>NC_133352.1:34155159-34488493 GCF_030506205.2 Paramisgurnus dabryanus | reverse complement strand
TGGAGGTATCTCAGGAAGTAAACCAAACTTTGGATCGGACATGCCTTGATGCCTTGGAATGCTGATGTTTTAGCACAATTTAGCTTAAGAAACAGAAGTTATAGGAAAGTTGTTGCAAGTTGTTGCCAAGAATTATGTTGTTTATGTATGTTGTCTTTGACCTTTCAAGTAGACAGGACTTTAGTTTTGCATGTCTAATATAAATAACTGCTCAAAGACGTTGCAAACATGGCTGCCTAGTGCCTAGTGGTGCGATTTCCCTAAAGGGACTTTGTGCTAGGGTTTTAAAATAGTTTAGGGATAAGGCATTCTGTAGGGAAAACTAACTTTCAGAAGAGATTTGACTGACGTTGCTCTGGAGGTTGAGAAAGTGGGCTTGTGTAGATCTATACATTGGCTTAGACTGAAATATGGTTTTAAAAGTAGCTTCTTTCCCCGATCCCACAATCATGACTACACGGATAGGTTTACATATGACTCATGTTACATGCACAAAGGGGTCTTTTTCTCCCTGCATCTGTAGATTTCAAATTTGAATACCTTATGGTGATGATTGCCCTCCAATGCAAAAGACAAGTCAATATATCTTCAAAGTGACTGCGCTATTACCACAGAGCATGACTCTCGTTCACTTGCTCTTGCCGTTTACCAAGAAGTGGCAGATTTCAAAGGGAGTGACTCAACAGCGCTGAGTGCCATGCACGAAATACAAAAACAACCGCTGCATTCAGCAAGAATCATATTAATGCATTCACTGATGCAATGTTTAAAACTCAGTATGAGATACTCAGTGAACAAGTCTTGAATTGAACAAAGAAGAATTTAAAATAGAACAAAGCTCTCGTGCAACTTCTTGTTTCATGCTGAACGCAAGAAATTCAAACTGATCACAAAGACCCCCTCACTCCCTTAAGTCTTAAATATGTATGTATCCTACTTAAGAATTTAACGGCACATTTCAAAACGGAAGCAAATTTCTGTATTATCTATTCTTTAAGATTCTTCTTCACCCCTGACACTTTAGTGATACACACACAGAGAGACCTTATTCTGCAACTCATTACCCACTAAAACTAGAGGCGATGTCTCACTCCCCCTAATACATTCTTGCTCATCCGTAAAATGATGTTTTACATAAAGGACCCATAAGTGAAAGGCCGCTCAACCCGTAATGTCCACAACAGCTTCTTTCTCAATTGGTACTAGTTAACTAATGCTCCCTCTGGTTTAATTATATTATTTAAAGCCTCCAACTTTAAAGAAAACTGTTTTGGGGGGATATAGTGTGTATGCGCATGTGTGTGTGCGTGTGTTTGAGACAGCCAATTAATTCAGCTCTTGGAGAGCGGGTGAGGAGACTCAGTGACTTCCAGGCAGTATTAGTCATGCAGCGTGGCACAAAGCGGCAGTCATCGGGGGAGCTCTCATGCATTTTAAAGGTGATGGTGGAGATGTGCTCCTTCTCCTCTCTGTTCCTCCTGGCTGTGGTCTTGTCCTGTCCTTTCCTCCTCTTGCAGTGATGCTCAGCAGCGCGCTGGGCCCCAGCATGCTGTCCCTGTGCTGCTTAGAGCTGTGCAACTCAGAGTCTGAAAAGTACAAAATCGCACTTCCACCTGTATTATATGAAATAGGCATATTAAAAATTAAACTTCATGAAAAATGAAAATAGCCTACTCTTATTGTTTACCCAAACAAGTATGGTTTCTTCTATGGAACCCAATAAAAGAAAATGTTTCACCACTTTTACATTTTTAAGCTGAATCAACTAGGATTTACAAGTCATTTCAACTATATTGTCAAGTGATGAGTTGCTGTAACTTATTAAATCAAGTTGAATTTGCTTTAGTTATGTCAACTTTATTTTATAAGTTACAGCAACTCATCACTAGTCAATATAGTGTAAATGATTTTCCAAGTTGATTAAACTTAAAAAATTAAGTGCAAACACTCACTGCCAAAACATTGGTCAAAAAATGGCCCATAACTGTCCCTAGGCCAGTAAAAAAATCCTAATGTACTATTTAGGTACAGAAATGTATGCATTTGTTACGAATATTTAAATATGCTTTTTCTGGTACTAGTATATACACTCACCTAAAGGATTATTAGTAACACCTGTTCAATTTCTCATTAATGCAATTATCTAATCAACCAATCACATGGCAGTTGCTTCAATGTATTTAGGGGTGTGGTCCTGGTCAAGACAATCTCCTGAACTCCAAACTGAATGTCAGATTGGGAAAGAAAGGTGATTTAAGCAATTTTGAGCGTGGCATGGTTGTTGGTGCCAGGCGGGCCGGTCTGAGTATTTCACAATCTGCTCAGTTACTGGAATTTTTATGCACAACTATTTCTAGGGTTTACAAAGAATGGTGTGAAAGGGAAAAACATCCAGTATGCGGCAGTCCTGTGGGTGAAAATGCCTTGTTGATGCTAGAGGTCAGAGGAGAATGGGCCGACTGATTCAAGCTGATAGAAGAGCAACTTTGACTGAAATAACCACTCGTTACAACCGAGGTATGCAGCAAAGCATTTGTGAAGCCACAACACGCACAACGTTAAAGCGGATGGGCTACAACAGCAAGTCCCCACCAGTGCCCGAAAATAGTCCCCTGCTATTGAAAGTAACCAGGGGGACTATTTCTTGGGCATTGCATAATATCATTGCGCCTCCTGCAGCCATGTTACAGCAACAAATTCCTTGATTATTACGCCAGAATGAGAGTATAGTTCCTAGCCATATCTGCCTAAAAATGGCAACTTTTAATTTTCTCAGTCTTAGTACACAATGTTACTACAGAAGAGTCAAGTTTTAAATAGGAAAAATATCAAAACTCTTTGGTTATTTTTTTTTTGCGCAACTCTAATGGGCTAATCAGATTCAATGGATTGAAGCTATGCTAAAAGTGGGAGCGCCAGACTCGGAGATCAGCTGAATGTATATCAAAACAGTAAAAATCAAATGTTTAAGTCCAGGGGAGCAGGAAAATGAGCATATTTTTTAATAAAGTGGAGTGTCCCTTTAAATGTAATTTTAAGATTTAATTCAATAATTCCTTTAACACCCTCCATCAGCAGACATGCACAAAAACACACAAATTTACAAACTCCCATGTAGCGCATTCATATAACCAAACCTTGGTTAATTTCACTACTTTAGGAAATGCAAACAAGTTCAAAGTTGCATTTCCAATTACTCAAGTGTGTGCACTGCCGGTAAGGATAAAGACTTCTGTAGTTAATAATGAAATAGCCGGAGGGAGACTGCAGCTGTACGAAGGCTTGCTGCATGTTTCTGGGCTCGCAGAAGTGTTATGAGTAATTAAGACTCAGTCGGAAGCGGTTTGGACCACTAGAGGACTGTAACCGTACACTTATTGTTATCGACTTCTCTGTGGCTGCCAAAAGGTTATGCACGTTACGTAATACAGGAGATTATCATGAGCAATGAGACACTTGAAGATTTCAGCATTTTTAAGCAAAAGGCTCCAATATACTTGGATTGATTATGATGTCTCCTCATTACATATTCATATTTATCTCAGAGCCCCTCACTAATTTATTCATCAAAGTTGCTCAAATATAACTGTGCTTTATTGTAATTTCAATGCTCATTGTAGAAACACTCTGATAGTGTAATGAACACTAATGGAGTTTAAAAAGTGTGTGAGTATGCATCACCATGTAATCCATTTAGTAAACAGAGCCAGTTATAATTATAATATTGTTTTTGTGGCAGCAACTCATGGATGGATGAATAATCAGACGCACAGATAAAGGAACGGGTTCAGTCCTATCACACCTTCTTATCACACCTTTAGCAAACACAGACGATGTGCAATGTCATTGTAAGCTTTGTGTGAGAATCCAAGGATGTAACTTCCCATTTACACCCATCAAATATGTACTTAACCCAGGTCAGATGATCAGAGACTCATAAGTCAAAGTCTGCAGTCGATGCATGAAGGCTCACAATAGATATAATGGTTATGATTTACAGTGTCTCTGTTTAACAGGTATATTAATTATCAGGAGCGAGTGACAGGAACAATGAAATGAGAGGACTGTGACGTCACTGCTCGCATGATCTTCAACTTTTTGATCTGCAGCAAGACAAATCACAGACTTTAGATTTAAAGAGAGCGAGAAAGAGAGAGTTTGAATTTTAAAAGCCTTTCTTTAATGTGGTTCATGTTACAGTGCACATTAAATAAATTCCTCACATTAATAACCCATTAAACCAAAACAAAAAATTGATAGAAAAATAGAAAATAAAAAATAAACAAAAAAGACAAATTATGCAATATTTGTAAAGAATAGCTCGCCCTCAACAACTGAGCATAAGGCATCCTGACGACACCATTTTAATTAAAAACTTGAAAGATCATTTGTTGATTTCTAAAAGTAAAAGTCAATTAAAATACGAGATTTAACCAGATTGAAAAACCAAATTACAACATCATCACCAGCAGTTTAACCGTGCAGAACGAGAGAGAGAGAGAGAGAGAGAGAGAGAGAGAGAGAGAGAGAGATTATTTACTAACTTATATTTAACTTTAAATTTAGCACTGTATACTTTGTTTTATTTTTACTTTTATTTGCACTATTTGTACGCAGCCCTGCAGCAAATGCTTTGGCAATATGTACAGTTTTTGTCATGCCAATAAAGCACACTTAAATTGAAAACAAAAAGAAAATTAAGGGAGCCCCCTTAACAATCCAATAAAACAAAGGAGAATAAAATTGAAAACAACATCAACAACGAAAGCCTTATAAGATAATTTAAATAACTTTGACAGAAAAGCAAAAGATTTAACCAAAGAGGAAACTAAAAAAATAACAGTGGCGTAAGAATGAATCAGTCTCATGAAAGCCTTTATGAATCCCCTGATCCACTTTGCCATAACTCACATAAGTAATAGCTCAATGTTCAGAGCATGATCACCAAATCATCTCTCTTGAACCAGAACCTTTCCCGAGGGGAGCACGGCATTCCTTCATCTCTCTATACAGCTGCCTACAGGGACAAGATTGCACTAAAACCATCAGATATGAATCATCAAATGAAAAATCAATGACTTTGATTTAAAATCAGCCATATATCAATATCTATCCTACATGGTTTATTGCTGTTGATCCATGCATGCCAGACCTTTTGATGTTTAGATTGAACATCCAGGGAAGGAAATGCATAAAGATTCTGCATCTGTAGGTTCAGATCCTCTGTGTATCCCATCACAAGACCTTGAAAGGAGTTAGTCGCTGATTTAATCAGCAGCCTTTTTGTTGACTTTTTCTCCGAACAGGAGTTATTGATCGGTGATGTCACAGCGATAAGCAAAAATGCCAGATAAATGGCAGTGAAAGGCATGCAGTTCGGTGCCGCCTCACCTTCCTCTCCGTCAAATACAGTGAAAGCGGAGAAAGAGAGACGGGGCTCTGATGCCAACCGTGAATGTCACTTTCATTCTCATTAGCCTATAGAAATTTCCCAAAGGAAATGCTTGATCAGGCTGGTTAATATACAATCAACAGCTGTCAGTTAATAAACATCAAAATGATTCCTTGAATAACTGAAACCTCCTCTGATAGTTGTGCTCATTAGGTTGTTGAATCTCACCTTACATCTCAATCGTGAGAAACGTATCTATTATTGCATAAATTAAATGAATCTCACTTAAGTAAATCATTGTCAGTGATCTAAGCTTCACTTAATGTTGAATTAGTCACACCTAATTGCACCTCTTACTGCAAAACAAATGATGTAATGAGGCTACTAAATAAACTAATGGCAAACTAAAATGAAGACAAATGCTACAAAAATTGAACAGACGGGGACGTTTTTGAACACTAAAGGGGTATGACACGGGGGCATTTTTGAGAGTCTTCACTGATCAAGAATCTAAGTTTGAGACGCCGGGACGACATGACATTTCTCTCACCATGAATTTAATTACTGGGGTTACCAAGGGCAATGAGGAAAGGAGAAAAGATAGAAAATAAGAAACTTGCCATTAAATTAACAAGTGGCGCACTACTGCCCTCTATTGATCTGAAACAATAACTGACCAGAGAAAATGTCACTTTGATTTGAATGAATTAAATAATGTAGCCTGCTTGATTTTTACCATATGCTATGTTATATCAATAGCAAAACACAGGAAAATAGCATTATTTTCGTTTCCACAGCAAACAGAGCACGCATGCGAAACATCAGAAACGTGCGCATGCGCATCGAACTTAATTATGTAGGTTTGCGTGAGGTTGTTTTACGCATGCGTGTTGTCGGCATGTACGGCGATCACTCTTGCCAGTTAATTTTCCTCTTCAGTGAATAACGTGTAGGCACAGTTCAATGAAATGCCAGCTGTTCGGAGTTGGCAAGAATTTAGTTTGTAAATAAATGGGTAATAGTCTGCTGCCTGAAAAGTGTTTTCTTTCTGTTTCATGTGGGGTTATTTGTCCTTACAAAATGCTCTAATGAAAAATCGCTCAAAAGGTCTCCCAGCTTGGTTTTGGTCACATTTTAAGCTGGCCTTGTTAGACTTTGCCAGTTAGACCCACCAGCTTAGCAAGGCTGGGACCGTCTTAAACCAGTCTTAGCTGCATTTTTCAGTAGGGAGCCTACAAAATAAACATATTTAAAACAGGTTTCTTTTCATTTGTTTTTGCTGTTATTTACTTATGTAGGCCTATTTAAAACAGCTAGATTATTTATTGGATTTGTTTTTCCTCTTATTGGAACTGTTTGGTCAAATGAACTGTTTAAATGTCTCTGTAGATCGCTAACAAATGTATTTGCACAACATTTCCAAACACTTGAACACTGGGGAATTTCACTCCGTTATTGTTTGTTGTGCAAATATAGGACGGTACATTACTGCCACCTGTTGGGAATATAATGCAGGTGTTTTGTCTTACTGCACACTTTTTGTATATTATGTGTTATATGGAAAAAGCATAAACAAATATAAATGTTTTATTTATTGCGTACAATGCTCAACATATTTAAATAAAATCAAAATGTGCACATTAATCCAACACATTTAAAAAAACATAATGCACTAACTAATAAAAACCCCAGATACCAGCAATACTGATTAATTCCAATCAAACAAAGTAATATTAAAGGCATTAAGTAATAAAACAAATATTTTGTGAAATGTTGCTAAATGGTGACCCTAAAAAGCAAATTAACCTAACCAAGAATATTCTTGGGCAACATTGCAAACTCTTAAAACTAATTTATTTCAGTTTTGTATATGCAGGCAACTACTTCGGGAATGCAGTGCAAGCATATCTTGTTATAATCCAGACTTTGTTCTCTAAGCAAAGTTATTTTGAAATTCATTGTATGGGTGTCACTGTTGAAATGTTTGCTCAAGGTCATCTGGTGCCACGCGCCTCTCATTGTCCATATGCCATCATGACGTGTCTTGTACTGTATTACTGGTGATCACGCTGCTATGACAACTTTACAATATCTTTCAGTAATGACATTTGATGTCTTGAATAATAAGCATGAATACAATTTGGATAGGCTTTCATGGAGAGTTTTAATTTATGTTACAATTAACAGAACAGTAAACAGTGTAGGCCTAGATAAAACTGTGAAAACATGTCAAAATGTGTTTCCAACATGATACTTTTTTTATTCATCGTTACTAGGCTATAGTGAATCCTAAAGTAGGCTATAGGCTTTTATGTGGGGATGCCATTATTAACTACACTGTAAAAAAAATCCGTAGAAATTGCAGCTGAGTTGCCGGTAAATTACCGTAGATTTAAATTTATGTTATTTACTGGCAACATTTTGTTCAAAGTTAAATGAACATTTAACATTTACAAGTCTTTGTCTTTACAGAGTAAAACTAAAAAACAGCATCAAGCAAAACATTCTGGGAAACAAAATCTGAAGCAAAAAACAGAAAAAGGTTGATGATGATTTCTGGTTCCCAGAATGCTTTGCATGAGACTGTTATTGTATAGTTTTATTCTGTAAAGATAAAGACTTGTTAATATTTAAAATTTATTTAACTTTGAACAAACTCTTGCCAGTAAATAACATAAATGTAAATCTACGGTAAATTACCGGCAACCCAGCTGCAATAACATTGAAATTTTTACGGACTTTTTTTACAGTGTAGACTAGAGTTTGATAATACAAATAAACCTGTGTCTTTAGATAGGCCTAACTGGAGAAAAACGAAAAGTTTTTACAAAACTGTTTTGAACAAAGCATTACTTTAACAACTTATCAATTGCTACAATGAACCCTTAGGCTTAAAGCAATAACTTCCTTCCAAAACTTAACGAAGCCACAAATTTCCTTAATTTGGGTGTAAACCCCTAAATTAGACTCAAAGTGACAACTTGGGTACAAAGAAGTGCGTCCGTACCTCAGGGTGGATCGGAATAATTACATGGAGCTGAGATCAAGAACTGTTTTCAGATATGCACCGCGATTTTCACTGTTTCTCTGTGATATTGTCCATTGTGTGAAAAGTGGAAGCGGTCGATCACTGCGGGTCTTTAATTAACTCGAGCAACAACAAAAAAGAACACAGCCGATCCATGCGCACCCCGGGTCAGATGCGCATCACTCACCCGCGCTTGACTGACCTCTGAAGAAAGAAGCCATCGTTTCAGCCTCACCCCCCAAAACAAGAGCACCACGACACATCATTTAACTGAGACATAGCTTAAAAATATAAATACAATTTTTGATTTCCGTTTAGTCAAAGCAATGTTCTTGTGGAACCATTTACAGGCCTATAAAAGAATTTTCAAGAACTTTTATTTTTACACTTTAAAGTGTTGGGTTGATTTAAGAGTAAATATCTCTTAAAATAAGCCAAGCGCGGATAAATTCACACCCATTGGTTGTATTTGTACAAATACTTCCAAAATAAAAACAGCATTTTTATAGAGCGGGTGCAGTAATTATCAATATGCAAATGTGAGTTTAAACAACTGATATTTTTCAGTGGTAAAAACCTTTGCGTACTATTACAAAGACTGTTATTCACTTATCACCATTCAGCATTTTTGGCAGAAACGTGCGTAAATAGTGCATCAATTATCACGACGCCATGGGATCTCATAAATTGACCTTTGATATGCTCGCAACACGTTCCTCGGTTCTCCTCCGACACGACAGTCTCAGTCTACAGCAGATGGAGAGTGCGCGGCTGTCTTCTCAGGGCTGCAGGCTGTTGCGCTGGCAGTAGGGTAGCGACAATTAAATATTCATGTACAGAAATGAATGGAGAACCCCTGGACGGAGAGCGTGCCCGTTTATTCAACTCAAGCAAGCCTCATTAACCCGATGACTGGATAGCAGGTCACGCTGATTTTCTTACCAACATTTAACATCTACCGCCTGTCCCCAAACACATACACCGACACAGTCAGAAGGGGGGTTGTAAGACTTTCTATTCGAGTTTTAGAAAATAATGAGCCTCTCCAAATCTTTAAAGAAAAGTTTCACCATTGATGCTTATTTTCTGTTGCACAAATAGGCCTATATGTTATAGGGAAAGTACACAATTTTTTTTTAAAATTTGTCATAATTTACACAAACCTGTATTTCTTTGCTTTGCTGAACACAGAGTAAGATATTTAGAGGAATATTTAAAAACATACCGATCATGAGCCCCATTCACTTCCAAAGTAGGCCTATTCTTTTTCCTAATGTGGAAGTCAATGGGGTTCATGATCTTATGAGTAATTACCGAATTTTCATTTTTTTGTAAAACTATCTCTTTAATTTAGTTCTTGTCAAAATTATTTCTAGCGTTTTTATTATTTTGCATTGGTGTAAAGCAGCTTTACAGAAAATATATATTTAGAGCAACCCATGGGCTACTTTATTCACAGTAAACATGTATTAAATTGTCGTATTATATATTGTAGTAGCTAGAATATAGACTAGTAAGCCTATTAACTAGTGAATTGATAAACTGTTATATTTGCTATTGTAAGGTTCAAAAACACTACAGCATTTAGGAATTTTACTACAGTTTACTAAAGTAAATATTTGAGTATACTTAATAGGGCTGGGCAAATTATTCGAAAAATCGATTTTTCGATTAATCTGGGGTTTTTACGTGGTCGATTATAAATCGATTCTCAAAGGCCACGGTTTTTTCCCCTTTTTTTATGAAATAAACTGATCCTGTTTGATCAAGGAATGCGACTGTTTTGACTTTTTTCAGCATACATTTTTCATCTTAATTATTCATCATAATTGTATGCATTTGAAAATTAGAGATGGGTTCTTTTTTGATGTACCCAAGTGTACCTAAAATAAAAAAGTGTAATATACAGGTTGGTGGCTCTTAATTTCTTTTCATAAACAATTACCCACTTGTAAACTTATGTTCACTGTTTTTTTTATAAATAAAGTATTTATAGTATAAAATCTATATTCATTGACTTGAATGAAGAATCGAGTATAAACATCGGTATGAGAATCGGAATCGAACCGTGAATCGAAATCGAATAGATCCGGAACGTCTGAATCAATTCCCAGCCCTAATACTAAATTATTTTAAAGTGGAAAACATTATGACATAAGAGAAAAAACGTAAGGAAAAAAGAAATGTAATATACTACTGTCAGAAATAAAGGCGCAAAAGCTGGGCAAAAACAGCCTACTATCATTTAGGTACACACATTTATAAGGTACTAATATGCACCTTTTAGGTACAAAAATGAACTTTTTGGAAGCACTTCATTCTAAAAAAAATAGGTGCTAAATAGCACAAAAAGCTAATCATAGGGGAACCATATATAGCACATATGAAGAACCATACGGGGTGATATAGCACTACTTTAGCGCCATTTTTGGTTCGATTGAGCGCAATACGTTTCTGCGCAGGTGCTATATTATGGCACTTAATGGTTCCTCATTGATTACGACGAGCCAGTGAACCACTTTTAGCTTTTGTTTTGAGCTCAAGTGACAGCTTTTGTATTTTTTTCTGAGGGTGCACCTCCACCATAAATTATGACGTAATGTTCAGAAATGTATTTACACTGATTAGCATCGCCCAAACAAAAGTAAGGCGTATATTCACTCGTATTTGTTATATTTTGACAGAAGCAGGCCCGTCAGTTCTGTAGAGACAGAGCAGAAACGTTACCAGTGTAAACTGAAGTGAAGACGCTGCACGATAATGAAAGTGCGAAAGTTAAACGATCCCGGGACGCGTCGCGGCATATGGGAGACGATAGCGCGGGGCTCTGACTGTGAGACGGGTGCCAGGGGACAACAGCTGACCGGGCTGAAGTTTGCTACTCTATTCAAGCTTCATTAGGTGCAGTCTCACATGGGGCCGCCACTGTCATAATGCTCTCTCTTCTCAACACCCCCTAGCTCCCAACAAAGCAGTCTCGTGTCCAAAAGACGTCGACTTGTCAGGTTTATGTTGTTGAAGCAACTGAAAAGAAATAAATGAAGAAAATGTAGATCACGAATGTTCCCATAGGCCTGCTGTTCAAAACAGGCATGCAGTTTTTAGGGAGGGCTTCAAATGTAACTCTGAACTGACTGAATTGTATCATTGAAAGAAAGTTCAACACTTTAACAAAAGCATTTTCTTCCACGTGAATAACTTTGACGCTATTTAAATGAGTATAGGCATTAAGAGAAATAATTGCTTGTAGACGAGATTCGGTACAGAATAAATTAATTTAAATAGTTTTAAGTTTGGAAACAAATAAACAATAAACTTTGTTCCTTTACCAATACTAATAATATACCATGGCCATTAAAAAGCACAAGCAATTCAACAAAAAAAATAACTTTATTTTGGTTTAGGTTCGTCGTCTGTACTGAATCTCAATAAATGTCTCTACTTATGATTTGACCAAATATTGTTTTGGTTCATTGCTAAATGATTTATGGCAAGACTAAAGACACTTATCAGCTTTCCTGGACCTATTTGACGACAGGTGCGACCCACGACGTGCTTTCCACCTGCTCGTTTTATTACCGCAAATTTTACAGTTTATTTGAGAAGTTTATATGACGCTGCTATGCAAGTTTCTCGATAGATTTTATTGGTTGGCAATTCCGTTGCTTATCTTCAATAAACTGGATAAGGATGTTGGATTAAATCCTCTGAGGTTTGAGATTTACATATTCAATACTTTTAAAAAAAGTATAAGAGTAATGGTTCCAAACCACAAAATAATAATAGCCTACTACATAAAAAAATACATTTGTATTTATTTATTTAAACCTTTATTTTTCCAGGATGGTCCCATTAAGATTAAGAGCATTTTTCTCTTCCAGGGAGTCGTGGCCTTAATAAAAATATACTATACTTAATAATTAATAATACTTAAAAAAGTCCCCCTAATTTACATAATTACGGAAATTAAATAATTTATTTTATAAAGGCTAAAAAAATCTAACATAATATTTTGGCATTTGATGTTAAAATAAAAATAGGTTTGAATTGATAAATGCTAATCTATGTTTTGATCAGTTTAAAAGAGCATCCATCACTCTGTCATATCAGGAAGAAAAGAGCCTCTTTCTAAAGTCTATGGGAGTTTAAAGAAGATTTTCTATTGGCTGTAAACATTGAGGGGAGGAGAAAGGAGAGGTGAAGACACTATAAGGTCAAGAAGGATCCAGGTTAAAGTAAACAACCCAAGCAAGACAACCAGCTCCAGTCTTCACAAAGCTAAACCAGGACATTAACTCATTTTTTTTTACTTAACAAATCTATTTTTACTACTTTTATCTGTGCTACTGCCCTAAAGCAATGACGGCAAAAACAAGACAACTGCACTGGTCAGATGGGAAATTTCGGGAAAGACTGGAGGATTTTACTCTCTCTGAACACCCGAGGCTGACCCGCAGTGACCCGCGGGCGTGGATGACCTCTGCGACCCCCGCGTACTCATCCACAGGTGAGCACTACGCGCGCACGTCAGTGGATGTCGCCATGGACGCCTACATCTCTGGATCCAACAGTCCTCTAACAGCGCAATCCGAACTGGAAAAATCGCACGGTGGTGCCAAACAAAATATCACCGCTCCTCAAAAACACAGACGCGTGGCTGCCAATGCGCGGGAAAGGCGCAGGATGCATGGACTAAACCGAGCTTTTGACAAACTGAGGAGCGTCATTCCCTCCCTAGAGAACGAGAAGAAACTGTCTAAATATGACACCCTCCAGATGGCGCAGATATACATCACAGAGTTGTCCGAGTTGCTGCAAGGTGTTGTGCAGTCCGAATGCATGGGTTTGAGGGATGGATGCTGCGCATCCGGTAACCACGGTAACCACTGTCAGAGGAGTTCGTCTGCACTGAGGACCAGCGCGTCTTACGCAGTGGACGCAACGTCGCCAAACTTTGTTTCGGATAAAAGCGATGTGACCTCATCTCACGCCAGCGATGGGGAATCGTCTCATTTCAGTGACATTGAAGAAGGGCAGACCGCTGGACGCTGATGGACCAGGACACCATTATTAATCCTAATTTATTTGTCTGTGTTTTAGTAGACATTAAAAGAACCAAATAGATAGACCCTATTGGTTAGTTTTTCTAGATATTGATTACGCTTAACATTTATGAAAGCTCACAAAAAGGGAAAGTAAATTGTCCTTTAGTTGCACTTTATTGACAGATCCTTGCCTAACTTTGGATTTTTCATATCATATGTCCATTAATAACAGACTGTGCTATTTATCTGATTTTTATTACCTCACAAATTTTAATAAAGAGTTGTTTTTCATACATTCTTTTTCAAATTATTCTTTTGGTTCAAAAAAGTAATAAAATAATCTAGAAACATAAAAATAGGGTACAGTCGGTTAAGTATATCTGATTGGCTGAAAGGGTTAGATTATGAGAATGATATAATACTTTTTGAGCATAGACTTACAAACTACACATATTACTTTTCATAAAAATCAGGGCGCTAATTTCTTTAAACTCTATGTATATATGTGTGTGTGTGTGTGTGTGTGTGTGTGTGTGTGTGTGTGTTTTCAACCCAGCGTTGGGGCAAAGGGAATGAACCCAACCTGCTGCAATTTAATTTAACCTATGCTGGGTTGTTTGTTTTAACCAAAAATACTGGGTTGTTGGGTCAAATATTTTCTTTGGTAATTGTAACCTAACGGCTGGGTTTGTCCCTTTTTGACCCAACATTGGGTGGAAAATAACCCAGCATATTTCCGTGTATACAATCTAAAAAATGCTGGGTTATTTTCAACTCAGCGTTGGGTTAAAAGGGATAAACCCAGCAGCTGGGTTGAAATTAAACCAGAAAATCTTTATATTTGACCCACCAACCCAGTATTATGGGTTAAAACAACCACTAAGCATGCTAAATTACAACTCGTCTTTTTTTTGACCAAGTGCTGGGTTGAAAATAACCCAGGATATTTAATAGTCCCAAGCGACTTATGAGCTATATATTTTATTAGTATGTGTGATCATTGCGATTGAGCCCATGACCTTTGCGCTGCTAACACAACAATCTAACTAAGCTCCAGGAACACTATTTTAATCATTCTTAGGTACCATAACAATTTGGCCCTGTGTATTTATGCCACACCCCTGACCACAACTATATACACAAAAAATTCAATGAGTCATCTCATCTTCTCTTCTATCTAAGCCATCAGAACTTCCTCCAAGTGACCTGCCAGGATATGGGGAAGGTATTTTGCACCGCTCTTTTAACAAGATGTTGGACAGAGTCTGTTTAAAGTCGACGGGGTTTTCAAAGTCAATGGTGGAATTGATAACAGAAGGCTGCTGGTCGATGTTGAAACGCTCTTGATCATCAATGTCAGAATTTCGATTCTTAACCTTCGCTGCGTAATTCACAGTGCTGTATATAACATCAGTATGAGGTTGGTCCTGTTCAACATTGGTCTTAACCATCCAGTTCATGTAGGGATTGTCCTCATCTTTGTTCTCGGACGGTTCTTGTAATGAATTCCACTTTTGATTAATCCTTACTTCTGTATACTCATTGATGTAAACTCTGAAGTGTGTTGGTGGACTAGGAGGTGTTGGAACTTTCGGGAGATTCGCATTTGATCTTGGATTTGGTGTTGTTTTTATGCAGGCATACAAGACATCACCTGGGCAGTTCAGAGGGCTATTGATAGAAGGAATACCTGGCAAGTTTCTTTGTGATACCGGCACACAGGGTAGCGATCGAGAGTCGGATTGTGCCTGAGGTTCTTGGAAATTGCTGTATATGTGAAAATTGTCATCTGAGCTGTTTGTCAGTTGCGTTTGTGTCTGTATTACCGGTGGGCATAGTCTTTCGTGATTCGGTGGATGATAAGTTGCCGTAGTTTTATCCTTACGTCTATCTTGTGGTTTGGGTTTGACTGAGGGTGGTGGAGGTAGAGGGTCTTTTCTATGAGCAGTGGGTGGTGCCGGCAGGTTTGCAACACTTTGGTTCATGAGAGCATCTTCAATGGCTTTATGTATTTTTTGCCCTTTTTTGCGTGGCACTGGCTGGTACGGTCTGTTCTGGTTAGTTTTGATTGGAGGAAGCTTATTCACTTTAGATCTGTCCTGTGTTATCTTATCAGGCGGGGGCGGCTTGGGCGCAGGATCTTGTGGTGGTGCACTGGCTTCTGCCAACAGTTCCTGGACGCTGTGGTGCATGACGGCCTCTTCAATAGTCTTGTGAATGTGTGAACTCTGATTTGACAAAAAAATGAAATGACCCACCCCCGTCTGACACTGCCGACCAACCTCAAATGCAATCCCTCCCTGGAAAGATATAAATAGTGAATAAACTGAGCAAAAAATAGAATAATAATATACTTGATTAAAAGATTCCGTTTCAATACTCAATTCAGAAAATGTAAGCAAGAATGTAAATCTTCAGAGAAGTACCTTGACTTGGCCAAATCTCCTGAGGACCCTATAGGACCAGCTGTGGATGGCCTGTCCCGTCTTGAGATCCAGCAAGGAAATAACATCTTTCTTAACAGAAAGCAGGTATGAGCCAGACATACCGCACCTTTGAGACGCATCTGTGTTCTGTACCTTTACCTGGAACTGGCCTGTGGGTGGTAATAATAACAATAACATTATAATAACAATAAATATTCGTTTTTAAATAATAAACTGAAAAAATGTGGATGAAACAATACAATGCTATAAGACTTTAGAAAAAGAAATTTAATAATTTGCCATGTAATTTTCTGGTGTATTCATAAAGTGGCTAATTCATATTCATTCGTATTAACATACTCATACATTTTTGTATGATGTTCGCCCTTGTGGGTTTGGGGTGGGGACAATTTATTCTTTTTTTATAATAATCACTTCACATCATACAAATTAGCCAACTTGTAAAATATGTACGAATTTCCATGAGATCAGGCTGTAATAATGTTCATAAATTTAAGGGAAAAAAGCTACTGTAAAAAATTTCAGTAGAAAGTACAGTATTACTGGCAACTAGCTCCCAGTAACTTATTGTAGATTTTACATGTTATTTTCAGTCTTTATCTTCTACAGTAAGTTACTGGCAACCAGCTGCATAATTACAGTAAATTCTTTATAATGTACAGTAAACACCTGTTAACTTGCTAACTCTTAAAAAACTTGACATTTTATAAACTTTGTTTAATTTTACTGTGAAATAAAGTAAATTGTACGCTTTTTGAAAAAAAAAATATTTTTAATTACCAAATTTAAGGGAAAAATGCTACTGTAAAAAAATTCAGTAGAAATTACAGTATTACTGGCAACTAGCTCCCAGTAACTTACTGTAGATATTACATGTATGTTATTTTCAGTCTTTATCTTCTACAGTAAGTTACTGGCAACCAGCTGCATAATTACAGCTCATTCTTTACAGTTTACAGTAAAAACCTGTAAATTGGCAAACTCTAAAAAAAACTTGACATATACGGTTAATAAACTTTATGTTTAATTTTACTGTGAAATAAAGTAAATTGTACGCTTTTTGAAAATAAAATGTATTAATTATCATATATTTTATAGTAAAAATCTCTACAATATTCATTTGGATGATACATTTAGTATTACGAACGAACAAATACATTTAGTATTACAGTAAAATATTGTTAAAATTATGGTTTCTGTAGCTTACAAAAAAAAATTAAGGTGAAAAAACAGTAAAAGGGCATTCCCACAATTCCCTGCGTGACTCTTCACATTTGATGACTTTTCTTTTCATTTAATTTGTTTCCTCTCATTTTTATCAGTTACACAAATTAGGGGGATTATATAATATCACTTATAAATAATACAGTTAAAGGGGGGGCATTTCACAAGACTTTTTAAGATGTAAAAGAAAGAGTATGTAGTGAAGTTGTACACTGTAAAAAATTAGCTGTAATTATGCAGCTGGTTGCCAGTAACTTACTGTAGAAGATAAAGAATGAAAATGTTTCATGTTCATTTAACTTTGAACAAACTGTTGTCAGTAAATAACATAAATGTAAAATCTACAGTAAGTTACTGGCAGCTAGTTGCCAGTAATACCCATTAATACTGTAATTTCTACAGAAATTTTTTACAGTGTATCTTAAAATATGATGTGTCGTATAGACGGTTTTAATGGACGCATGTGCAGTCACGCAATTGCGTGTCTGTTCCGAACTTAAATTCTGGTTTCTGTTTGTGTATTGTTCTGACTAGTTGTTAAACTGAACTCTTAAACAAATACCTTGTTGAAAATAACAACTGTTTTGGTTTCCTAGGTAATCTATGTGTTGTTTATTTTGTTTGTTATACAAATAAACTACTTTAAAAGGACTTTGTTGTTATTTATTCTTAGCTGAGTTTACTGGAAGTTACGTGTTGACCAAGAAAGCCGCTTGTTTATGTTGTTACTGCTGAAAATAGTTTTAGGTGTCTCCTTTAAATGCAAATTAGCTGATGAAATGCAAACAAACACTGATCGCAATGATGGTGGTTTGTTGAAATGAAAACTCAGTTGTGCTGTCAATAACTTCTCTCTCTCTCTCTCTCTCTCTCTCTCTCTCTCTCTCTCTCTCTCTCTCTCTAATAAATGGCAGTGCCGTGGTTGGATAGTTGCAGATTATTAAAATAAGATCCCCTTCTGTCAGGGACGCCACTAAGAGGGGAAAAAGTTAAGACGATTCTAAGGGCCCACACACTTTTGGGCCCCCCAAAGATTATTTTTTTATTAGTAACAGTAATAGTAGTAATGTAATTGATATTATAAATGTATTTAAACAAAGAATTACCAATAAAACCAAAGTTATGGCTTGTAACTTCATTTCCAGCAAAATAACCCCCCCCCAGTCTTACGTAGCCTCAAGACCCAAGTCGTGACACACGCGCAGCTGAGGCTTGTTTCGTGGTGCGGAGCAAAGCACGAGTAACTAATGCTGTGTTCACACCAAACTCAAATAGAGCGTCTGGCACGAATGGTTTTAAAGTTAAGTCATTGTAAACACGCGATTACACCCTTCTAAAGGTCTTGCGGAGAGACAGAAAATGTGCTGACAATTACCCAATATTTTTTAAATAAAGGTACCTTTTATATCATTTATTTACTGAGCTTCCTTTTGCCGTAAAGTTTTATAGCCAACTGCTAAAAGTACCTAATGGTCAATTCAGTAGGTTTACGTTTATCACCGCTAAAAATGAGAAGGATATCAGATATAGATCTTAAATTTGTAGGCATTGCCAGCATTTTCCTGTTAGCACATATTGCTAGCCGACTTATACACGTGTGAGACTGTGCCTGTGAAAACCAGACTAAAGTCTCAAATCTAAGTGTGAGATAAAGGGCATCACAGTTTATTTTTAAACATTTATTACACAATTTCAATTGCTGACGATCTTACTCAGTCAATATTAAAGATATCAAGTTTATATTATTTTCACAGAATGTTCTTTACATTCTGTAGGGAAATTTTATGTAGGAAACAGTGAACCAAAAATAAATACTTCAGCTGGGTTTTCACAGGCAGGCTCACAAATATCTAGTAGATGAAGCTAAAGGTTTTTGGGTTATGGTTCATACAAACCATATCATGTATGTTTTATCTTTTGTTTAAGAATGTTGCATTTTCTCTGAATATTTGAACTTTTACATTTGCAAAATAAATCATCTTATAGCTACAGACATGGCTGATTTTTGACTAAACACTGATTATAGTGGCCAAAAACAATAGGTTATAGGTTTGCATTAAAATCTTTGTTTGCTGCAATGTAATAGAGAGATAGGTTCGCTTGTATTTTTTGTGCAAAATGGGAGTGGTAGGGGGCCCAACCTTATATTCTTTCATAGGGCCCAGAATTCCTAGTGGCGCCCCTGCCTTCTGACATCACAAGGGGAGCCAAATTTTAATGACCTATTTTTTTTAAATGCTCGGAGGGAAAGTTTACCCAAACTAAATTACTGAGTTGATCTTTTTCACATTTATTAGAAGCACTGGGGATCCAATTACAGCACTTAACATGGAAAGAGTGAATCCAGTTTAAAAACTGTCATTTTGACGCAGCTTCAAAAGACCCTAAACGATCCAAAACGAGGCAGAAAGGGTCTTATCTAGCAAAACGATCGTCATTTTCCGCAAGAAAAATAAAAAATATGTTCTTTTAAACCACAACTTCTCATCTTGCACAAGTTGCGTGACTCGCCAGCGTGACCTTACATAATACACAAGCACGTTGACAGGTCATGCATGATGTATGCAAACCTACCGCTCCAGTGTTAAAGGAATAGTCTACTCATTTTCAATATTAAACTATGTTATTACCTTAACTAAGAACTGTTGAATCATCCCTCTATCATCTGTGTGCGTGCACGTAAGCGCTGGAGCGCGCTGCGACACTTCGATAGCATTTAGCTTAGCCCCATTCATTCAATGGTACCAAACAGAGATAAAGTTAGAAGTGACCAAACACATCAATGTTTTTCCTATTTAAGACGAGTAGTTATACGAGCAAGTTTGGTGGTACAAAATAAAACATAGCGCTTTTCTAAGCGGATTTAAAAGAGGAACTATATTGTATGGCGGAACAGCACTTTTGGGAGTACTTTAACTCGGCGCAGTAACACCCTCTCCCATTATGAGAGTGAGAAGGGGAGCGGATTTTTCAGGCGAGTCGAAGTACTCCCAAAAGTGCTATTCCGCCATACAATATAGTTCCTCTTTTAAATCCGCTTAGAAAAGCGCTACGTTTTATTTTGTACCACCAAACTTGCTTGTATAACTACTCATCTACCGTGATGTGTTTGGTCACTTCTAACTTTATCTCTGTTTTGTTCCATTGAATGAATGGGGCTAAGCTAAATGCTATCGAAGTGTCGCAGCGCGCCCCAGCGCTTACGTGCATGCACTAAGATGATAGAGGGATGTATCAACTCTTCTTAGTTAAGGTAATAACATAGTTTAATATGGAAATGGATAGACTATTCCTTTAACTTGAACCATCATCACTGTCAGATCTCTTGCGGCTTTGCTCCCAGACCATCCCGAGGTGGTTTCCCAGACAGGGATTAGTTTAAGCCAGGACTAAGCCTTAGTTTAATTAGGAAATAGAACTAGTTTTAACAAACATGCCTTACTAAAAACATTACTTGTGTGCATTTTGAGACTAAACAAAGGGCACTGAGGTATTTGGACATCTCTTACATTTGATTCAGTGGACTAGTGTAACTGGGAAATTGCCCCAATATATTTTTGTCTTTTCTGATTAACTTTGCCTTATGTAATTAGACATTGCATGCAACAATAACTTTTAAGAAGTTTGCATAAAAAATATTCTTACGAATTAGCCAACTTGTAAAATATGTTCGAATTCTCATGAGATAACTTTGGTTTATCCAATAATACTCGACATAGTGAATCTTTGAACTTCTCTTTTACCCTCACACATAGAGGAACTCAAACATTTCCGTAATGAAAACCATAAGTAATGATAAGTAACACATATTAAGACATTTCCTCTTATTCAACCACACCAAACATTTGGCAACATCTTTTTTTTTACAGCAGATAACAGTTATCACAGATCGGGAGTATTTTTAGAAAGGTGTTTGGAATGGTCTCACCTGCACCCCAGCTGGAATACAGTTCATTGTCAGCCAGAGGTATGCATTTATCTCTCTGGGATTCCCCTGTATCTTCATCGCTCCTCTAAAAATACAAGACATGATCGATTGTAAACGAACATTTCCTCTTTACGGTGTCACTTTGAAGAAAAGTGCTCTTGTGTAAATTCAAGAAAATTCTTATCAGCACTTCCTCTGTGAAGATGGGTGTGTTGTTTTATAAAAAAATGAAAAATTTCAAGTGTGTCAAACTAAAAAACAGCAATAATGTTTACAAACATTTTCACTTGTGATCTTCCCAACATTCTCACCAACCAATCAGATTGTAAGAAAAAGAAACGTTAGGCTTAGATTTGGGAAAAGAAGCTTAAAGGGGACATACCATGAAAATCAGACACGTTTAAGTGCTATAATTGTGCATTCTCTGCAAGCATGTGAAAAAATAAGTCATTGAAATTTGGCTCCCCTTGTGATGTCAGATGGGGATAATACCGCCCCATAAGGGGCCAATCACACCAAACGCATTTTACTCTGGGATTTCCGCCTGGATTTGGCCTACCCAATTTCAAAAGCTTCCCATACCCACATGCAGACGTTTACATACAAAAGTTTGGTATCATTTTACAGGAAACCCTTGGAAATGACATAAAACACTGTTGAAAGTGCTAAACATGGTTGTATGTGTTGTCAGTCCTCTAATAAACACACACACAAAAAATATATATGTTTTTTTTCTAAAGTCTGTAATTTGAAAGTGTATAACTCTGGCCCTGAGTGGTCACGAAACCTGCAGACAGTTTTCTTTGATTTAAAGCCCCACTGTGTAGGATCTACTCCCATCTAGCGGTAAAGCTCTATATGACAACCAACTGATTATTAGTTTCTAGCCCCCCCCATTCGGAACGCGTTTTAACTAGTACGGTGGCCCTGTCATGCCAAGGTTAACATGGATTCCAGTAGCTAAAGCAAAAGCAATGAAAAAAAATGAACAATTTGCATTGTCCTTTGCCTGTGATCCGTCAAAGCACACAGATTTATGTTAAACATGTAAAAAGTCTGATTGTCATGATATGTCCGCTTAAAATCACATAAGTTACAAAAAGCAATCATAAACGTAGCTTAGACACTCCTTTTTCATCCACGCGAGGAAAAATATCACAGGGGCTGTTAAACTTGGTATTAAGATGTGTTTTCATCGATCAGATCACAAGTGGACGAGAGAGAGACATTACGTTTACACTTGGTGTTTAAATCCGTCTCTTTTTGTCCATTTTCGACCGCTTCTCTTCAGATTACTGAGGAGATGGTCTGTGGACCAGTTCCTCTCCTGTCATTTACTCATGAGCTAGAGTAATGAGGGGTTTAAATGGACGCGAACTAATATGTCAGAGTCCAATGCTTATGTTTAAGTAAACGTTACATGTCCGTGTATATGTAAGAGCTTTCTCTCATATTGGTAATAAGATCGCTCAACTTTCACACGCTTGTAAAATGAAACGAAAGACGCGCAGATCAGACGCTTTTATCAATGAAAGGCTAAAAATAGCGCTGTACACCGTGTGTTTGTGTTAGAGTTCAGAAAAGATGAAAAACATTTATCTCAGTACCTCAGATTACATAAATGGGCGGAGAGACGGCGTGTGGCTGTTCCAAGACATTAAACCACATGCATGTTTACACTAACAAGTGTTACGCACAGGGGCGGCGTTTGCGTATGGCAGGGTATGGCAGTTGCCATACCCTAGCAGTCAGACAAAACACCAGAAATCAACAGGCTATAATGAAGCTCATTAAAAATAATGTTAAATATTTTCAGTAGAACATATCTGAACATTGGTACATCACTAATATGGATAATTTACGCGTGTGCTCGACTTCATGCTATAATACAGGAACCGACATGTGGATGACATCAACGTGCCGCGAGAGCGGTTTGAAAGCAAACTCTTCCGATGATTTCTCGCCTCACCCTCGCGGTACTTTGATGTCATCAACCTGTCGTTCTTGCAGCGCAGCTTGAATTGTGCAGGAGGTTTCATGATGACCGCTGTTGTTATAATCTTTATTTTCGCAAGTAAACTCCTTTTTTGTTTTAACATTTAAACAGACTCACGGTTCTCCCCCACACTCGCGCAATGCATATTGCATACATTATTCCAGAAGTAAAACGATCATTTGTTCTCTGTGGATAAATAAACATGTTCTCTTACACTGGGAAATTATAGCGCAGTCGAAGTGAATTGTATTAATTATTTGCGCACGTTTTTGAATATGGCGACTTGTGGATTAAAAACTGCACGACGACAAAAGGTAAGACTTGTTTTTGCATTTAGCCCTGTTTTACTAAGAGTTTTATTTAGTGTTTTAGTCTTAGTTGGTTAGCTGGCTGGGTTAACTGTGCTCTATCACATCATTAAAAGTCTTTATTGTGTTTTTATAAGTGTTTATTGGCGGCTGTCATGACAAGATTTGTGAAGGGATGTTACAGTATGTTTTGATATTATCTTGTTTTAGTTTATCTGTTGCTGGAGTTGCACTTAGTTAAGAATGACAACATTTGAAAAGCATTTTAAACAACCATGATTTCTATTTTTATTTTTCATTTGTATTGCTTCCGTATTGTCAGTAAGTGTACATCCGTGCAATCATAGTATGATTGTATACAGGTTGGTGGAGTATGTACACGGATATAATGTGGTTTCATAGATTCGTTATTTGAATGGCCTTCTTGTACGAAGAATTTTTGCCATACCCTAGGTTTTCGTGAAACGCCGCCACTGGTTACGCATACCCATGCTATAGTTAGCCAAGGAACTATAAAACTTCAAGTTTACAACATAAACTGTATAGATGTAAACGAATATGCTGAATTACCTGTGGTGAAGATAGAAAGTAACTTGAGTCCAATGAGCCCCATCTTGGAAAACTAACTCCAATATTGACTTTGGTCTTGATGTTTTTCCTGTCGCGTTGTCGTTTAAAATCCCTGTTTCGCTTCCTTGGCGACTTGTTTTAATGTCCTCGAGAATAGTTCTTCAACAGGCTTTCAAAGCATTAGATCGCAGGTTTATCACGGCGTGCGGCCGAAGGATTCAGTCTAACGCAGGTCGCATATCCGGGCTGCATACGTCATCAAGCCTGGTTTATTTAAATTAACTGAGCATTACATTCGCAAGTCATAAGCATATTACATCAATTTACAATTAACTAAGAATAAATGTCAGCTTTATAATTGTTAATATTCTGAAATAAGATTGTCTTGATGACGTATACCGCCTACACATGCAACCTCCGTAGGCTTCAGCTCGCGGCCAGCTTGAGTGTGCTCTGAAAGCGCGAAAGGCGGAGCTTGAATTTCAGGAATGTCCCTCGTCGGCGAATGTATTTCAAAGATGGAGGCACAACATGGATTCAGCCAGAGAGCGCTACGGCGGTATGTATTTTAAATAGCAGATTCTACACTTACGAGAATACTTTGATTAGTGGGGTGGAAGTAATTACACATGAATGAGCACATACTTTTGGAAGAAAACATGGGTTTTTGCTAAGAATTAACTAAAAAAAGTACACACTGGAGCTTTAAGCTAATGTCAGCTTACAGAGGAAAAGGAATTTTTTCTTTATCATAATCTATGCAAAAGTTATTCTATTCTAACTGAATGGAGGAATAATACCCTTTTTGTATTCAAAAAGTATAAAAAATTTTAAAGTGTCCCCATAACCACACCTTTGAAGTTACATAAAAAGCTGATGTATGTGACACATATTGTTATTTATATATTATTAATATATGTTATTAATATGTTATAATAAATTATCTAATTTTTTTAAAACTAAAACTTCACATACGTACTCTGGAGACTCCAAAGATTTATTCGACATCTTAAAAAAGTCTGGTGAAATGCCCCCTTTAAACACATCCTACTATGCAATATCACATTCACCCGTCTCCATACCTGGAATGCCAGCTGGCACAGAGCCGACATCCATCCCTCATTGGTGGGAGCAGCGATGGTGTAGGTGCGCGAGGTGGTGTTTAAAAAGAAGGCGGAGCAATCCACAGGACAGCTTTCATCTGGGGCCGGAGTAATGCTCAGACAGTCCGAAAGGCGAATCATCCGTTTATCCGTCTTCTTGAGTCCGGCGGGTCTCGTAGTGCCAGACCCCAAAGGTCCCCTTCCCTCACGCGTGTCATACAACTCTATTCGACCAGTCCCTGGAGAGCTGGGGTCAAACAAAATCAACCAAGTTTTCCTCCATACCTTCTGTAGGAATAAGAAGAGAAGTGGGTTATAATTGAGACAGGAGAAATGAGAAATTAATTATTATGTGGGTTCCACTGGAACCGGTTAGATATGTAGTATAGTATGCAAAAGGAGGGAGAAATTTTGTAATTACCCATCGATTTATCTCCTATACATGATTCATGAGCAATAAACACCCATATATGAAATTTGAGTCACCTCAGGTGCTTAACCATCTGCTGCTTTCTCTCTTTTATTATGTACAATTGAGGATTTCTGTGCACTCATTAAGGCAGGGCGTAAATAATTTAGGAGTACTTTGATGCTATTATAACTAAGCCATGTGTAGAAACAGCTCATGGCATAGGGTGACAATTGTAAACAAAAAACACATTACTTACTGTGAAATCATTCATCATTTTCCCATAAAACGGGCCAATACACCATTATTTACTCACCCTTACATCTTTAGAAATGCAAAGACAGATTTTTATTGACGGGTCACTATATAGGAGTGGATGGGGACCCACCTCAGTCACCATCCACTCCTATACACTCTAAAAACATATGGTGCTAAATAGCACTTAAACTGGTTCTTGGCTCATAATCATAGAGGAACCTTTTTAAGTGCCATATGGCACCAATGAAGTACCTGTGTAGAACCATAATGTGGTGCTATATGACCCCCATATGGTTCTTCATAGGTGCTATATAGTACTAAAAAATGTTTTAATGGTTTTAAAAACACACCATTATTTACTCACCCTAATGTTATTGGAAACACAAAGACAGATTTCACCAGTCACTATATAGGAGTGGATGGGGACCCACCTCGGTCACCATCCACTCCTATACACTCTAAAAACAAACGGCGCTAAATAGCACTAAAAGTGGTTCTTGGCTCGTAATTATAGAAAAACCTTTTTAAGTGCCATATGGCAGCAATGAAGTACCTGTGTAGAACCATAATGTGGTGCTATATGACCCCCGTATGGTTCTTCATAGGTGCTATATAGTACTAAAAATGGTTTTTAATGGTTTTATAAATATACCATTATTTACTCACCCTAATGTTATTGGAAACACAAAGACAGATTTTACCGGTCACTATATAGGAGTGGATGGGGACCCACCTCGGTCACAATCCACTCCTATGCTCTCTAAAAACATACGGTGCTAAATAGCACTAAAAGTGGTTCTTGGCTCGCAATCATACAGGAACCTTTTTAAGTGCCATATGGCACCAATGAAATACCTGTGTAGAACCATAATGTGGTGCTACATGACCCCCGTATGGTTCTTCATAGGTGCTATATAGTACTAAAAATGGTTTTAAAAATATACCATTATTTACTTACCCTAATGTTATTGGAAACACAAAGACAGATTTTACCAGTCACTATATAGGAGTGGATGGGGACCCACCTCGGTCACCATCCACTCTAAAAACATATGGTGCTAAATAGCACTAAAACTGGTTCTTGGCTCGTAATCATAGAGGAACCTTTTTAAGCGCCATATGGCAGCAATGAAGTACCTGTGTAGAACCATAATGTGGTGCTATATGACCCCCCATACGGTACTTCATAGGCGCTATATAGTACTAAAAATGGTTCCTCTATGATTACGCAAGAAGCACTTTTAGTGTTATTTAGCACCGTTTATTTTTAGAGTATAGTAACCAAAAAACCAAGCTTCAAAACGAGTTAAATAATTCCACTCGACTATTTATTTTGAAGTGTCCTGAAGACATTTTCTCCTTTTACTCACACTTTTTTTTCCGTTCTTACACATTAATTAAAAGTAAACATCCTAAAGACACAAAGAATGCTAAAAGAGAAGCAACATTTTAAAAAAAAAATCTGCATTCAGGTTCTGACGAACAAAGAAAGACATTGGGGGTTCAAATGACACAAGGGTAAATAAATATATATAAAAAAAGAAAACTTTGGGGTAGAACTTTAATCATAACAATAAGAAAAAAGCATTCAAACACAAAAAATTGAGTATATTTTAAAAGTCAATTAAAATACAACAAACAAAATTTTAAAACTCACCTTCCCAAACTTGACTCCTTGCAAGTAAAGCGCACCCTCTTTAGTGATCACATCCATTGCGCTTGTCTGTTTCAAAGATGAGGTTGTAATAGTTCCTCTGTTTTACAAAAGTAATAACAGAGGGGGAGGTGTGCAGGATGTCAAATCTTATATTAGAGTTTCCGTCCATGCATGCAGTCATTGGACTAAAAATGGTTCAGGTTGTTTTCTACAAACCTTGAAAAGGTGCTTTCTGTATTAATCACTAAACCTCAAAAGACCTGTGGACATCAAAGTTTTTTGATGTTAGTTTGCGCCATAATACTTAATTCTGTGTAACTGGAACCTGTTGTACACAAACATGGACAAATACGCTGCTTCATGTTCCTTAGAAAAATATTTGGTTATTATATCGGTTTCAAAATAGCTGGTAGAAATCTGAAAAAAAAAAAACTTGGGTCTTAGGAGGTTAAGGTTGCTCATAAACATGGCTGTAAAGATGAGAGATAATCTCAAGACAAGATTTTATTGTATCATAAAACAAACAGGAGTTGTAGTTCACCTTCACATTTATTTACACGGGATGTGAAGCAAACAAGTTATCAAAAACGTGCATGGGGGAGATTCAGAAGAACATCGGTATGAAGTATCACCGGTTACAAACGTTGCATTTAATAAATGTTTGACCTGCATTATTTTAAGCAGTTTTTTGAAACATACAGCAAGAATATGTCATTTCCCAAGACAATTTCACTGAAATCAATGAAAAAAATAAATGTACACTTTTCACATTTAAATACATTTTGTATAAAATAAAATAACAGTGGATTCGGGCAGGTACGTAGACAGCATTAGAAGTCCATCGAGCTGTTGGCCAAGTAGTCTTTGCGGCCAATATTGGTGACCTGTTTGGTCTGCATGGCCTCCAACTTGGGACAATCTGTGATCCTGTGGCCCAAACCACCACAGAATGTACAGCCTCTCTCTCCTTGCATGAGGAAAAAAAATAAACAAAATGTGTTTAATTTCACAGCAGAATTTAAAAAATGCTGCAAAACATTTATGTCATCTGTACCTCCGATATCCAACATGGTCTCGTCACCCGTCTGGAGGACCTGCAGTACAGGAGGAACTTTCTGCTTGGCTTCCACCAACAAAGCTTTGAGATCCATCAGCACCGACTCATCTGAAAAGAAATTAGACTTTTAATTACAACTATATATGCTCTAAAAATGATTAATATTGTGTGCAGTCGTTTTATTTTGGAGAAAAAATATAATAGCGTGGTCCTTATAATGGGTCAATTTTGAAATGTTCAACTCTCACCTCCTAAAGGTGTTAAACAATTATACATGCTAGCACAAAGTATCACATAATACGCGAATGGGTGATTCTAGCGAAATTAGACTTATGAGGTGTCATGAAACCTTTTGATAAAGTAAATGCAAAGAGTATCAAAATAAGAAGCATAAAGTTACAAACATCTCTTCATGTACTATTTTGCACATGTTTCAAATGACATCATACAAACCCATTTTTTTTTCACATTTAAGGGGAAAATTGTCATTACCGCAACGTGTCCATGACTGGATTTGGGTTCTTTGACATGGAAATATTTATAATTAAAAAATCTAAAAAATAAAAAGCTTCAGTGCATGTTATACTATAAACATTTACAGTAAAGAAACATGTGGTGTTTGGTGATCATTGCTAAATGTAGAGACAATAATAAGGAATATAAATGTGTCCAAGAAAAATTTTCTCATCCTCCGCAACAATTTTCAGTCATTGTTTAAGCCCTCAAGGAACTAACATTTAAAAAAAAAATGTTTGAAGGGACATAATTGACTGTCTTATTTTTCTCTCCAGATAAAAGTTAAAATTTTGTTTGTTATAGTACCTAGACAACTTTTTAGTTCTCATTACCGAAACATGAGTTTGTAAATGCATATATTTAATGTTATATCATGTTGCGGTAATGATCATTTTTGATAATGATAATCTAAAAAATGTAAATAATTCTATAGGAAATATTTTTTAAATTCTCTAAAAATAATGGTTATAGTAAGTTCAGACCTTAATCATATATGTGCAAAAAAAATAAATGGCTTCAGGGGCTTTTTAAAAATTCTCACGCTGGACACCTAAATCTGGATTTCTTGAGAAATACCCGAATGTGTTAAACTTCAAAGGTCTTGAGCAACCTCTAATATTAATTAATATTGAAAACATTTTGGCCCAATTGTTTTATTTATTTATTCAAACATATTGGTGGGGTGAGAGTATGAACTTTTAAAAGTAGAAAAAATAAGGACCACCCCTAAACTATAAGCTATGAAATGACTTAATTAATCATTTTAAATACTTACCACATCCTTTGTTAATAAATGTTGTGGCTATTCCAGTCTTTCCTGATCGACCGGTTCTTCCTATTCTGTGGACTGTAAATGACAAACAGGACATTACATACCAGGACCCTAAAATACATTTAGCAGTCACACCTACTGTTCATCACATGATTTATTTACAAGTTAAGCTAAATTTAATAAGCAAAAATATGAACACGCACCATAGTTCTCGATCTCCTCTGGCATGTCGTAATTGACCACGTGTTGGATAGCTGGGAAATCCAGACCCTTGGAAGCGACATCAGTAGCTACCAAAACATCCTTCTTTCCCCCTTTAAATGCCTCGATGGCTTTGGTTCGCTCTTCCTGGTCTAAAAAAAAAGCACAGCTGGAGTTTAGCATCATCATAACAAAAAAACCCTATAGACTTCGTTCACACTGCAAACATTAATGCTCAATTCTGTTTTTTTGCTCCGATCCGATATTTTGTTAAGGGGGTTGCACACCGGATGCCCCGCGCCATTCTAAAAAACTCGAACACATTGTTTTCTATGAGTGTATGCACACTGGCACCGACAGGTGCCGCCTGTCCACGGTGCCCAGCTATGACCCAGATTCACAAACTTTGAAGGATTTCAAAGACCCGTGGGAACCCTGAAGCTTAAAGTAGGCGTTGCCTGCCGTCGCCATCTTGGCCGCCTATCACCGCAAATCACTTGCGGAAAACCAAAAATGGGTAAAGAGATGGGACATGGGTGAAGCTGAGGTGGCTGGTTGCTCAAACCATGCCCGCCTAGCTCGACGGTAATAAGGGTTCACCTGTCAATCAAGTGGCCACGCCCTTAATTATGCAGGACTTTAAGGCTTATTATAATTTAAACAGATGAGTTACAAAAATATTCACCCCCTCACAGTTGTCACGAAGGGTAAAATTTGCTATATAGACCAAAAACAATTTTGGTACCAGGCTGTAAACAATTTTTTCTGCTCTAAAGATGGGAATTTTTTACATGGAGGTCTATAGGAATTGACTCCCTTTAAGAGCCAGCCCCTAGTGGCCAGTCGATGAATTGCAGTTTAAATCACTTCTATATTTGCTTCATCAGAGAGATCGAAAGGTTGCCCCCGGTTTTATCTCATTAAGTGCGAGTGAGCGATACGAGAGCATATGAGGCAGTCTCCAGTCACGTGCGGGTCAGTCATCTGGACAACACATCAGGAAGGTCAAACACGTGTTGGGGGCTCTCATGTATAAGGCGATGTACAACAGATATTTCCGCAATTGTGACGCATTTCAATTTAAAATGATGTAAAATTCACATGAATTCTGCTATGACAGTTCAGACTGAGGTCACATAGCAAAACATCTGACCTGTATATGATTTAGAACCACATATGGAAGTGGCTCAAATCAGAATCGAAAAGATCAGTTTCCATGTGGTTTGTGCCGTTCACACGGTCAGACATGGGTCACATATGAGAAGAAAATCGGATTTTAATGGCAATGGGAACTTAGCCTATGATCAAAGAAACATTACATGATGACACCCAGTGGATAACACTGTAGCTGCAGGGATTCAGCTCGTATGAGGCTGACTGATGATGTTTGCACTACAAACAGACACGGTGATGAATGAGGAAGTACCTTTTCCTCCATGTATAGCCACGGCCTCCACACCTTTAAGCAGCAGATACTCATGTATGGCGTCCACATCTGCTTTCTTCTCAGCAAATATTAACACCTAGTATGTGCAATGTGGAAAGTGTGAGAAATTAGATTTTTAAAAGAGATTGTGATGCAACTTGAATGAGATGATGAAGGGTCTACGCACTGGAGGTGTGGTCTTCTGGAGACACTCCAGCAGATAAACCATTTTGGCCTCTTCTTTGACATACTCCACTTCCTAAAAACACACAAATTATGAGTATCAGATCAATATTCTTTAAAGGTCACGTTCTTTCTGATCCCATTTTTTTTAACCCTAGTTAGTGTGTAATGTTGCTATAATAGCATAAATTATAACTGTAAAATGATAAAGCTCAAAGTTCACTGCCAGGCGATATAATTTCTTTAACAGAATTCGCCTTTTAAAGCCTACAGCAGGGGTCTTCAACTACTATTATTCGGGGGCCAGATTTTAAAATTGTAAATATGACACGAGCCAAACTTTTACCCCTATTTCTACTTTTTATATATTTTTACTTTTAACTTATATATGTGTGTGTGTGTGTGTGTGTGTGTGTGTTACTTACCAGTCATTAATCGTTTTTAAAGTATTCAAATGTTACCAATAAAGTGAAACAAAAAATTATTAATAATTTTTAAGTTGCACACAGTTTTGATTGGAACACACTGAAATACATCACTTCTGGTCGGCGTGTCACACACGCAGTAGTCGCACAAGTTAATTTTCTTTAATGCATCCAAAGCTCGAATTGGATCGGATAATTACGCACCAGATGGTTGGCACCCCATGCAGCCCCTTTCTGACTTCCTTTCCGTGTTTTCGGCCGTCATTTGTCATGTACAGTGAAAAGGTAAAAGTAACCATGCTGAATTTAAATCAGACTATGGCCATTTCTCAATCAGACGGCTGCAGTCATTAAGTCTTATTTCAGAATTTTAAAGAGACAGTAAGTAGGATTTTAAGTGTTTTATTAATCAAAATCAATGTCTTTATTCATAAATATGTCCTCGTTGGTGTCAAATGACCTCTGCCAGTGATCTGACTTTTCTTTGCAAGCTTAGAATTTCTCCATTTTACTTACATTGAACGGGTAAGTCCAAGGAGTCTTCCATGTCGTTTCGCCATATTGATAAACTATAATAGCAGAGAGGGACAAAAAGCACTAGCCTACCAACGCGTTTCCACAATTTAGAACACATGAACCAGCTGAAACGGACACGGAGATCAGTGATTACATAACGGCTACCATAGTTGCAACACACATTTGGAAAGGCGAGGCGCTAGAGAGCACTGTTCATTTGAATGCAAAATACAATTTCACCACTAGATGGGGGTAAATCCTACTTATTGTCCCTTTAACAACTATAAAGTTGACTATTATTCTTAGTTAATCGTAAATTGTTGTATTATGCTTATGATTTGTGAATGTAATGCTCAGTTAACTTAAACTTAATGACGTATGCAGTCTGCATATGCGACCTCCGGAGGCTGCAGCCTTCCGATTGAGAAACAGCCAAAGGTGACCAGCGGGCCAGATAAAGATGATTGGCGGGCCGCACTTGGCCCGCGGGCTGCAAGTTGACTAGCCCTGGCCTACAGCGAACGTCCGGTTTGGACTACACTTCCTGCATTAATGACGTCAGTAGAACAGTTTTTGACTAAACTCCGCCCACAGGAATACGTCAGTCGCCAGCTAAGCTAACGGTAAGCTAAGCTGCTATCGAATCACAACACACTAAACAAACTACACAATCAGAACTCGATACATATTTCTGAAAGGAGGGACTTCATATAACAAGTAATACATCAGCACGTTTTGAGGACAGTGAAAACAGCACTATAAAGATAAGTAAATTGTGTTTTTTTTACACATGAAACATAAACACATGTTATATTGCACACTGTAAACACACGGGACCTTTAACGGGGGGTTTAATAATTTTACTTAAAAAAATTATATGTAACATGTTAAGCATGTTTTCTAAAAGCAACAAGGCTCTTAAATGAATCTTAATGTTTTACCTGGATGACGTCCAAGCTTGCAGCTCCTGCTCTGCCAACATTGATAGTGATGGGCTTAACTAAAGCACTCTTGGCAAAGTTCTGGATCTTCTTGGGCATAGTGGCACTGAACAGCAGCGTTTGTCTTTGACCCTAAACAAAACCAGAACAATGAGAAATGATTGCTCATCTGCAGGTAGAAAATCCTGAATTCATAAAGATCTCATTCATCCAAATTTTCAAAAAACATCCATGGGAAACAAATTTATTTTATTTAAAGTCTTCTTCTGTAGTCAATCATTTCTATCACTTAAAACTCCTCTGTAAGCATCATAAAAGGATGTGTAAAATTAATTTCTACATGCTTTAAAATCACTTGAATGTAATTCCCTTGTTTAGTAAATGTGGATCTATTAATATGCAAATAACTCCCCACCTCTACTCATTCGCACAGCTTGGATCATATATATGAATATGCAAACAAGTCCCCACCTCCACCCTTTCGTATGCGTAAACATGCTAATTTCTGCCGTTTCAGACACACTGGCAAGTCCCGTTTCACAATGCATATGTTTGCAGCACTAATTGTTTTAGCACTGATGTTAACAGGTTAGACTTTTACCAACTGCACATGATTTCAGCCCATGTGAGTTCAAATGTGCTGATGTGATTGGTTACGTGTATGCAGAGGCATCATGCCCATTGAAACTGAGGGGGTATGTGGGTTGTATATGTAATTGTTGAGTTAACATTAAATTATGTACCTATTATGTATGTATAAACTAACATGAGTAACTGTATTGAGTGGGGCGGGTCTACATAAAAGAAGGTCCAGATTCTATTGGGGTAGGGGCATGTTTGTTTAGGTGATTTCAAATGACAACACTGGTTTTCAGAGATCGTGCACCCCGCCTTTAAATGTATGAAATAGTAATCAAATCATACATAAACGATTTTCTTTTTGTCCGTGTAGTCTATAGGAATATGGTGCATACAAGGTTTTGATGTTTAATTGACATGAATAATTATGATTACAGTATGAAGGGTAGCTGTGCACACTGTGCTACCTTAAAAAAAATTGGTGCATGACACCCCCGTGTGTATGTGACGTAGCAACCAATGAGAAGTCTTTTTGAAAAACTCAAATATTATAGATAAAATACTACAACAGTGTTAAATGATGAATTTGCACATGGTTTTTCACCATAGTGGGACTTTTAACATACACCTCCTAATTGAATACTAAAAATAAAAGTATGAGATGTGCAAGAAAAATTACCTTGAAGTAAGAGAAGATGGTCCTGATGTCTTCCTCAAATCCCATATCAATCATCCTGTCAGCCTCATCGAGAGCCAGATAACGGCAGATGTCCAGACTCACCATTTTCTTGTTCAACAAATCCATCAGTCTGCCTGGAGTGGCCACCATCATATGCACCCCGCTGCAGTGACATGATCACAAGTATGAAAGATAACCATGTCAAATATCTTTTTAAGGAAATGCTGCTTAAATATGCAAAAAACTGACTTACTGGTTCACCACCTCCATCTGCTCTTTGACTGACATTCCCCCAATACACAAAGCACAACGCAACTGTGGAGCCCCCTCATCTTCCAGCAATTTACAGTAGTACTCAATGATACTGTGAGTCTGCCTCGCCAGCTCCCTCTACAGGCGGAAAGAAAAATGCAACAAATCGTTGCTGGCTGTTTGGTGCATTGTGAATAACAGAAGGTCAAATATCTGCGAGACACTTACAGAAGGGCAGATGATGAGGCCGTAGGGTCCCTCTCTCTTACAGAACGGCAATCTTTTCTCCTGCTCCAGACAGAACATGATGATGGGCAATGTGAACACGAGAGTCTTTCCTGAGCCGGTGAAAGCGATACCGATCATGTCTCGTCCAGAGAGACTGGATGGAGCAACAAAGATAATTAAATGAGTACATTTCAATTACAATTCTAAACTTAAACAAAAGTAAAACCCTAGATTGAATATATCGCCTCAAGCAATGCAGACTTACATCGTTGGTATCCCCTGAATCTGAATGGGTGTCGGGTGAAGGATTCCTTTCTTCTTCAGACCTTTCAGAATGGCTGCAGGAGACCATTAAGAGAAGGCCATTAGCGTGATGCTGTGAATGAAGTGTCGCATGTAAACCAGCTAAGATGGATCTTACCCTGAGGAAACTTCATCTCTCTGAAGCTCTTAATGGGAGGTGGAATGCCTTCACCCTCCACGAGAATATGGTACTTCTTCCGGACTCGCTCGTGGCGCGCCGGTGGCATGCCGAGAATGTAACGCGGTGGTTTCCAGCTGGGGAGAAGAAAAGGAAGCTTGTTTATACAGGAACACAAACAAGGCTGCGGACGATCTAGCGGGCATTGAAAGTCACTCACTAGGTTTTAATTGGGTCTTCGTATGTTATACCTTTGGCCATTTCCTTTACGGACATCAAAGCTGATAAAGACAATACAAAATGTATATAAAATGACATGCTGCTTGTTAAGTACAAACAAAAACTTGTTTGATTCTGCGTTTGCTTACCTCTGCCTTCAGCCACGCTCTCCAGAATCTTTTCTTCCTCTTTTAGCTGTTTCTCCTTAGCTGACTCCTTACGAGCTATAAATGTTAATGAAAATATAAATACAGGGTGTTTTTATTAAAATAATAAAATAAATGTTTCAGCTGTTTGAACAAGGAAAGTAAGGAACAGGAAATTGTTGGGAAGAGAGAGAGGAGAGTCGGATCAGACAACACTGGAATCGACCACCAGGTTGCCCACACAGAGTCTGCGAGTTGCCCGCCAAAGCACATTTTAATCAATTTTTATATTTTTAAATGACATATTTTTTTATATAGGCTTAGCTTTTTTATAAAACATATCAACATGCAAAATAAAAAAATCAACAAGTAAAACAAAAAAGTTTTGAGTAGAATATATCAAAAAGGTTGAAGACCCCTGCACTAAACACTAAGCAAAAAAAAAAAAAAAAAACATGTTATACAATGTATACACAGTGATATTAGGGACAAAGTTTAAAGACCTTCAGCTTTTTCCTTGAGGTGTTGGTGCTGGTCCAGTAAACTGACATTAGATCGAGGACCAAGACCTTCATCCTCATCTTTCTGCTCTCCTCCACTGTCTTTCTGTTCCTCCTCCGTGAGCCCTTTTCCACGCAGTCGCATCATCTTCTGAAACTGTTGTGGACACATCACACAATGATTTTTATTTCCATTACAGGGTAAATACTCATATATTTGATTAAAGAGCAAACATGAGGAAGGGAAAGAGTTCATTCAGAATGACTGGGACATGTAACATTGACAGACTGTCACAGGAAACAAAAACACAATTTGTTTAAGTGACTGTTAATGTTGAAATTTAAGAAGAGGTTACTTACCATCTGCTGTTTTCTGATCTTAACAGGAACATACGGTACATAGTCATCATCCTCTGACCCATCGGATCCAGACCTCTCCTCACTGTTGTTTCTCTGTGAATTTGCATATTAGGAGTCATTCAGCATTAGCGCGGTTATCTAATTGCAGGTACATTTGGGGTCTATTTTTAAATAGTCATTTTATTCATTATTTTAATTATGTGGTACTTATGGATCACAAGATGTTACAGGCCATTACATATATCATATTTTCTGTTAAAAGACTTTTATATAGCCAAAAATCATGATTTTCTGTTGTCCGAATTAGTCAGGGTCATTTCTGTCAAACTTTCTGGAGCAGTTTCCCGGACTGGGATTAGACTAGTCCTAGACTTAAACAGTTTTAAGAGCTGTCCAAACTGAAAACAACTTGCACTTGCATTATCTTAAAATACATCAGTGCCCTTTGTTTTACCTCAAAATGCACACAGGTAATGTTTTTAGAAAGACATGTTTGTTAAAACCAGTTCAATTTCCTTATTAAACTAAGGCCTAGTCCTGGATTAAGCAAATTCTGGTCCGGGAAACCGCCCCTATGTCATGATTTTTAACTATAAAAGACGCATTACATGATTTCACCAAGTAGGATGTGATGATCCTGGATCAACATTTTCATTAACCAATCAGATTGCAAGTTTAGGATTGGGTTAGGGGCTTTTAAGAAATACTCCTCAAACTATTATTTCACACTCATTTGAGGGTTTAAAAATGATTAGGGATTGAGGTAAGGGTAGGTTGGGGTATCTTTGATTAAAATGTTGATCCAGGATCACAGCTTACTTGGTGAATTCATGGCGACTCTTTTAACAGAAAATATTAAATTGTTATGTCCTGTAACATATTGTGACCTCTTGTGTGGCATGAGAATAAGTACCAAATTATTAAAATTATTATAAATATAACAATTGGCATAAAATGAATTTGAACAACAAATGTACCTGCATTTATATAATCATCAAAAAAAAATCCAAACAATCAAGCCAAATACAGCATTGCAACACTTACAAATGACAGACAACTTATACAACAGTTTAGAAATACAAATATTGCTCTTAGGTGGTTGTAGTTTCAATAAAAACTGTGTGAAATACCTAAAACAGATTCGTATCCATTTTAATGTATTGTACTTGAGTAGTTTAAGTATAACATAACGTCCTCATGTTTTCTTTATCAACACTTTACAAAAATATATGAAAGAAGGTGTCTTCATAATTTTTTATGTACGTTTACCATTACAAGTTTACTGTAAATGATCGTATTGTGTGATAATTCATTTTAAAAGTACATGCCATGGGTCATTAAAGTTGCACATGTTAACTTTCCACATATGGACATGTAATACGTTTGTTGGATTCCTACACGTTTTGCTAATTATATAAACCCATAAAACGATACTTTATATTAAATAAACACAAAACATTCATTACACAAAAATAAACACAATACATGTAAGGTTTTAACAGAAATGTCGCTCGAATGTTTTTACTGTATTTCCAGCTAACATGTTTATTTACGAGCTACGACCAAGTAACACTCACCTTTCTAGATCGGTTTTCTGCGTCCATGGTGGTCGAGTCAATTAAATACTTTTAGGATTATAATTTATAATTAATGATTAGTGAAAAATTATGTTACAAATAGATGTTACATTATTTTCAACCCAGCATTGTTTATACTAGCTAGCATGCGACGCTGCTACTGTGAAAACGGAAGCGTGACGTATAGATGACGTAGACTACGGTGGCCCAAAAGGACGTAACCAAACAAAGCGTTCGGCGATTGTTTAACCTTGAAAACAATGTAAACTACTAACTTGCGTTTAAGCCTAAAATGTCAAACTTTGAAGTCAGAATTTTTTCTCATTTGTCTTGGAAATCTAAGTTCTTGTTAATGCGTCATTTACACATCATTTAATCAAAATTCAAGTTGAGAAAGCAAACAAAACACATTGGATTTTTTTTTTCAAAATTGTCATGTTTTAATCTTTCGTTCATGAAAGATTTTCACAGTATCAAAAGTGAATAATAATAATTATAATAATAAAAAACAAAAACAGGAAGCCAACATACACTTGGCCAATAATGGTAAGTATAAATCTACATTCCAATGTTTAAGATGTTTCTAGTTTAATATAACCTGGATAGAGTCAAAGATGTCGAGAAAAATGAAAACAAAAGCTCAAACTGGTTAAAAAGGATCATCATTTCATCTGAATCCTTCAAGGTAAATGTACGTCTGTCAATCACATACCCTACCCAGACCCTCATTAGCAACAAAATGTCAATTTTAGTTTGGCCTTTAACCACAAGGGGCTGAGCTCCAGGGATACACATTAACAAAAAAGCAGCAGACATACAAAGCAATGCTATAAAGGGCAAAAATGTGTGAGTGCTTGTACCACTGTGGTAAAAATTTTAAGCCCCTAAAATCATAAGAAAAGTTTCTTGATAGCCAACGTAACAGACATTGAAATGGACAAAATAAAGACGGGTCTGAAACTTTACACACCAAATGTGTCTGGATGTCTGATAGCATCATGCAGCCGAAACAAGGGTGATGCTGAAAACGTACAAACTGAAACTTACAACAACAGCATTGATAATGTGGTCACAGCACAGAACTATATCCAAACCACCAGGGATATTAGCATAAGACTTCAGTCAAGGAATCAGGGAATTTCGGTCTCCGACAGCATTCCATACAAAGTGAAAAATCATGGGAGATTTGTAGTAGCCTACACTTGTCAGTTTTAAGCATCATGCAAGGAAAATCACAACCTCTTCAGTTTTCTTGTAGAAAAGTGACAACGGATACAGGTCTTAAAAATCAAGTTAATTTTAGTGTTGTATCTTTTTTTAAAAAACATCCAAAAATCTTTTCACAAGCCATTCAGTGTAAGTACCGACTGTTTTTGCACTAATGGACCACAAAATCCACGTGCACAGTCATCTAAACCGTCACAGGTGCAACTAAAGCACAGCCTTACACAGTCGACTGTGAAATGACATGGGTGTAACATCATTTCCAGATCTGTTTAGCTCACATAGACATTTGACAGTTCTACAAACTAAAACACAACAGTCTTTGCTGACTTTACCTCCATTATGAATAATACAGCCATTTGAATTTCGTATAAAATGCTTTCTTTGCATCTATTCTAAGACTACAGTATATTTGCAAGGTGGATGACTTTACGTGGAGAAGTACCTTTAAAACACACATGAGCGGTTTAAAAAAAGGGTTGACAGGGTCAAATCTCACCACTGTTGTGAATAAAAACATTTTTTTATTGTAAAATAACAGTTAACATACCACATATAAAGCATATAGATGGACTGGACCAGTACCCAAATGTGTTTTGCGATAACAAGATGCAGATTTTAGGACTGAGGTCACGACGCTGTGTAATCCCTCGCCGACAAAAGAAAAGATGTTTGATGATGGTGATCAAAACCCATGGCTTAGAGGCAGAAATGGCTGTGAGAGGGAACAACCTTTGAGTGTTAAGTACGGTAACCAAAGGCCAAACTGGTTTTTAGTACAGTCTTGCTGAGGGAGGGGCGGGTTTTCTTTACCATCACCCATCTGTTACTGAGCTGCATTTGAAGGGGTCTTTTTGAGGCTGAAGTTGGACCAGTTCACAGCCACCTTCTGTCGGGTTTGTTTAGCGGAGTCGAGGCAAAACCTAAGAATGTGGAGAAATTAAGGAGACAATTAAGCAACAAACTCTATTTTTCAAATCTTCCCACACCTTAGTAATTCAAGGACCTTTCAAGGACTTTCCAGGTCCAATACCCTCAAGGACTAAAGGTGGGGAGTGGGGACACATTTCAAGTGAGAGCAAGGTTACATCGTGTTCCCTTTTAAGATACATTGTTACAGTTCCCTTTCGAGGGAACTTGCGCTGCGTCACTGCGGTAACACTTTGGGGACGCCTTCAGTGGTAAGTGCGTCTGAATGTGTATATCAAATTCAACCAACGGTGAGGCTTAACGACAAAGACAGGGTGATGCGGGAACCAGGAAGTATATCGCTATCTGAAATATTGCCAAAGACGGCTTTACAGGGATGCAGGAAGTATGGCAAGAGGGACGCAGCGTCTCGTTCCCTTCTCAGGGAACAACAGTTACATATGTAACCTGAGATGTTTTCATTTGTCAAACACAACTATGCAAAAAAGTATTTTGGTATGAATCAACACTCGCTTACAGAAGATTTAAGCATTTAAAGTGAACAGTTTAGCACATGTGTTTTAAAAGTCTAAATTTTTTATGATATTATCCTACACTACACAGTGAATAATATGGATTATTTCTCCAGAAAACTACTTGCATAAAATAGATTCAAGCACTTTCAATGACCTGTATCTATGTATGTAAATTTTCAAAAACTTCCAGGGCAAACATACAATGTTTTAACTAGTTTTAAATAGGAAAAATATTAAAACTCTTTGGTTAATTTTTAGCGTGATGCTAATGGTCTAATCAGATTCTATGGATTGTGCTAAGCTATGCTAAAACTGCTAGCGCCAGACCCGGAGACCCGGTTTCCAAAACAGTAAGAATCAAATGTTTAACTCTAGAGGAGCTGGAAAATGAGTATATTTTCAAAAAAGTGTAGTGTCCCTTTAAATAAATGTATTATTTTTTAAAAACCTAATAAAAGAGCAGATAACTGATCCGTACCTCTTGAAATACTCAACCTCGCGATCAATCTCATCCATTTCTGTCGGGTCAAGGTCTTTGGGAAGGAATACGTCATCTATCATGGATGAAACAAAAATCAGATATTGTCAAGATCATGAAACAGAACAAGAAACCTAGCATCAAGTTGCTAGCGGCTAGTTCGCTTTACTGTAATGGTCACTTACCAATTGCGCTTTTCGACTTCTCCGTCTTGTTTTTGTTTTTATTTTTAGTCTTTCCCTTCGATTGCTGGGTCTGCTGCTGTGCACTGGGAGTATTTGTTGTTTTAGTGTCTACGTCAGGCTCCGACCTGTTACTCCGTGTGTCCGAGAGGTCGTTTTTCGCTCTCTGTGTGTTGGACCCTGTGTTATGGTGACCGTTTGAGGCTCCATTGGATGACTGCTTGCACGTTTTCCCCTCTTCTGCCCTTTTATTTCCAGTTTTCTGGGAGTCTGCCTGTTGCTGTGTCTGGTGGTTCTGTTTCAATCCACCTTTCGACCTTTTGTCCGCATCTGCCCCCCTCGTTTCCGATGCTTTCTGCGTCTCAGGCAGATTCCTCGTGCTTTTCGTACCGGTCAGCTGCTCTGAAATCAACTGGTCCTGCTGTTTCTGATTCTGCTGTTTCTTAGCTTTCTTAGTCTTGGATCCAGATCCAGCCGAGGCCTTGGTTTCAGGGATTTCATCCTTGGGCTTAGCTGTAGAAGCGGGGCTGGGTGGAGCCGACTCCGAACCCGCTGCCGGGCATCTTTCCGGGGAGCGGACACGGATGAGCTTGGACAGACTGGGCGTTGTGTGAAGCCTCTGAATGTCTTTGGCCGCAGTGGTGGTATTCTCCCAGCCGTTGACGATATCCAGATCTTTCTTAAAGTTCCTCAGCGAGAGCGGTGCCAGGTCCAAGTCTATCTGCTGTAGATCCGAAGATCCGTTGAGATGAGACAGCAGGTGGTTTCCTTCGAGCGTGGCCGCCTTCTTGGGGAAGTCATTGACGTCCAGGTTGAGGTCGTACATGCTGAAGGAGGCACGGATGGAGTCTTTAATGGTGTTTTTGATCTCCTCCAGGCGGCTGGTCAGGAAGCTGTTGACCCTCTCCAGTTCCAGCTGAGGCCACTCCAAAAGTCTGTTGGCTTCTCCGTCCGAAGTGGAATCTTCTAAGGGGTCGGGAGGCGATGCGGAGCGGGGTTCACAGCTGGTCACATCCACGCCAACCTGAAGAGCCCTTTCCTTCTCCTGATGAAAACCAGTTGAAAACAGTCACCTTCATGTAATTCAGTTATTTCTTATAAGACTAAAACAAGCAAGATTATTTTTGGATATCAAACAAGCGCCAGAACTTCAAACGGTACAATCTGTATAAAGAAGCTCTGATCACAAATTATTTGATTCTTAAAAACTTCTCAGTTACTATCATCAAGTTTTCTTTACCTAATTTTTATATCAGTTAGGGCTGGGTAGTATTGATCTAAATTTATATCTCAGTTATTTTGGGCCAAATTACGATTTTTAATAACTATCTTGGTATTTTCTACAAAGTGGAATAAATGATTAGATGCAAGTTAAAGTCTCATGTGAGATGTCACATTCAGATTTATTAAAAAAGCATGATGAAGTAAATAAAAAACTGCACAACATGCGAGCTGGTTGGAAAGCTAACATCTGATCTTCTGTTGCAAAGAACGAGGGTCATATAAGACCATACCGATATAAATGGTATTATCTTATCCAATATCTTGTATCCCGGTGGGAAAAATACTGATATTTTACCAAAACCTGATATACCGCCCTGCCCTACATTCAATTTTTTTTTAAATGGAAGTTTTTTTAAATATAAACATTCACACAACACGACGGCTGGAGGCAGGTGCACTGGACAAAGGATCTATTATGAGAAAAAGTCTAAGTCATCCAGTATTCATTGAAACGGCAACATACTGGTCCTATTTGTCAGGCCAATTTTGCCCTTATAACCACTGGAAAGTAACATGAAGGTTACAGCTGAATGCCAGGTAGATAATTTTGGGAAAATTACCCAACCCAACTAAATAATTTGGATTTTTGATTGGCAAAATTCAGAACAATACTCTTACATAGGAGTCTTGCTATTTATTTACACAAGCATAATGCCTATATTTATGTAAAACACATATGTTAATCTGCTACACACATAAAACTACCAAGGAGGATAAGGGCCAAGCTAAAAAAAAAATAAAAACATCTCAAGATTGAAGTAATTATAATGCAAGATATAACTAGTAGTTTCTACTTTAGAAAAAAAATCAAAATAAAGTAAAATTACGAGAATAAAGTCAATATAACGAGAATTAAGTCATAATATATAGAGAATAAAGTCAATATAAAGAGAATAAAGTCATATTTTTCCAGAATAAAGTCATAATATTTTGGGAATAAAATATTAAGGCCTTTTGTTTTTGCAATATCACGACTTTTATTTTGTTATATCGACTTTATTCTCATTATATTGACTTTATTCTTGCAATATCACTACTTTTATTTTTGGTACATCAACTTTATTCTCATTATATTGACTGTATTCTTGCAATATTATGACTTTTATTCTCGTCCTTTTTGTTTTTGCAATATTACGGCTTTTATTTTCGCAATGCCGACTTTATTCTCACAATTTTAGGTCTTTTATTTTCTTTATATCGTCTTTTTTTTTTGCAATATTGCATATTTTATTTTGTTATATTGACTTTATTCTCGCAATATTATGACTTTTATTCTCATTATATAGACTTTATTCTTGCAATATTAAGACTTTTATTCTCGTCCTATTTGCTTTTGCAATATTACGGCTTTTATTTCGCAATGCCGACTTTATTCTCACAATTTTACGCCTTTTAGTTTCGTTATATCGTCTTCTTTTCTTTTGCAATATTGCATCTTTTATTTCGTTATATCGACTTTATTCTCGCAATATTATGACTTTTATTCTCATTATATTAGACTTTATTCTTGCAATATTAAGACTTTTATGCTCGTCCTATTTGTTTTTGCAATATTACGTCTTTTATTTTCCCAATGCCGACTTCATTCTCGCAATATTACGTCTTTTATTTTCGTAATGCCGACTTCATTCTCGCAATTTTACGCCTTTTATTTCGTTATATCGACTTTATTCTCATTATATTGACTTTATTCTCGCAATATTACGACTTTTATTCTCAAAATATTACAACTTTATTCCCGTAAAAAATTCCTCCAAAAACTACTAGTTAAATCTTGTTTTATAAATGATTTTAATCTCAAGATGTTTTTATTTTTAGTTTTGGCTTGGCCCTAATCCTCCTTGGTATAATACACTCAAACACACCAAAATGATGTTTCAAATGACTTAAAACTCTCATACAAGTCATCTAGATAAGCATAAAACAGTACCTTTTTCTTCTGTTTGTGTCGGGCACGTTTGGCAGCCTTGGCACTGTTGACGGGTTTGGGTTCTGTGCTGTTGATGAAGTCCAAAAGCTCGTCCACATCTCGATGGTCTATGGCACTGGGTGCTGTCGGGTCCAGGTCCTGTCTCTGAGGAAGCTCTTCCTTACGTCGGGTCAATCTGGACCGAAGCTTCTCCCTAATCTCAGCATAGTTCCGACTGGTGGGTGCGGCTGGCGGCTGAAAAAGCAGAGAACGTATTAATTAGAACTTACACGTGTACACATACAAATGTACAATAAAGCCGAACGTTAAGACAAACGTACCGCATTATGGCCGAAGAATTCGCAGTAGCAACAGTCACAGTATTTCCCGTCCTTCTGGTTGGTGGAGGAGGATGCACAGGAGCTTCGCTCTGAGCTGCTGTCCTCATCATCTCCATCTTCAAGCTCACAGGGCGGGGCGTGACACAACGACCCATTGGCCATCTTGTGCCCTTTACATGCCTGGTCCCTGCTCATACAGAATAACACAACTTTAACCATACAGTCTAGAAATTACAGCATAAACCACCGACCAGCACACATCTGTAAGTTAACTGAAGCAATGCTAACCTGCATGACCCGGGCGTTAGATGTCCAGCATTAGGGGATGCTACAGAGCTGCCGTTACTGTGCCCGTTGCAGGGGTGACTGCAGCTTACGAGCGAGTTGCTGAGTTTACCGGGTTGCGTGTTTGCAGCAGGAATGTGGGAATTCTTGCAGGCGTTGGGTTTGTGAAGGGCCGCCGGACTGTCGGCCCCATTTGAGTGCTTGACTGTGGGAGCGTGAATGTTTGGTACCAGGGGGGAGAAGGGAGCGTGTGACGCCAGGCCCGTGCTAGGGGAGTTGACGTGAACGTGCTGACTGGAGTTTTGTTTGGGGGGCAGCAGCGAGGAATGCTGGGAGGAGAGACCTGTGGGACTGTTGGGCGGCACGGAGAGGTCTGCAGCTTGGTGGTGATCGCCTGGGTGGAACGCTTCACCTGTTGAAAAAAACACAATTTTAATTGATTTTTTTATGATGGGAGTTTTAAAGCGATGTACACTTAAGTTAGTTTACATCCTAACTAAGGTTAACAGAAGCAATTTTGTCACTTGGTTTCCTTTTCATTAAGGACTTTTGGTAAAACCATGTCATGTATTGGGATTACAGCCATGCATCTCACATCCAATAATTGGATGCAATATGATAATGTGATAAATATTGTTCACATTAAAGCGATAGCACATATTCTTTCAGTTAATACCATCAACATATTATATACTTTTGTTAAGTTGTGCATCTAAAACTAGGACAAACGCTTCATCTTTCAAGATAGATAAAAAAAACGTCTGATGCTTCTATTAACTAGCAACACATATAAAACACATACGTGACCCAGTCTGTGAAAACCCAGCTTAAGTCATTTTTGTGATTGACTGTTTACTACATTAATTCATCCTGTGTAATGTAAAGAACAGTCTGTGAAAATAAAACCTTGATATATTTAATTTTGACTAAGTAAGATCATCAGCAAACTTCAATCCTCCTGAGACTTCACAGACAGGGTCACGCATTTCATATTGTCTTCTGACCTGGAGGTGTTGGTCGTCGACACATTGTCTTGAAGTGCTTGGGGTTGGTCTTACATAGATCAGATGAAGCAGAAAGTGACCCAGGAGACGCACTGGAATTCTGGGATGCGGGATGACTGTAGGGACAGACTTTGGTCCCGAACGTTTTAGCAGCCTTCCCAGGAGCGTCATGAGAAGATCTTTTCTCATGACAAGATGGTCCCAAGGTTCCACCTGTCGTGATGAGAAATATTATTCTTATGTTGTAAAAGTACAGAATATTCCTTGCTAATATTCCTTACAAAAACTGAAGCGAAGAATGTACCAGAACGTACCATCAGCCGATTGAAATAACATGAAATAATGAACACATTTACGGAGTTAAAATTATTTTGAAACCGCTCAGTAACACTACACATCCAAGAAATCAGATAGGAAACTATATTAAACTGCTGCGAAAATAGGATACAGGAATCAGAGGTCCGTACCTTGTGAAAGCGTAGATGTGCTGTGGTTACAATGAGATCCTCCGTTCGAATGAGCAGAATTCCACAAGCCGGAAAGTTTGCGTGCCGACAGGAAGGAGCTCGGGTCCCAATCCACTGAGCTGTGCTCTGGATAACCATTACCACAGTTCTGAGACTTACACGAGGAGGAGTGGGACAGTGGTACCTGGATAACAACACAAATCCATCGGTTTAGATGTCAATCAAACTGTGAGCCTGTGAAATTCTCAAACAAGACCGCCAGAAAGGAAAAGATTATACAAAAGTACGGTCTCTTTGTTTGAACATGAACTGCTTGCCCTGAGCTACAGCTTACGGTACTGGACATGTCAGCTGTATCAGACTGTTTTGTGTGTGGTGTACACAGGATTGTCCTCAATGACACACCGAGCTAAGCTCTGGAACTAAATATGAGGAGTTTCGGCCACAAACACAGTCTAATAAAAGATTAAAACCACAAACTAAATATCAACAAACATGAATGAGCATTATGCAACATTGCTTTAAACATAACATTTGCACCTATGCATGTCCGGTTGAATTTAAGACCTTTTCACACAGAGATATAGAAAATGCGTCCGGGATCGTTTGATTTTTGGTTCATTTCTGCCAGTGATTTTCCGGAATCTCTGTGTGCATACACACACATCCCGTCAAAAAAAACAATTCTTAGTATTTTTGTCTTGTTTTCAGTAAAAATATCTAAAAATTCTTAAATTAAGATGCTTTTTCTTGATGAGCAATGACCCAAGAAAATAAGTTTAGTTTTTTTTAAATAAAAATATCAAATTTTATTGATTTTGTGCAAAAACAAGCAAAAAAATCTGCCAATGGGGTAAACAAAAAAAACTTGACATTTTTTTGGAAACACTAAATTTAAGAAAAATTCAAGAAAAATTTTCTTACCCCATTAGCAGATTTTTTTGCTTTTTTATGCACAAAATCACTTAAATTTTATATTTTTGGTTAAAAACTAGCCTTATTTTCTTGGGTCATTTTGCTCATCAAGAAAAATCATCTTAGTTGAAGAATATTTTGATATTTTTACTGAAAACAAGACAAAAATACCTGAAAATAATTTTTTGCCATGTACTAGGTCCTCTTTACGGAAGCGATCCCAGAACATTTACGGGATGCGTTTGTGTTCACAAAGAAGCCTCTCTGACAATTTTATGGAATTTTTTTGGGACCAAAGTGCTGTGTGAATGGGGTTTTACATACGCTATTTAAAACCAAGACCTTGGCAATCACAGCACAAGCACATTTTAAAAGCCACACAAGACAAGTTGTTGAAATTATACATTTTTAAATAATAGATGTCTATAGTTACAGACTCCGCTTGGACACATACATCGACTTTGAAGATTACTGATTTCATGTCTAATGAAAATGATCTTGATCCCTGTTTGTAAAAAGCAAACTGCAATGGCTGAGATAAATGGTTAGTTGGTTTGCACCCTTAGTCTAATCGTTTTATAATGCACTAACATGCATACATTTTTAATTGTGGCCTAAGTGTCTAAACACTTTTGCTAGCACGGTATAGCCATTTACTCTGGAACTATTAAAGTGCACTTATTTAAAACCAATGCTCCTTGTAAATAAAGAACAGATTTTGGTCTTTCAACACATGAAGCTTTATCAGTTTGATCAAACAAACTTTTATACACAGATTGATCACAGACATAGCTGTCACCATATGCATCAGTTTTCCTGCTTACCTGTGTGGCCTGCTCTTGAACAGTTCTCCTCTCCTCCTCCTCCACACTTTTCCTGCAGCTCTGACAGATCCAAAGCGGCACTTCGCCCAACAGCGACTGGGACAACGAAGGCACAGCGTCTGCCAGCTTGCGACCCGGAACCTCCCTCAGCAGGGCCTGGGAAAGCGCCGGCACGGCCTCTGCCAGTTTGGAGCCGTGACCGGGGAGCCCGTTCACCTGGCCTGCCCCCCAGTCCTTAAATTCCCGATGGCACAGCAAACAGCAGGTGTGCATGGACTGCAAGATAACAGTAAAATATTAAATCAATGAACATACCTGCAAACAGTAATGACTGTTTTGAAAAAATGATGGTGTACACATAAACAGGCGACGTGAGTGGATTCATTTATGGCAAATAAACAGGCTAGACATGTATTTGGCATTTTTGGCACAAATAACAGTTGGCCACACAAGTTTTGTGCTATCATAACTGTGCCCTTTTGGCAAATAAGAAAAGAGGTTTTCCAAAATCACCACATGCACGTTTTCTATTGTCAAATATATTTAGTAAGTTAAATGCATAGGAAAAAATAAATGACAAATGCAAAAAAAGCATGATGCATAGTAAATAAAGCTGTCACGAGACTTTCTACACTAGAAACATGTATTTTGCATTAGCAAAGCTGTTAACGTGATTAAAAATTTTATAATAATTACACATGTTCGCCTCCACTTCATCTTTTTAAAGCAAACAATACACACTAATACCGCAACCTACACAATCCAAAAGAAATGTTTAGGTTTCCAACCAAAGTTTCCATTTCAACAGTATTAGATGACGTTGTACACTGTAAACGCAAAATATACAGTGTACAACGTAACGATAAACCTAACCTTTACATATATGCAACAATGTTAGCAAGTGGTCAACCAGCCATACAGGACTAGTGATTTTTAAGTCATGGGGTGCACCAGCAGTAACAAACTGTCTAGTCGGGTAAGTAGCTCCGATCAGCCCAGGCAGGAATAATTTAGTAGCCACAGCAGTGTTGTACGACAGCCATAGCTTTGTGCTCGCCCGTGGACTTTTCGTTTCGTTTTCTCTAGATCCGAACGATCAGTGTCACACAAATATCCAATAGTAACACAAAGCCTTATTAGTGCCCACGAGAGTGCTTTAAGGGCGATGCGTTTATTTATTTATATCGTTGCATAGGTGGAGAGCGAGCTGGTGCCGCTCCGCCCGCACAGCGATAGTACAGACGCATTAAAAACGCGAGATCAGAACGTAAAATAAGCGCGAGAACACAAACTACCACACGCGCCACATAATCCAAGTGGAATCGACGGTTTAAATGGTTACAAATCCAATCGCCCAGGGCGCGAAACAGGTCCAGAAGTCGACCGCGGATGGACGCGTTAGCATTAGCTACCTGATTGGTCCTGCTCGCTCCTGCATCTCCTCCACCGCCAGCGTTACCGCCGCCTGCCGCCGCTGCTCCCGCATCGCCGGGCTTCTTCGACAGACTCTGCTGCTGCTGTCCCGACGTTAAATCCTTGACCGCGACGCCTTGCTGCTTGCTCTTTTTCCTCGCCATCGCTTCGGTCCGTGTTATGCCCGTCGGCCGGTTCCCAAGTCGCGTGTAAAAACACAGTTTCGGTTCTAGTCGCGAACGCTCTGTATGCTCGTTCTCAAGGCGAGACAACAGTGAATATGGCGGAGGGCTGGCACGCGCGCGCACGCACACACTCACAGACAGACAGACTCGCAGTCGAGCAGCAGCAGGTTCAGGGGTCACGCGTACTGATGGCAAACGGATTCGGTGAAGTTGTGAGGACTCATCGTGTTTAATGAGGTAACGGTGGAGTACAGTATGTCAAACTACAGTATTGCAGAGAAATGTCAACAGAGTAAACACGTGGAGATTAAATGCATCATTCACGCGTGGTAATAGTAACAACTATGAAGCTATTCATAGTTTATGGGCTTGTTTTAACTTTTTGGGGTTAAATATCATTCTGTTTTACTTTTTAGTTTAAATATAACATCTTTAATTAATTAATAACATATAACAATAATGATTTATAACCACAGATGTTTACCTTTTTATGTTTATCTTATATTGCGTTATATTAAGTATTATTATTTATAAACAAACTACAATTTTTATGTTCATTTCTTAAATGATCCACATTCTACAAGGCTTGTGTAAACTGACTAGATAGATACACACACAAAATAAATAGAAAATTGAGGCTCAAATGCAAAAGCCTCTAAATGCCATCTCTCTCAAAAATTAGATAATGATATATTAACCAAATGCTCTTTGCACATCAAATACTTTTGCTTCTAATCCGCAAAATCGCAATCTCTGGCCATTCAGAAATACCCGTTTATTGGCACATTTTTTAACAGTCTGATAAAAAAAATTCTCATTTATGAGTACACGTCAGATGCAATTTGAGGGTTTTGCATCTGACCTCTTCAATTCATTATCAGTTTAATACATGTACCGATAACCCAGTTTTAGACAATTATTCAATCCAAATAATGATGGTTTGAGTATACCTCACAAAAAGTTGCTTCTCTGTAGAAATGGGACTGTTCCCTTCTTCCCCAGTTTCTGTTACTTGTGGGGTGCCGCAAGGCTCCATCTTAGGTTCGGTTTTATTTGCTTTCTATATGCTTCTGCTCTGCTCTATTTCTGAATTTCACAAGGTTTCTCACCATATTTACGCCATTGACAATTATGATGCTTGGTTTTTGTAATGCCCTATATGTTGGCGTCCACCACCTTTCTATATCAAACCTGCAACTGGTTCAAAATGCCATAGCTTGTTTCTTGATGGGTCAGAAAAGAGAGATCACCCCATTTTAAAACATCTACACTGGTTCCCGGAAAATGTAGAATTACTATACACTTTGTGTTTTAAGCCTTGCATGGCCTGGCTCCAGCTTAGAACTAATTAGTTATTAACTGTCCCGTTGTCATGACTGAAGTTCAAAGGTGATAAGAGCCTTTTCAATATTGGCCCCTGAAGCTGTGGAACTCTGCTTTATTGCCTGTATTCAAATCATCTTTGAAATGATACCTTTTCATAACGTTTTTAGGTTTTATTTTTTAATTGCTTTGAAGCACCTTGGTAAACCTTTGTATTGTGTGAAGATGCTATATAAATGACCTTGAATTAAATACATCATCTCAATATTTAGATATTTCTTTTTATTTTAGGGTGGATAAAAAGATAAATGAATACCTCATGATAAATACAGTGAACACATGATGGACCAGAGACATATATGGAGTAGGAAAACTGGTTGTTATTGATGCATTTGGCAGTGATTAAGTAATAAGGCATGATGTAGTTTCACAAAGAAGTATCTTAATTGTGTCTATTTCTTGCCAGATTCGGATTCTGCGAGGCTTATGTGAACTGACTAGATAGCATAGTATTACAAAATACTAATTTCTCAAGATTCAAGTAATTAAAATATCTGACTTTATCCCCCTTAATAGAAGATGACTAACCATTTCACTGATACAGCGTTTTATAAAAACAAGCCAAATTTTACAGTTCTCTTAATTTTCTTAAAAATCAACATTGTGCTCTAAAAATAATGACATTTTATGTTTGTGAAACAAAAACATGGATTGCAACAGTTTGGAAGCTGTTCAGGAAAAACACAAAATGTTAAAAAGATAAACATGTACTGGTGATTAATTTGTCCTAAAATTCAAAACACAAATTTTATTCTTTAACTAAATACTTTTTAAATAAATTAAAGACACCTTGATGTGTAAGTGAATTATGGTTTTGGAGGCACATCTTTGCCTCATGTTTTGATAATTATGTTTCGATTATGATTAACATAATCAAAGACAGTAAAGTTAGGAAGACAGGGGCTTGTATAGGTTAGGTACAAGTGTGCATTGCCTTTAGGTCAGTGTGAATATTGAGATAAACTGTACAGGTCTGTCATTTTTCAAACACCCTTCACTGCTTCTCTTTGGTAGCACCAGGTTGTTAGTTTCAGTTACAGTCGTGCAAAAAAATCATGACCACTATATTCAATTCATTCTTTGTCTCCACCTCATACATTACAATTCGTGTTGGTAAATCCATGGCTATAAGCTGGAATACTTCTGAAGAAACCGGTCGTATGCATCATAAATCGCTCGCCTGGAAGGTGTACACACATTATAAATAAAATGAATGTCAATGCATTGCATACATCCAGAATTCATGGATCAAACTACATATTTACTTTATTAATAGTAGTAAATAATTAAAAATAGTAGTAAGCATGTCCTAAAATTTAAGCTTACCGAAACAGTCCTTGTTTGAAAAGGTAGGCGCTGATATGACCTCCATTGAGGTAGCGAACCTCACAGCCAGGCCAGATTTCCTGTAAGCTGCGAACTCCAGTGCGGGGAATGTAAGCATCTTCTTTCGCCTGGACTATAATGATCAGACCGGGATCTACAGGCACTGGAGGTACGAGAGAGACCGTCAAGCCCATTTATTGAACAAAAAGTCCAAAATGTATCCAAAAGCAAATTCTCACCTGAAAAGTTAGCGATGTGTGTGCATTCATCCATAACTCCCTTCATGAAGCACAGAGATTCCCTCTGTAGCGACTGTCGTTGACCTGATCCACAGGTGATGTTCTTAGCATGTAGCATGTCCAAATGAGGCCCGCTGCTGCTTACCGCAGACAACATCTGATCAAGTCCATCTCTTTCTCTCCGCCCCACCAACAGGGCCGAGTCTGAGCCGTGACCTCCAGCTGCGGTCCGGAGCTCCATCTGGTCACTCGCCGGTGAGTGGAGGTTAAGCAGGTCATGGGTGAGATCCAAGTCTGAGAGGTTGTCGAAGCTGCCTGGGGCATTTTTTACAAACTCCTGGCCCATCCGGAAAGAGTCTGTCTGAAAATCAAGGGCGTGTTTGTTGTGAGTTATCTTCGAAAAATGTTGCACCTTCGACATTTATAATAGTCACGTGACAAAACAAATAAAATTTGTCGTGTGTCAGTTTTGTGCATTTCTAACTATAAAGTCATGAGAAATTACAATGCCTGCAGAATAGCAAACCTACCCCACAATACTCCAACATATTGATGATTTCTTCCTCATACACTGTATGTGCAGCGTACTGCTTTTCAAGTTCCCTCCAATTCACAGCTCTACTTAAAACACCCTGTGGACAAGTAAAGATTCACATTTATTGCATTTGTAAAGTGTCAGTTTGTCAATACGAATATGAAACTGAGTCAGTCACATGACTGAACAATGGCTTTTGAGTTGAAAGTTTTAATGGCTCTCAGTCATCTGACGAAGGAATGAAGGTATTGTGGTTAAAGTTATTAATAGCTACAATGAAGCTGAACGATTAAGCGTAACAAATGCCCTCGAGTCCACCAGGAAGTTTCTATTTAAAGGTTTATGACATAATGAGCGTAATTCTGATGTGATGTCAAATGTGAAGTGATTTTAAACATTTGACACTTTTAAAAATCAATATAAATTTTCTTCCAACATATTCCCCCAAATCCAATAGGTTATCATGAGATTTAAAAGTTGTAAATATGATGCAGGCCAACCTTTTATATATTTTTTACTAATATATATTTATGTATTTGTTTATTTATTATTATTATTATGTGTTATAGGTTATGTTTTTGTTATTTTTGAAAAAGATGCACACTTCTTGTATCCAGTATTTTGCATTTTAATTAATTAAAACTCATTTTCTTTTTTAATATTTTAAAAACAACTGCATTTTTACATTGCAAGAGCCAAATGTTAAACGTTAAATTATGAACACTGCACAAAAAAGTGCAAGTGTAAATAATCAACACATGTATTTTTGTATAGCACTATGCAGAGCTCTAAAACTGATTTTGTTTTTAACCGTTTAAATTTCATTAATTTTTACACCAAGTATTCACAACATATAGCCTTCTCACAGGCTATATGAGTCATGCCCACAGAGCTCACCACAGTCAGAGTGTGTCAGATTAGAACGGCTCCAAGATTCAGCACCCAAGGACGACTCTCTGGAAAACAGCCAGGGAAACCAGGACAACATATCACAGCCTCCGGTCACATCAGAACAACAGGACTCCTCACTAGATATGTCATTCCTCTCTCCAGCATCTCCGCTTTTGACCTTCTCTGGAAAAATGGAGGAACTGGTTTATGCTGGAACTAAACTATCCCACTCTATTGCTGCGAGCCCCCAGCTTTCAACCAGAAAACGGCAAGCCCCACAACCACCAAAGCCAGTGGGCCCAGTTCCCCCTCCTCGCCCTATGAGAGCTCTTCGGTCTCAGACACAACGCCAAGACACACACCCTCCTCCATCTACTGTAGGTGAACCAATAACAACTGATAATGGCTCTCAGTGATGTGTGTCGAGTTCCTGCTATGAAAATACTAATACTTTTATCAAATGTTTACAAAAGCAGGAACTCAGTGTGCCTATATCTTTCTCTATTTCTGTTTTAGTACATGATAGAAAGTGTAAGGCTAGATCAAATCGTGTGGCAAATCAATCTAATCTGCTGCCTGTGACTTGTCAAACTAAGATCTCTGTTAGGGAAAAAAATTGTACTGTTAAGTTAGCACTTTTAAATATCTGTTCACTTAAAAACAAATCACTTCTAGTCAGCGACTTAATAGCCACAAACAACCTGGATTTTATGTTTCTAAATGAAACATGGCTAGAAGAAAGCTACAGTGCAACAGTCCTTAATGAAACAGCCCCTCCTAACTTTACTTTTTTGAGTTTCTGCAGAACTGCTAGGAGAGGTGGAGGTCTAGCTGCTCTTTTTAAAGATGTCTATCAATGTAAGCAAGTGTCATTTGGAAATTACCCGTCTTTTGAACATCTAGGTATTGTGTTGAAAGGTACCCCACACATTCTACTGATCATTATTTACAGGCCCCCAAAATACTCTCCAGCATTTGTTGAGGACTTTACAGAACTGTTATCAATGATTTCCTCAGAGTTTGACTGTTTTGCTATTGCTGGAGATTTTAACATTCACATAGATAAGCCAGAAAGCATTATGACAAAAGATGTCACAGCTGTTTTAAATACTTTTGATCTGACTCAACATGTACATGGACCCACACACAATCGTGGACACACTCTAGATTTAATTATCAGTAAGGGTGTAAACATTTCATCAATTGTTATTAAGGATGTGGCACTGTCTGATCATTTCTGTATTTTCTTTGATATATTAATCTCTCCTACTATTGAAACTAGATCTGTGTCTGTCAAAAAGAGATCCTTAAATGAGAACACCAGTGTGCTATTTATGAAGGCTATATCTTTAACACCAAGCATATCTGCAGACTCTGTTGATTTTCTCCTTGATTCCTTTAATTCGAAAGTTAAGAGTGCAATCGATGATATTGCTCCTGTAAAAGTCATGAAGAAGAATGGCAGGCAAAAATCACCTTGGAGAAACTCAAAAGCGGTGCGGAATATGAAGAGACAATGCAGAAAAGCTGAACGCATGTGGCGGAAGACAAAACTTGTAGTCCATTATAATATCTATAAAGACAGCCTTCGTGCTTTCAGTGTGGAACTAGGCAAAGCTAGACAGACTTTCTTTTCAAATATTATAAACAAAAACATAAATAACACACGCACTCTTTTTGCTACTATAGAGAGACTAACAACCCCCCCAAGTCACATTCCAAGTGAAATGCTCTCAGTCAGCAAATGTAGTGAGTTTGCTAACTTCTTCTCTGAGAAAATCAATAATATCAGAAAGGTGATCAGCACATCCTTGAGCTGCGCCGGGGTCAGACAAATCAGACCACAACATCAGAAAGTAGTTACGATGTCTGATTTCGAAGCAGTTGATGGTAAAATTTTGGAAGAAACAGTACAGCATCTTAAAACATCAACCTGCGCCCTTGACACACTCCCAACATCTTTTTTCAAAAGTGTCTTTAACTGTTTAGAAGCAGATCTCCTAAAAGTGGTAAATTCATCACTTATCTCTGGGACTTTTCCAAAGTCCCTGAAAACTGCAGTTATTAAGCCCCTCCTGAAAAAGAGCAACTTGGATAACACTGTGTTGAGCAACTACAGACCAATCTCAAATCTTCCTTTCATAGGCAAGATCATTGAAAAAGTTGTTTTCAATCAGCTGAACAAATTCTTAATTTCTAATGATTACTTTGACATTTTTCAATCTGGTTTTCGACCACACCACAGTACAGAGACAGCACTCATAAAGATAATAAATGATATTCGCCTCAATACAGACACAGGCAAACTATCAGTGCTGGTGCTACTCGACCTCAGTGCTGCTTTTGACACTGTCGATCACAACATACTTCTTGACCGGCTGGAAAACTGGGTCGGGCTTTCTGGGATGGTCCTAAAATGGTTCAGGTCATACTTAGAAGGGAGAGGTTATTATGTAAGTATAGGTGGCCATAAATCTGAGTGGACATCCATGACATGCGGAGTCCCGCAAGGCTCAATTCTAGCGCCACTCCTGTTCAACCTGTATATGCTCCCACTAAGCCAAATAATGAGAGAGAACCAAATTGCCTATCACAGTTATGCAGACGACACTCAGATCTACTTAGCTCTATCCCCTAATGACTACAGCCCCATTGACTCCCTGTGCAAATGCATTGATGAAGTTAACAGTTGGATGTGCCAAAACTTTCTTCAGTTAAACAAAGAGAAAACTGAAGTCATTGCGTTTGGAAACAAAGATGAAGTGCTCAAGGTGAATGCATACCTTGACACTAGGGGTCAAACAACTAAAAATCAAGTCAGGAATCTTGGTGTGATTCTGGATTCTGACCTTAGTTTCAGTAGTCATGTCAAAGCAATAACTAAATCAGCATACTATCATCTCAAAAATATCGCAAGAATTAGATGCTTTGTTTCCAGACAAGACTTGGAGAAACTTGTGCATGCTTTCATCACCAGCAGGGTGGATTATTGTAATGGCCTCCTCACTGGCCTCCCCAAAAAGACCATTAGACAGCTTCAGCTCATTCAGAACGCTGCTGCCAGGATTCTGAGCAGAACCAGAAAATATGAACATATCACACCAGTCCTCAGGTCTCTACACTGGCTACCAGTTACATTTAGGATCGATTTTAAAGTATTATTAATGGTATATAAATCACTCAGTGGACTAGGACCTCAGTACATTGCTGATATGCTCATTGAATATAAACCCAACAGATCACTCAGATCATTAGGATCACATCAGCTAGAAATACCAAGGGTTCACTCAAAGCAAGGAGAGTCAGCTTTTAGCTATTATGCCAGTCGCAGCTGGAACCAGCTTCCAGAAGAGATCAGATGTGCTCCAACAGTAGTCACATTCAAATCCAGACTCAAAACACATCTGTTTAGCTATGCATTTACTGAATGAGCACTATGCTGCGTCCAAACTGATTGCACTATATTATATATGCACTATTTTAATTATTTTTCTCTTGATTTTATTCTTAATTTTTAACTGTTTTATACTTTTATTCCTGTTTTATTCTTTTTCACACATTTAAACAGTTTTTATTAAAATCACATTTATTTTCTTTTAATTGATATTTTAAATTCATGTATCTTTGATTTTTGTTTTCTCATTTCTATGTAAAGCACTTTGAATGACCTTTGTGTATGAAATGTGCTATACAAATAAACTTGCCTTGCCTTGCCTTGCCTTCTCCTAATGACTAAAATTGTATTTAAAGTTTTCTTTTTTAATATTTTAAAGATATATTGGCTAAAATGCCTTTCCGTTGTGGACTACATTCAGATGCGACTTTCAGAGTTCGCCCCCTAGTGGCAGTCCTAAAGAGATTTCAGTTTAATCGTAAATCTGTGCCAACATGGGAGAGAAGATCAATCCAGCGCAAGAGCCTTAATTCTACAAATATATTTATACTTAATAATTTACTTATCAGTAATCAACTGCGTTTAAATGATTCAAGTATTACTAATAAAGTTAATTTTTTTATGCATACAAAGCTTAAATTGGATCTGATAATCATGCAGCCCCTTTCCGACTCTACATCCAGTTTATCGTCCGTCATTTGTCATGTACAGTGGAACGGTAAAATAACCACGCTGATTTTAAATCAGACAAAGATGACCGGCGGGCCGGATAAAAATTATTGGAGCCCTGCTTTACAATAATGTGTGCCTGTTTTTTTGTTGTTGTTGTTTTTCAAATTAATTTGCCTTAAAAGGCATATATTATTCAAAATCCACTTTTACAAGGTGTTTAGACATAAATGCGTGTTGTCACAACAACCCTACAATAAAAAAATCCACCCACTCCTCCTTTTTTAATCCCCATTAAATCAGAGCAGTTTTTTAGACATGTGGTTTTGATTCTCTTGTTAATGTGATGTCACACAAACAAAGCCCCACCTACGGCCACTGACTGACTGGTTACGTTTACCCCACAAGCTTTTCTAAATGTGATTGCTACCACAATGTAGCACTAATGCTGCTAAATATACTATTATTGACCGTATTCACACAAATTAGGTAATTTTTAACCGAAAGCACTTACTGTCTGTTGGAAGGGAGTGAGTGCATTAGCTAATTTGCATTTAAAGGGACACACATGAAAACAAAACTTTTTGCCCCTACCCAAATATTTTTGGGTATAACAAATAAACTGTGGGGTATTTTAAGCTGAATCTTTACAGGCACACCTGAGATGTCTTGTAAAATTTCTCTTTAAAATGTAAATTTATGCATTTTGCAGATGCTTTTATCCAAAGCATTACATGCCATACATTTTATAAGTATGTGTGTGTTGCCTGGGTTCAAACCCATGACCTTTTGCAGTGCTAACACGATATCTACCACTGAGCGGCACAGACGCACAATCATTTAAGGAAAATGTTGAAATCTTACTGTGGTAAAAACACTTGAGGCGGTCGTCCAGGACAAACAAGGTATCAGAGGAATTGGTTTGGGCCAGTTAGTTACAGCTAACGATGCCATCTAGGAAGCCAATAACAGATTTCAGATTTGGACAGATGACAGGTTCTCGTAAACACAATGGCCTGGAAATGACATGAACATTAAAACCAAATGAAACCTACATGTCCTCCCATAGAAATGCCAGTCATCCCCAGAGGCCAGAAACCCTCCCGCTCCAGCCAGTGTAACAAAACCGCTGATTCCAGGACAAGAGCTCCACCCATCACAAACAGGTCTGATACGTTCTTCAGGCTGGAGCGTCTAAATAAAACCACATAATAAAACCCCATACTGTAAATATACTCAAATGTATTGTGTAGAACAATGTGTGTCTATATGGCATATCATATACAGTAGAAAGAAAATACTAATTATAAAGTACATAACATGTAATAATATCAAGTACACTTACAGTTGGTCTTTAGGTTTCCTGTATCCATGTACAGCTCAGAGTCAAGGAAGTGTCAGATGAGATCTACAAGTATTTAAGTAATACTTCACAAAGATGTCTACATTACAGGCATATTTATTTGGTAAGGATATAATATGGATTTTCCAACAGAAGAGAAGCCATCCCAGATTCTTTAATCATTGGTCTGGCCATAAGAGTTCTCCTTCTCCAGAAAAACTGAAAAAAAAAATTATATTAATTAAATTAATTAATTCTGACATCACAGAGATGAGATTATCTACATCTTGACACACTTACGTGATCTCCTGTTCCAGCCAAGTGGATACAGACCGGCCTGTGCCTCTTCCATTTCTTGGGTACAATGAATTGGAATCTATAGGACAAAAATAATACAAGATCATTCAGAGCTTTATTTGAAAAAAACTTTGAATACACAGTGAGCAGCATTAATTCATTGTGGGTGACTGTTTTGTTTACCGGGCTTTGATGGACTCTGCCGGCAAGATTCCTGGGACATAGTGCTCAAGAGGTGATATGAAATGACCGTTGTGAATTTTGCAGTCAGTCTCCTCTTCTACCTGCAGATACAGTATTAACATATCTACTGGGTTATTCTGTAATTCTGATTTCTTTTTGTTTATAAGAAAATGTGCATACTGATAAAAAATTTAAAATTATTGCACTTATTTTTCATGTTCATTTACACATTCATGCATGCATCTGTACAAAGAAATTGTAGATATAAGCGTGTCTTACTTTGTCAATAAATATGGGGTAATCCTTTGGGACCAAATCCTTGCATCTCTCCCTGTTACCAATGATTTTACGAAACTCAAATATTCTGTAAATCACAACAAAATTCAAATTAAACAGACAATTTTTTTTATTATAAAGCACCAAACCAGATATAATTTATTATATCGTTCTTGAAAACCATTCACTTACATAGTTGAAAAAAAAATATTATGGAAGTAGGGCTGGGCAAAAAAATTAATTTTTCGATTAATAATTTTTTTACATGGTCGATTTAAAATCGATTCTTAAAGCCCACGAATAGATTTTTTTCCATATTTATTGCCGCAAACATTGAACGTAAGATTAACGTTAATCTAATTACTAGTCTTCTCCACTAGATGTCACCCTCTTTTTTTCTTGCGTGAGGCGAGCCTGTCATTCATTCATTCAGTCTTTATTCTAATATAATATAATATAATATTATATTTTAATATAATATTCTATATAATCTATATCCATTGAGTTGAATCGAAAATCGAGTATAAAAATCGGCCCAAGAATCGGAATTGATTCGAGAATCGAAATCGAATCGATCTGGAAGATGATCTGAATCAATACCCAGCCCTATATGGAAGTGAACAGAACTCACAAACTGTTTGATTATGAACATTCTTTTCATTCGTGTTTACCAGAACAAAGAAATTCATACAGGACTGTAACAACATTAGGGTGAGTAAAAATGACAGAATTTTTAATTTTCGGGTGAACTATTCCTTTAACCTCCCAAGACCTGGTGCATCCATATAAATAATACTTAATTCTGCGTAAATGGAACCTGTTGTACACAAACATGGACACTAACACTGCTTCATGTTAAATATTTGGTTATTATATTTATTGGTTTGTCCTAACCCCAAATAGCTGGAAGAAATCTAAAATGCAAGCCAAAGCAAAGCTTGGGTCTTAGGAGTTTAATGACAATATGCTGCGGTGTCTCTATCCCCTTTACTGAATTTGATAAAACCAGACGATAGACTAAAACTTGTTAATTGATTTCAAATAACAGTTTGTGTTTTTATCATACAATTTACCTTTTCAGGTCCTCTGGCTTCCCCCATCCTTGGATAAAGAGTTTGGTTAGGAGAAGCCTTCTATAAAGAACATCAAGCCGGCTCACACCCATTGACAATAAACATTCTCCTTTAAATCACAAAATAAATCATTACAACCACAAATCAACAACTGACGAAACTTAAACAACTCTTTGTTTTCACTTAGTTGTATGGTTTTCCACATTAAAACAAGCCTATTGGACTGGAAATGTTTAATACTTAGTGAATTATATTTAATAGAACATAAGTCTTACAAAAACTCACTTAAAATAACATTTTAAAACGTGTTTTGAATGATTTATGGACTTTTTAAAGGACAATAAGCACTTCAAATACCCTCTTTCGCAATATTTTATGACATTTGACTCACCAGCACAGTTAAGGCTGAACGCACACGGAAACACTTAACGTTAAAGAAACTAACTGTACACCTGCAGTGTAATGCAAATATAACATCTGTGGACATGTAAGTGTAGAGGGCGCATTTCACCTTAAATACACCCAACAATCGTTTTCGGTTTCCATATCAGAAAATTATTTTATTAAAGATCATGTTAGTTTTAAAAAAAACTTATGTTAAAACACTAATGACGTCAAGTTTGAAAAGGTACTTCGATGAGTTTGTCAACGAAACCCAGTTCTTGTTTAATGTTGACCTTAACTTGATCATCCTTACTTCGTGCTTTAATATGAATGTGCATCCACTGTATAAATACATCTGATAGCTGTCAATGATTGACCAGCATTAATGTCACGCTTTCTAAACTGCTGCACGCCTCTCAAAATCTAAAAAACAATATGTAAACAAGGTACAGATGAATGATCGTACAAGAACAAGTTTATACCTCAGGCTAAACAGGCGAAGATATGAGTGTTTTTGAAGTCAGCACACATGACAGAGGGCGAATTCCGATTGCGGCTTCAGCGCCATCCCAGCGTTCACTGAACACCGGAAGTCACTCTTCTTCTACGCTTATGATCGCGCGCCATGCTGTACACGAGTGCGCCAGCAGGTGGCAGTGTTGGACTACTTACTATTTGTTTATTTGAGCATAAAAAGTCACAAATCAGTGTAACAATGACATACACCATGGTTATTATCTAATCAAAAGGTCAGATGTACCTTTATTAATTAAAGCATACAATATTTTATGTGAAACATGCATAGATCATCACGTTTTGCAGAAATTACTGGATCATGCCACCTCGAATGGATGCTATAGCAGAGACACCGATTAATACATTCTGAAATTATTTCTCAAAATGTATAATAAAAAATTCAAACGAATTGTTCAATTGTTGTATTAAATAATTAAAAATGAATTGTATATTAAGTATATGGTCACGTGACTTAATTGTTTCACGTTTCAAGAAATTATTTAAAAATATTAAAAAAAAAAAAAAATACAAAAACATTATTGTGCCAACAATGTTCCATTGCAAAACTAAAATGTTACTTAACAATGTTTTTTAAATGGGCTTGGGATGAGGCAGCCAATAAGAGCCAAACATATAGATAGGAACTCCTTCAATCAGGGTGGGACCTCAAGAAGCTGTTTAAATAGAATGCATTACAATAGTGATGGGATTTATGGCTCTTTCAGGGGATCCGGATCTTGGCGATCCGTTCCTTTCAAAGAGCCGTTCAAAAGAACGGCTCATTTGGCTCTTTTTAAATATTTAGTCAGTTTTAAGAAGCCAGCTTGGGGGCATCTCAGTTTATCCTGTAAAACTGTAAATAATCACTGGGAGGAATGATGAGGTTAGATTTGTAGTCAAATCATTAAAACTCAGATATCACACACCAATATCTGAGTTTGAATTATTCTGAAATATTGATCATTACCTCATTTGTCGTGTGTAGACTATATTCCATAGGGTTTCACAACATTAGACAGTGACATCACTATTTTGGATTTATCTTTAGTAGGCTACAAAGTGTAAAGCTACGTTGTCTTATGTTATTCATACAATACCTGCTCACAAATAAATATCAAAACAAAGCCTGCTGCAATGAATTTCTGTGAAAATAGCTTTTACTACAAACACTTCCACAATTTAGAATAAATAAAATGGAAATGTCTACATACAGTCCAATATTACTACTATTACTAATGTAATCTTTGCAAATAGGACATCAGCCCCTTCAAGTCTTAAATGAACAACCCCTCCGCTGGGTGCGCCCCTCCCCCTATAACTGTTCTGTCTCGCGGAGGAGCTAATTTGTGTGCATCTGTGTGAAACACGCATAGGAAAAAAGAACGACAGAAAGAACGGCTCCCCTCCAGCCGCGACTCGGCTCCCATCGTTCATGTTTGTGAGCCGTTCAAAAGAATCGGTTCGTTCGCGAACGTCACAACTCTACATTACAATACTTTCTTTCTTTTTTAGGCAAATTGTGTCTTAAGATGCTAAATATAATATATAGTTTGATTTATTTTGTCTGCTAGCCATTACATAATTCCCAAAGTTACATTTGTGTTATTCTATAGTTTTGATTTCTTTACTTTTATGACCATAATATTTATAAAGAATTAAGTGTTCTTAATTTTGTACGGTGTTGTATATCGTTTGTAGTTCAAGAAATGTATTATAAGTATTTGATATTTTGCATTTACGTTCACTAAAACTGAATATTGCATTAAGAATTGTCATTTGCAGACTCCGCCCCTTCCTTCATTCACAAAAATAAGCAATAAATTATTAAAATCCGATTGGGGTCAAGCACTCAGCATTGCCATAAACGACATTTGAAGTTTAGGCCATGATTCTTTTTAATTTCCCCCACATATTATGTACATTGTATCATTTTAGTTAGTAACAACATCTGTATAAACGTATAGTCAATGTAACCTGCAAAGGACAAATAAAAGTCTTTTTGCATTGTATAAAAAGCCATGAAACTGTTTGCTCGGACTTGTTCGTGTTTCATTAAAATTTTTCAACAATGTTACTGTTTGGAGTGTTTGTTTGTTAATTGATTTATTTCTTTATTTTTGTGTGAAAACGAGCAACTGTGAGGCGAATGGAGAGTCGATATTTGCTCGTACACCGCCAATACTAATACTGAAGAAATAATTAACAGCTCTTATCTTTTTTCTTAAGATGCAACTTTCCTTATGTATCTATCGTGTTAAATTCAGTCCCGTGGAGTCCCGCGCTGTTTCTTTGATCTTGATAATCTCGTGACGGACGGGGCATTAAAAACTTTCCCCTGTTTGTGCTTCATTGGGGTCTCTTGCGAGAGAGACGCGTGCTCTGTAAGCATGGCCGGCATTTGCAAATCCTTGACTCAAGTTTTGATAGTTTTTCTAGCGACTGTAATCTCAGGATTTACAGCCAATACGCCGCAGAAAGAATTCTTGAAGGATATCGTTGCGGTTTATGGAGAAAACGGTTCGCTGAATCTCAATGGCATTAACAGTTTATTGGATGCAATTGTACAGGAAAAACCGGCGGATTTAAACATTCCTGTGAATGCTAAGGTAAAATCTTTTTTTTTTATTTTTATAGTTTGACATGTCAGTATTTACAAGCATTTGGACACGACTCTGTGTCATACAGTAGATCGTGATTTCCAACAGGCTTATTTCTTTGCCTTTTTAACTGTGTGATAGTGTTTATCCGGAGAAGAGATCCTGGTCCACTATGGGCTTAAGAACCTCACTCATTTAACAGAAAATCACCTGTTGACTATCTGTCCAGCCTTGCTTAACCAGGCGGTTTTGCCACCCTGTCCTCCAAAAACATCAGGACTCGATGACATACAACCTCACGGTGAGTCTAAAATATCTGATCAGGCTACTCAATGAACTTTCTCCTTATTTAAACAACACACTTTAGACTTTATCCTCTTTCCATACAAGGTATTGCAGAATGGGGGTGGTATTGTATTTCAACAATATTATCATTAATCAATAATCCCTGCTTTATATTAGATTAGTCATGAAAATAATATAAACATGGCCAAGTATAGCTTTAACTGTCTGATATTGGATAAATATTGAAATCTGTCACACAACAAATCATTTAAATAAACTATAGACGAAAAAAAGCTGATTTAACTAGATGGAAAATCTCTAAAAACACATTGTTAAAGCTAATCATTTAAAATAAAAAGTCAAAATACCATATTTTAATATATTGTATTAATTTATAAGACTACAAGAGACAATATAAAACCATAAAGGGAAGAAGTTCATATGGAACGATGATAACATATATAAAATGTATAGAATAAATCAATTAGTATAACTATGCACTGTTTTATGTTATTTTAAACTGATCAAATGAAGTTAAACAATTTGTTCTGTAGGTTACATTAATGCTTCACAATCCAAATATTTTAAAATAGTAAGTTGAAATGACTTGAACAACCAGCTGATTAGAGTTAAAATATAAGGAAGCAAGGTTTTTTTATACACTGTTAAGGTTAATATTGGCCATATCACTGGGTTTGTGGATCTACACACGGTAAAAAAAAATGCAGCACAAAGTTAAAACAATTTATGAAGTTACAACTTGGTCTTGCATGTCAATTCAACAAGTTTTGACTTGTGATAAGTTGACATAACAAGTTGAAGTTCTTTCAATTAATTTTTTAAGTTAAAAGTAAAATAACAAAATATGTTCATTCAACATCATTTTTTACTGTGCACACTGTAATAAAAATATGCAGCATTTTTGTCAAATCAACAAATATTTTTATGTTACTTTAACTTAAAAATTTTATTGCAACAATTTCAACTTAATTTTCTAAGTTTTGTCAACTTTTCACAAGCCAAAACATAAAATACTAGATTGAATTGACTTGCAAAACCAAGTTGTTTTAACTTCATGCTGCATTTTATGAATATGGATGTATCATTTGTTTGATGAATCTTTCTCTTTCTACACAGTATGGGGATATGGCTTTCTGGCTGTAACTATTATTAATCTGGCTTCACTGCTGGGCCTGGCTCTCATTCCCTTGACTAAAAAGTCCTACTTTCCCAAAGTGCTTACATACTTCATTGGTCTGGCTATTGGCACGCTCTTCTCCAATTCTGCTCTCCAGCTTATACCTGAGGTGAAACGTTTCTTTCATAAGCTTATACATTTATTCCCATAAGCTTTATGCAAGCTGAAGGAATTTTCCACCATATGACCTTGTTGAAGGTCACACAAGACCTGTGAGCTCTGTAACTTACACTGGCACGTTCTTCATTCATAAATGGCATGAGATCACAATTTACATCATTTTAGAGGAAAAAGATCACAGCTTTAGATTTTTACCAGCATGGTACTGGTGCAGATCTTTATGTTTTTAGTCATTATGTACCATATACTTTAAGTTAAATGCAGAGATATTATATATTGTGAACGCTGTATATGTGATGGTATGTGTGGTATACAGTGCTTGTGCTGTATGTGCTAGAGTTTTAACCTTGAACATGCATTGTGCATGTGCGCACATGTCTTATTTGAAAGTATGGGAGTCTCCTACTAACACCTTATTATATATGACTATTACTCAAACAGGCTCTTGGGTTCGACCCAAAAGTGGATAATTATGTTCCTCAAGCCATCGGGATTTTTGGCGGATTCTACCTGCTGTACTTCACTGAGAAAATACTGAAGATAATTCTTAAAACAGATGAGGTGGGATTCATTTTAACATCACATTGTATTAGACATCGAAATGCTTTATAAATATATAATAATACCATTATTGTACATTATCGAATAGCTAAAAACTAAATAAATGTGTTGGATGCTTTCTTGGTTAATGCAAGATAATTATTTTACATCAAAAGATTATTTTTATCCTGTCCATTTTAGCATGGTCACGAACACAGTCACTTCCACCCCACAAAGAGTGTTCAGCAAAATGGTGTTACCATTATTGCAGAGACTGACTTCAGGTTTACCAGCACCGATAAGAACGGCATAACCACTGAAGCTCAAGAAAAACAGGTATAACTGCTCAGCCCACATGAAAAATAATGTCAACATATACAAGATATGGGCTAGAATAGATATATACATTATTTGGAGTATGAATGATATAAATACAGCAAACTGAAGATATACATTAAATGCCTTTATGCACTGTAAAGTATACATAAAAAATATTTGTTCAGTTCAATCAGGTTATTAATCTGAATAATAATAGAGACTTTTAATATGTCACTCACAAAATCTTCACTCAGCGCGACTAAATAATATCAAACATTAGCAATTGGCTAATAAATTCCTACATTTTACTCGCCAGTGTGTGAGTTGAAGCCTAAGTATAGGTTTGCAAAGAGATAGTTTTACTATCTAACTTGTGTTCGGTTCTCCATAAAGCTATCAGTACCAGCTGTACAGGATGAATGAGCACGCGCACATGTAGGCTATTTATCTACCGTAAACTCTAGTGTTTCTCTACACGTAAAGAGAGAGAGAGAGACCATAATTACACACCACGCAGAATTCAAACGATATCAATTGTTGTGTCTTCCTGTCAAAATATCGTAGTTCATTTGTGTTTATTCAGTTTGTAAGAACGAGCATACGATACTACCGGGTTCGCCGGTAGTGGGCGGAACTAATGCGTAAACGGCAATCTCATTGGCTGGCGCTCTTTTGTTTCCGCCCCTGTTTTATTTTCAGCAAATCAGTACGAGCAACAACAGACAGCCTGATTAATATTCATGAACCCCGCAGTTTATTAATCCTTAGTGCTTTTAAAATGTTTATCATTAGTGGTAGAATTCGCAGTGTTATTATTATCTTATCAGTATTATTATTCATTTATTTATTTTAGAGAAGCGGAATAACCAACAATATCTTAAGCGTAATCAAGTAAAGTATGCTTTATTAAATCCAGCTAAAACCAGCATAAGCTGGTCTAGCTGTGTTTTGGTTACTTTTTAAGATGGTCTAGCTGGTCAGGCTGGGAGGATCAGCTTAAACCAGCTCTACTGCCACCTTAAACTAGGCATGATGGGCCGGTATGACATTCTGGCGGTGTAATAACCGTAAGCAAAAATACCACGGTTTCGCAGTATTGCCATTGTAACACTAAAATGTGTGGGTTTTTTTTCTTCAAATGTCTGCGTATAAAAAATCAACTTTTCAACTGGACACAATACATTTTATTTTTAAGCAACATACAACGTTTATGCCAGGTACAAATAAAGCCTTTAAATTATAATATTCTTTCAAAAATATGTAATTGAAATGTAAACATGAATTCAATTACATGATTTTATTCATTTTGTGTAAACATAGTTCATACCTTAAAAACGGTATCACAGAAAATGTTAGTGCTTTTGAAACCTCGGTATACCTTGAAACTGGTAACCGGCCCATGCCTACCTTAAACCAGCTAAAACCTTAAACCAGCTTATGCTGGATTTTTCAATAGGGTTGTTATTCCGCTACATGTAGAAACAAACAAAATGTTTTATCTCCCAGGACCACGGTGTTTACAAATAGTGAAATTAGGAATAATTAACTTATGCATACCTAATACTACTATAATCTATAGGCTACATAAAAACTGTACATATAATCAAGACATTTGAATAAGACATTGTGCATAAAAATGCTGTGTAAAATGAGGATGTAAGGGCAGCATAAACAGGGAACCGTGCAACATGAGTTAATTTTCAAAGCTTAACTTTAAAGTGTAATGAGAGAAGAGTGTTACCACAGATGGATGGTTTGTACAGCCAACTCATCCACTTTCATACATTCAGTATTGCACGTAAGGGTTGTAAACATGAGGACATAGTGTATTGTGTGCATAATATATATATATACAAGGCAGATGGCATCAATAAAAAAATCTGCAGCCTAGGTAAATTCCTCAACCTGACTGAAGGTGACCAGTGCGCATAATTAATAACACGTGGGATAATGAGAGAGGACTGTGTTACCACACGTGAATGGTTTGTACAGCCCATTCATCCACCGTGGCACGTAGAGTTTGGGAAGGGCAGAAGTGATTTGTGTCCTGAGGTGAGAGGGTTTTCAGAGAGGGGAGGGGTTGCTGGAGTCGAGGGCGATGCTGAGGCTTTGCCGAGGCAGCGTGAATAGGAACACGTCCAGGATGTCCTAAGTTCAGTTACACTCTTCTTGGGACTATCAACAGTCCTAAGTTCAGTTAAAATGACAAATATGCATTCATACATGGTCATACTAAAGTTCTAATATTGCTTCATATAAAATTATACTCTAGCCAATTGCATTGCCAAGGTAGAGATTGTGAATATAGTCAATGGTTAAACTAATCATACCCTTGGATAATACCCACATGGTTGGCCTTTAGCGAGATCAAAAACCAAATATATTCCTTTCAAAATGCCAATGCCAACCAGCTGCCTAATTCACACTACATGCAACATGATAACTACTTATTTAAAAAAAAAAAAAAAAAAATCACAATAAAAACCCTGTCAGTCTGACAATGCTGTTTTTGAGTACAAAGTGAAGCACTCAGTGTTCGTGTCACCTCGACCTACTGTCATACACAGCTGTGTTTACTTTCATCTAGATTATCTTCTGACCATTGACCTAAATCACCAGCATCTCGAGCCTGTAACAATAAAAGTTGAATGTCTTGGGGGCACGGGGCTTCATATGTGAAGTTTATAGTATTGGTATTTAATTTGGTTTTAAATATGTTTTAAGATCTTTCCGAAATGCTCGATGTGGTTCAGGGTTTTGTTGTTGTTGTTGCTGCAGGGGTCCTGCAAATGGCTGAAAGGAAAACAGCTGGCCAGTGTCAAGACGGTGGCATGGATGATCTCGCTGAGCGATTCTCTACACAACTTTATAGATGGATTGGCTATCGGAGCATCGTTCTCCGTGTCTATTCTCAATGGCTTTAGTACCTCTATCGCAATCGTCTGTGAGGAGTTTCCCCATGAGCTGGGTAAGACAAATACACGAGTACTGGTGCCAGGTCTGTCCAAATAGGATAACAGCGAGAGTAACAATGCTAAATGTTAATAATAATATGCGACAAATCATATGATCATGAGCAAAATTCATTGTATTTCGCAATAATAACATAAGCCTCTTTTCATATATGCCTGTGCTAATATGTATTTACTGTAAAGCTGCTTTGTAACAATGGTACATTATTTTGTATTAAACAGGAATGGAAAAATTGGTTAACTATAAAAAGGCTTAAACTTATCGCAAATCCCTGTTAGTTATTTAAATCTAGTGAGGCTAGAGTCTCATGAGCATCAAAGTTTGACTTGCTCTGTCAGGTTATATTTTCCCAAAATGTTCTTTACATTATGTAGGATGGTTTTGTGTAAAAGCATTAAATCACAAAGAAATGACTTTAGCTGGATTTTCCCAGACTGGGTCACAGTTAAGCAAGCACGCTAATCCTTAAAATACATGGTTTGTGCGGTAAGGAATTACTGAATGCCAAGAAACCATTTAGAAACCAAATCCTTAAATCATCCACACACATAAACTGTAATTTACACTTCAACCAAAGCAACGATAAACATTTGCATAGTTGACAGAAAGGACCGTTTCACACGGTTTTTGTTTGATACCACCTCTGTTCTCTGTCTTCCTCTCTAGGTGACTTTGTTATCCTGCTGAATTCAGGCTTGAGCGTTCCACAGGCCATTTTCTTCAACCTGCTGTCTGCAATGTCCTGCTACGTGGGTCTGGTTTTGGGCATCCTGGTGGGCAGCACTTTTGCCCCCAATGTGATCTTTGCCTTTGCCGGCGGCATGTTCCTCTACATTTCCTTAGCAGATATGGTGAGATGCGGTCAAAAAAATAAATGTTCAGAGCCCACCGGGTGTCAATAAAAAAAAAAAAAGTGTTGTCCTGTCCCAGCTTAATAAGCAGAGATATCTACACTCTTCACTGCAAAAAAATATTTTTAAGAAAAAAAATCTTAGTATTTTTGTCTTGTTTTCAGTAAAAATATCTAAAAATTCTTAAATTAAGATGTTGATGAGCAAAATGACCCAAGAAAATAAGTCTAGTTTTTAGACCAAAAATATCAAATTTAAGTGATTTTGTCCATAAAACAAGCAAAAAAAATCAGCCAATGGGGTACGCAAATGTTTCTTGAATTTTTCTTGAATTTAGTGTTTAAGAACAATTTTCAAGATTTTTTGCCTACCCTATTGGAAGATTCTTGCTCATCAAGAAAAAGCATCTTAATTTTAGAATTTTAAGATATTTTTACTGAAAACAAGACAAAAATACTAAGATTTTTTTTCTGGAAAATCATTTTTTACAGTGTTAATACTGCAAAACATGACTTTCTTACTTAGTATTTTTGTCTTGTTTTCAGGACAAATATCTAAAAATTCTTAAATTAAGATGCATTTGCTTGATGAGCAAAATGCCCTAAGAAAGTCTAGTTTTTAGACAAAAACATACAATTTAAGTTAATTTGTGCTTAAAACAAACAAAAACTTTTTTCTTAAACACTTAATTCATGAAAATTCAAGAAAAATGTGCAAACCCCATTGTCAGTTTTTCTGCTTGTACAATTCACTTAAAGTTTTTTTTTGTCCAAAAACGAGACTTTTTTCTTAGGTCATTTTGCTCATCAAGAAAATACATCTTGATTTAAGAATTTTTAGATATTTCTACTAAAAACAGGACAAAAATAGTTATTTTTGCAGTGAAAAAGAAGGTGCCCAAATGGTTCTTCAGAGCGATGCCATAGAAGAACCATTCACACTGCCAACATTTTTTTTCAAGAAAATATTTTCTTAGTATTTTTGTCTTAAAATGTAAAAATGTCTAAACATTCTAAAATTAAGATTGGCATATTTTTTTGCTTGTTTTATGCACAAAATCACTTACATTTGATATTTTTGGTCTAATTACTAGACTTATTTTCTTAGGTTATTTTGCTCATCAAGGAAAAGCATATTAATTTAAGAAGTTTTAGATATTTTTACGGACAAAAATACTAAGAAACACTAACTAAACAAATTTTTCTTGAATTTTTTGATTTTGTGTTTAAGAAAAATGTTCAAGATTTTTTGCTTACCAATTTGGCAGATTTTTTTGCTTGTTTTATTCACAAAATCACTTAAATTTGATATTTTTGGTCTAAAAACTAGACATATTTTTTTTTGGACGTTTTGAAAATCATTTTATGCAGTGAACCATTTCTTTCATACCTTTGTTCACCTTAAAGGGGACATTTCACAAGACTTTTTAAAGATGTCAACTAAATATTTGGTGTCCCCAGAGTACGTATGTGACATATCAGCTTAAAACTTGCCGTGGTTGGATAGTGCAGATTAAGGGGCGGTATTATCCCCTTCTGACATCACAAATTTCAATGATCTATTTTTTAAAATGCTTGCAGAGAATAGTTTAAGAAAACTAACTTATTCGGTTGATCTTTTTTTACGTTTTCTAGGTTGATAAAAGCATTGGGGACCCAATTATAGCACTTAAAGATGGAAAAAGTCAGATTTTCATGATATGTCCCCTTTAAAGGCACAGAAAAGTTCTTTGGATGTTAAAGGTTCTTCTATGGCATCGTGAAGCACCTTTTTTTTAACAGTGTATACAAGTGAGCCATTAGTTCAACTTAATATCAAAGGTGTGCTGGTGGACTCAAAACTGACCTTTCTCTTTTCTCTCATGCAGTTTCCAGAAATGAACATGATTGCCCGAGAACAAGTAAAAAACACGAAGGGGGCTATAATTTATTTCGTGATTCAAAACGCCGGACTCCTGACAGGATTTTCGATCATTCTCCTCATCACCATGTATGCAGGAGATATAAACCTAGGCTGATTTCCTCCACATCAGTGGTTTTCAACTGGTTTTGCCTCAGGATCCATAATTTACATTGGGCATCAAGTGGCGACCCAGAATAGTACCAAATTGTATTAGTATTAGCATAAACTGCACTGATCTAAAATGCAGAAGTATAACGTGATGCAGGCTGAATAGATAAATTGATTTTGTACATGCAAACATATGAAATAAAAAGTGTGATTTAGCAGCCTGACAAACGGATGAAATCATGTCAATGAATTTGGGCCAAAACAGTTGCATAGCATAGACAATGCATAGCATTCGTCAATGACAAAAGAAAGGGGACCCCACCCTTTTAAAAATAGCTAAGCTTATTTATTTTGCTTTCTGAACTATGCACAATTGTATTGTTGAATTTCATTATTTGCATTGAAGCAGGCCCATCTTTGGGCCAAGTACCACAGAAAAATATTGAATTATGTGCCTTTTCCGTTCTTTAAGATACTCTCATATAAGCTATTTATTTGAGAAAAAACTACTTCATTTCATTTTGTATAAATCATTTGTATGGAAGAAACTTGAAATCATTAGATGTTAAATAATTATTAAGATTGTTGATATAAAGTTGATTATTTTAACATTCTGTACTGTTGTAAATAAACTGAATGGACCTATTAAACTAGGTTATGTAGAAGGCACAATGTGTGTTGTGTTTATTGCTGCTTACTAAGAGGGATCAATGATGAAGTGTCATAGTTTCAACAACAGAAACCATCATGCAAAATAAATAGAAACCAGACCTGTATTTATTAAAAAGTCTAAATTTATGTATATATATATTGGACACATCCATCTGTTATACAGCTGACTGATATATCTTTACATTTAGTTATTTAATATTCATTAAACATATAATGTACACTTAAATGCATCTTGGAAACATTACAGTCAGTGCAATATTCTTTACAGTCTAAATTAAAAACAACATTTCTCTTAAAAAATATACATCTATATATATTTCAGAACATTAATACTACATTATATATATAAGTAAAAATAAACTTCAATTACACCAGGAGATTACATTAAAACAAACAGTTTTGACCAAATAAAGCTATTGGGTGAATCTCACAAAACCTCAAGAATACATCAATGGGCCCATTCCCCCCCAAAATCATAGATTTAAATGCTTTGCTTAAAAATGTAGATGTTTTTGTATTGCAATTGTTTAAATGATGCAATAATCGCTACTGGATGCCATTTGGCCGATTATTTCTGTCAATTAAAGGGGGGCAGGAAACGCATCAAAGTTTGCTGTGAAAGGAAATGTTTAAGTCTCCATGAAATGGAAGTAGTGATTGCCTAATATTCCAAGTGGTGACGTATATCCGAATAAAACCAAGGGCTTGATTTGAATTTGTCCATTGAGATCTGATTGGATTGTTTGAAGTTGGGTTATGTTGCTAATTGCTAATCGCAGCGATCCCGCCAACCTGCTGTACCATATGACCGGAAGTAAAGAGAGATCGTTTTGAGAGGAGAGGAAATTTGCTTTTTTGATTAAAGATCATGAGGGCACATGATTAAAAAAGTCACAGATAAGTCATTTGTAAAAATACCACAATATTTCCAAAACAAATGACAGTTTTTCATTTTATTTTCATGGTGACTTTTAGAAACATCACTAGCATGATTGTTCAGTGTTGATAGTAATTAACTGAATATTATTCATTCGTAAAATTTAAGAAATCCAATTTTAATATTCAAAATTAAGTCTATGCGAGTAAAGAATGATAATTTGAGTAACACTTTGTTTATAACTAACATTAGTTACTTTGAAACTAATTAAGTTGTTTTTATTAGCCTTTCTTACAAAATTGCCCTAATTAATTCTCATTATTTTCAAAGAAATTATGAGAGGTAAAACAACCTAACTTCTAAAAATCGGTAAATTTAGCATCGGTGCACTGCAAAAAAATGATTTTCAAGAAAAATAATTCTTAGTATTTTTTTCTGGTTTTCAGTCAAAATATCTATTTTTTTTTAATTGAGATGCTTTTTCTTGATGACCAAAACGACCCAAGAACATAATTCTAGTTTTTAGACAAAAAAATCAAATGTAAGTGATTTTGTGCATAAACAAGCAAAAATCTGCCAATGGGGTAAGCAACATTTTCATGAATTTTTCTTGAATTTAGTGTTTCAGAAAAAAAATCCTAGATTTTTTTCCTTACGCCAATGGCAGATTTTTTTGCTTGTTTTATGCATAAAATCACTTAAATTTGATATTTTTGGTCTAAAAACTAGACTTATTTTCTTGGGTCGTTTTGCTCATCAAGAAAAAACATCTTAATTTAAGAATTTTTAGATATTTTTACTGAAAACAAGACAAAAATACTAAGGATTTTTTTCTTTAAAATCATTTTTTTGCAGTGTGCATTTCTAATTTATATGTAATGCACTGCAAAAAATGATTTTCAAGAAAAAAAAATCCTTAGTATTTTTGTCTTGTTTTGTCTTGAATAAATTCTTATGTCTTGTTTTCAGTACAAATATCTAAAAATTCTTAAAATAAGTTGCTTTTTCTTGATGAGCAAAACGACCCTAGAAAATAATTTTAGTTTTTAGACCAAAAATATCAAATTTAAGTGATTTTATGCATAAAACAAGCAAAAAAATCTGCCAATGGGGTAAGCAAATTTTTCTTGAATTATTCTTGAATTTAGTGTTTAAGAAAAATTTTCAAGATTTTTTTGCTTACCTCATTGGCAGATTTTTTGCTTGTTTTATACACAAAATGACTTCAAAAATGTTTTCGTCTAAAAACGTAATTTTGCTCATCAAGAAAAAGCATCTTAATTTAAGTTTTTTTAATATTTTACTGAAAAAATCAAAAATACTAAGAAAGATTTTTTCTTGAAAAAGTGTGCAAAGGTTTATACAATTCTGAATAGTCCTAAAGCAGACTTTCTTTAAGATCTATTATTTTCTTTAATGTGTTGGGATGAAACAAAACCTGGATGTCTTTTTGAGAGATTCACTCTTTTAGGAGGCACATAAACGATCAGAACAGCACAGTTTTACTTCATACTAAATCAGCAGACGAACAAAAGGGAATGGACGCAGATAGCACAGAAGATTCAAAAGCACTTTTATGAGGCACTGCACGCAGAGCTCGGGCTAAAACACAGAACGGCACATTAGCTCGAGGTGTTGTCATGGCAACAGGCACAACCGATGCAAAAAGTCCTTATCGTACACGTCACTTGCAAATACGACAACAGGAAGGGTTCATGAGACTGAAAGTACTTTGCAGTGTTGTAGTCAAGACTAGAGACCAAGTGTGGACTCGGCACTTGAGCTCGGTCTCGAATTCGAGTTGGACACTGTGACCTAAACCATCGAATGAACTCACATCATCATTCTTTAGACATGATCACAAACTCTCTATTTGTTCAGAAAGATATCCATCTATGTTACAAAATCATAAACTTGGTACATCCTCTGGGGCTTTCCTTTTTGTTAACCCACCTTATTTCAAGTTTTTGGGATAACTTGGCAGAACTTTATTCGTGGAGCGATGTGTTCAGATGATGAGGTAGATGAGCTCAGACAGCTGCCCCATAGGATACCATTGTAAAAGCCTCCCAATACTGAATGCCCGCCAGGGAACGATGCATCTAACTGATCAAATATATATATATATATATATACAAATCTATAAGGCCAGCCTCCATATTGCTGAAGCAGGGCTGACCAGTCACTGTACAGAAACAACACATGCGCTATTAAAGATGATTTACTAGCCAAATATTATAGCACTACTACGCTCGCCTCTAAAGTAAGGTGAGTAGCTTTACAGTACATGACTGGCTATTATATCGTCACATATAAGACAAACATATATTTATCTAATTATTGTAACACGATTCGAAGTTCACGATTGAAAGTCTTGACCTAAAGGATCATGTAAACATGACTAGTCAGTGAAGATAAATGATTGATGTGACCAGTTAGACATACTGGCACCATTAATAATCCTTGACAATGATAAATGCAGCAACTGGCTACATGATCACGGCAGGAATGTCTATATTATTTATACAAAAACACAAAGTGGTTAATCTGTGCCAATACACATTGTCATACAAACATTCATCTTCTGTGAATTGTGCTGAAATCCACATCTGTTCATGTTTTCACAGTATTTGTCGGTAATCTATGTTTCGAAAAGCTTTTGTTATTTAATCTTTGCTTTAAATCTGCTTATCGCGTATAAACATACATACATTGTGTGCATTGTTTTGGTGTTAATACTTGGTGTTATATAGCTACTAAGGGACTTCTATTGCAAACAGACGTTTAAGTTAACCATCAAGCAACACTTTTCTCTAAAAAGGCCGAGATAACAATACCAGACAGTCCAATCTCCCATTGTCAATTAAATACCTGCACTACACGTGCATTTGAAGTTACAGTGATGGACTACTTTAAAAATAAAATAAGCAAAAATAAACTATCAACACATTTAAGGCAAAAACAGGCCTGAGAAAATCTCACAGGGCTTTTGAACACTACAGACTCTGGAGATGGCAATAAAACATTTACGCCTCATTCTACCTGTAACACTTAACACTGATTTTTAAGGTCCATTCAGGAGAACTTGTTAATGAAGCGGATGAAGTGTTTGTGCGCCTGCTGGGATTTGTTAGGGTACGTCACCGCACCCCTCACTGGGAGCCAGACTCTCCGACCGGACTTCCTTCAAACTGCCCGATTGTTTCTTCTGCTTGGTTTTGGCCTTTCTCAGCATGCACACCTAACAAAGGAAACAAAACTAATGTAAACCTACAGAATACCGTGGTGAATGAAAGATGTACATTAATGTATATCCTTATGTAGTCTTTATATTTAAATTCTGTATAAAGTCATTTCTATAAACATTATACATGTTAGAAATGTATTGCTGAAACATGTTACAAAGACTGCGGTATACTAAATGTTAAACAGTTTTTCCACATTTCTGTGTTCAGGATTATTTTGGCGGGGTTAAAACTCTGGCTCGATGAATCACCGGATGTTTAAGATGTTTTATATTTAGTCCGAGAGCTTGTTGACCCTTCATAAAAAAATGTAAGTTCAGTCACATGACTTTACAACAGACGCAAGAGAGAAGACAATGGGTGTGTTCGACTTCATGCGGCGCTGCGCAGACCGATCGGCGGCTGACTTGAAGCAGTGCATTCCGGTTAGTAATTTTGTCCGACTTTAGCTGGCGCTGCAGGCACGTGACTGTGCCATATGGTTTTTAAGTACCGCGAGAGCGTTTCGAGAGTAGCCGGCTAGCTCAGCCGGTGCAGCTTCTCCAGAGCGGCTGCCCGGAGTTGTGATGACGTAACAGCTTTACGTGATTGGTCGCCTCATTGATGACAACGATCACGTGCGTTTCAAGTTTAATCCAGCCTTTAGTTCCACTAATAAACATTATAAATTCATGTTTTAAAACAGGAAAAAACACTTTAATATGCTTAAATATGTTATATTGTTTCGTGTAATAAAATAAAAATGAACTCTATTGGTATTTTAATAAAATAGGCTTGTTTCCCGTTATTTTCGGGTATACAGTATAAGCAGCTATTAAAATATTCGATATAAAATGTTTCTGGTTGCAACTTTTTATTAAAAGATTTGTTTTTATCAAATTCAGCTTTTAATTCACTTCATTTGCGATTAAAAACAAGGAAACACGGCGCACACGTCACTACGGCAAGCAGCAGGTGTCCGGCTTGACGGCTCCGTCTTCAGTTCCTCCCTCGACTGCAAGCGGCAAACCTCACCGATCGGTCTGCGCAGCGCCGGATGATCTCGAACACACCTAATAGGTGTGTTCGACTTCATGCGGCGCTGCGCAGACCGATCGGCGGCTGACTTGAAGCAGTGCATTCCGGTTAGTAATTTTGTCCGACTTAAGCTGGCGCTGCAGGCACGTGACTGTGTCATATGGTTTTTAAGTACCGCGAGAGCGGTTCGAAATCAGCCGCCTGAGTTAGCCAGCGCAGTTCGCGAAGAGGAGCTGCACGGGCTGTAATGACGACACAGCTGTTTCAGGATTGGTCGGATTCACCACATGACAACAATCACGTGTATTTCGTGTTTATTTTCACGCCCTCAGTTCCACAAATGCTCACAAATCTGTATTTTTATAACAGTTAAAGCTATTTTCATGTAGTCGCGATGTTATATTGTGTCATCTTCATCAAAATAAAATGGATAGAAAAAGTAGACCCAACTACATTGGTATTTAAATAATATATGCTTATGTTGAACTTTATTCATTTAAAAACAGATTCTGTAAGCCTCTTCAGTTCCACTCATGCTCATACACGGACATTCAAAACAGTATAATTCACTTTTTATGTAGTTTACATATTACAAATCATGTTTAATGCAATTAAGCAAGCAAACGGCACGTGATCAGCCATGCTTGACGTAAATGCCGCAAACTACAGGAACCACAGCACGTCCGACTTCACGTCTCCGTTTTCAGCTCCTCCCCGCCTGCACGTGGCTAATCTCGCCGATCGGTTGCATCCAGCCACAGCCGATGTCGAACACACCTAAAGCTAAATTAAAGTCGTAATTTGTTTTATTTTTGGACCAAAATGTATTTTCGAAGCTTCAACACATTCTAACTGACTCATTGATGTCACATGGACTACTTTATTCAGCATTGTCTTCTCTTCCGCGTCTGTTGTGAAGTGCATGCTTGAGACTAGTCACGTGACTGCAGTGACGTGGATGAAGTGTTATCCTCAGACATGTTTGCAAAGTTTTTTTTTCAAACTTAAAGCGTGCATCTACCTCAGACTGTAAAAAAAGCCCAGGTGCACAGAATAACAAACAGCTGGGGCGCACCAGATAACACGTCAGCCGCGTCACTGCAGTCACGTGACTTTACAACAGACGCAAGAGTGAAGACAATGCTAAATTAAAGTCGTATTTTTTGTTATTTTTGGACCAACATGTATTTTCGATGCTTCACACATTCTAACTGACCCACTGATGTGACATGGACTACTTTGATGATGTTTTTATTACCTTTCTGGTCATGGATAGTATACCGTACGTAGATTTTCAATGAAGGGTCAACAAGCTCTCGGACTAAATATAAAACATCTTAAACTGTGTTCTGAAGATGAACGGAGGTCTTATGAGCTTGGAACGACATGAGGGTGAGTCATTAATGACATTATTTTCATTTTTGGGTGAACTATCCCTTTAAAAGAGATCAAAGTTAAAAGTTGGGGTGGTGATGGCGCAGTAGATAAGACACTCGAATTTGCTGTGAAAGACCCTGGTTCGAATCCACTGTGACTCACTATTGTGTCCCTGAGCAACACACTTAACCCCTAGTTGCTCCAAAGGCGTGCGACCTCTGACATATATATCAATTGTAAGTCGCTTTGGATAAAAGCGTCAGCTAAATGAATAAGTAAAAACGAATAAGTAAAAGAGATGGTTCAGGGCCAAAAGTGGACGCCAGTAATTTTTCACCTTGTTGCAACTTTTCTTGGTCCCCATGAGGAAAACAGCTTATAAATCAAACTTAATGATGTTCATTTGAAAATGCAAAAAGGGTTTGGTGAGGGTTTAGGGGTATAAAGTTTATATACAGTTTGGACAGTATAAAAGTCATTATGTCTATATAAAATATATAAAAACCAGTGTGTGTGTGTGTGTGTTTGAGACCTTTGGTCCTGCGGCTGAGATGATGATCTGTCCTGGTGACTGAATCCAAGGTTCTCCGTCCACCTGCACTGGAATGGGTTTCATCATAGTAATGCGAATGTAACTGCCCTGAGCGATACGAATACCAGAGCGAAGCCCACTTTGAACCTGACCCTGATGCACAAACACAAAAAACACACACTTGTGAAAAGGCCACTTGATTGAAATGTTTTTTATGATCTTAAAACTCTTTTAATCTGAAGATGAATGCTTAGAAGTTTGAACATGTTTTGTAGATAAAATTAATTATAATTGCGGCAACATATTCATTTCATCAGAAAACTACAATTTTATTTTGTTTTGTTCATTTTTTACTTGGACTGAATAATAAACACAGGGCAGTTAATAGTAAGAGTCCAGAACGAATGTGAACTCCTTCAATAATCTTTAAAAAGTCATCTCAGGGCGAAACCTCAAGAAGCTGCTTTATACAATAACAAGATAAGCGATACTAGACAAAGCTTGACTACGTTGACGTTGCTAAACTACATCTCTATAGGTTTGTGTTATTCTATAGTTTTAATGAGTTTACTGTTATCCAAAAATTTGATTTTTATTTTTAAAGAAAAATGACATACATACATACATACATACATACAGACACATATATATACACATATACATACATACATACATACATACAGACACATATATATATACACATATACATACATACATACATACATACATACAGACACATATATATACACATATACATACATACATACATACATACAGACACATATATATACACATATACATACATACATACATACATACAGACACATATATATACACATATACATACATACATACATACATACATACAGACACATATATATACACATATACATACATACATACATACATACATACATACATACATACATACATACATACATACATACATATGCATGCATATGAAAAAAGGCAAAAACAGAAATAAACCAAAATGTTTGGGATGTTACATTTCAGTGCATGCACAAATAATTTTCACCATTTACCATTTTACGAGAAGATTTTTCCCAAAATGTATATTTCCAATACATTGAACACACATAAGTAAAGTGGGCGGTGCTTAGCAAAGGTTCAATTATCATGTTTGAACAGTTCAGTGCACAGAGGAAGAAAGATAAAGAGATACAAAGATAATCGAGACTCACCATATGTACCACGCCCGTCACACCCACAACCTCCAGCATACCATCATCGATCCTGGGCCGCCCGAAACGAGAGTCACTGTCTGAGCCCCATAGATCAGCACCAGAACCCCAGCTGAACGCACACACACACATACAAAACAACTGTGCTTATTGGTTGTAACAAAGAAAGTCAATGACATCTCTTTGGTGCGCTACATAATTCATCAAAACACAATCTTATGGTTTATATCTCTATGGGGCCGGACAGGGCTCGCCCTGGTCTCAGACTAAATGTATGTTTGAGATGCCTTCATTTAAAAACACCCTGTACTGACATATCTTAACATATATCAGTACCATTTTTTTGTCTCAAGATGCACACCAGGATTGTTTTTTGTAAGGTATGCTTATAAAAACATCCTAATATGACAAAGGCCTAGTCCTGGATTAATCCAAACCCTGTACGGGAAACCGCCCCATATTCTGCATTATATGGACACTTATATGTGCTTGATAATTTCAAACAAGAGCAGTATTTGGTCATGTAGCATGTGTTTACCTGGGAATGTTGAGGAATATCAGTCCCTCTATACTGGGAAGCTCCACGTCTTGTTTGTCCACCTGCAGTCGGATGTCTTTATGCAGGTTTCTCGTGTGACTCAGCTTCTGAAGGCCCACCTTCACATACACACCTTTATTGTGAAACCTGAGAGAGAACAACAACACAATAAATGCACATTGTGGTGCACGCGATGCCGTGCGCTCTCCACGTGACCGATGCTGCTAACCTGCTGTTAAACTTGTCCGGCTCCTCCTCACGTGCGTGATGAAAGTCAAGACTCAGTTCAGCGTCGATGCCCAGGCCAAAATAGTTATTCATCTGCACAATCTGTACATAAATGTATACAGCAGTATTAACTTTTTGATTTTTGAAGAATTTAAACAATAAAAGTTTTAGTATAGATGTCGTCTTGTGTTTGCTTGGTACAGTTTATAGTCAGAAGGACTGATGGGAACGTACCTTGGGTGGCTCCCGAAAACCGTTCTCCTTGCCATCCTCTGTCATTTCCTGTGCGTCCAGAAGAATGGTCCAGCGGTCAATCTGCACTTCATCTGCTTCATCCACCGACACCAGGATATTGTGGGGATCCTCGCCGCTGTAGCCCGCCCCCCAACGCAACACCCGGGCCAGATCGTTCCCTGACAACACACATGAATAAAAATAACAAATTAATGCTACTGATCATAATAGACGTTTCATGCCAAAAAATTAAATATCATCACACAATCTCACAATAACAGAATGATCTCACAAAGTCAAGTTTTGACAAAGTGTTTGTTTTCACTCACCGGTGCCCAGCGGTACGATGCTGATCGCTGGCTCAGGACAGGCGATTTTGTGCCGAATGGACTCCAGAACACCCAGCACCCATCCCACGGTGCCATCGCCTCCACAGACCAGAATACGAAACCGAGGCACATCCCTGAACGTGTGCAGCCTGTATAAAAAAGGGAAATCTACACTAGTTTGTCTGTTTTCTCATGCTTTATGCCATCCAAGATGTATATGACATTCTTTAGTTGAACAAGAACAAATCATTTTATATTAAAGTACTGTCATGATATCGTATACGAGAGCTACTTGTATATGAAAGCACAATCATTAAAGTGACCCAATTGACTCCAATGGGTTAAAATATCATGTTAACCCTAAACATGCAAAGCAATACATTTGTGACCATAGACCACAAAACCAAAAAGTAGTATGATATACTTGTAGCAATATTCTAAAAATACATTGTAAGTGTCAAAATTATAATTTTTTAATGCCAAAAATGATTAGGATATTAGGTAAAGATCAAGTTCCAATAAGATATTTTGTAAATTTCCTACCGTAAATATATAAAAAAATTATAGTAGTAGTAGTAATATGTGTTGCTAAGAACTTCATTTGGACAACTTCAAAGGCGAGTTTCTCAACACTTTTTTTTTTGCACGCATTCCAGATTTTCAAATAGGTGCATCTTGGTCCTAACATAACAAACCATACATCGCAAAAAGTTTATTTATTCAGCTTTAAAAAATTCAATCAATTAAAAAAAGTAACCCTATGGCTGGTTTTGTGGTCCAGGGTCACATCATTTGTAAGAGAAAACTATGTTGAGCTTATTTACTATAATATTATTTGTTTGTGTTTAATAAAAAATAAAAAAAATGAATTCATGTACATCTGGGATGGTACAAGAGGGAGTAAATTATGAGAGGATTTTCATATTTGGGAAAATATGTTTTTAAACTTGTGTGATCCTGTCTGTGAAATCCACAATAAAGTCTCAATCTAATTATGAGATTATAAGCATCAAAGTTTGATTTCAATCTTTGGCATGACCTTACATAGCCAATAATATGAACCTCCTAAGACATGGTCTGTGCACATATGTGGACATCACATTTTTGTTGTTTGCACCATAATATTTAATTCTGTGTAACTAGAACCTGTTTTACACAAACATGGACAATTACACTGCTTCATGTCAAATATTTGGTCATTATATTTATTGGTTCTTCCTAACCCCAAATGAAATCTGAAATGCAAGTCAAACCAAAGCTCGGGTTTTAGGAGGTTAAAGATTTTATGTAGAAAACAAAAAATAACAAAAATGACTTTAGCTGGGTTTATACAGACTGCATCACATATATTAGTACTTCTATACTTGTAGTTTAATAGGAGGGCTTGTCTAACCCAGGTAATGGTCCTCCACTGCTGAGTTCAAACACTTGGTGAGGGTTTAGTAGTTTCCGGAAACTGTATAAGATCTCTCTGCCCTTTAGTCCTCCACTTTTATGGTTGACAAAGACCAACAGAGGACAACTTCCTTTAGGCAGCTTGCTTTCCTGCAGGAACACAACAGGACATCAGAGAGAATAGTAAAGTAAATGCACATTGATGTACAGTAGTGTCTCTATTGACCACTAGAGGGCAGTGGCATCTAAAGCTTGGACCAGGATGAAATGTCATCTAATGTTTATGCATTGCACATCATTAAACAGCAGCTAAACACACTGAAATATTTATACGGTTGTCAGAATTTAATAAACCCATTGAAGACTTCAAATATTTATTTAGATATTCAAACCCACATGCATCTATTGTAAAACACAAGGTAGCACAAGCACTTATTTTACAATGTATTTTTTTTAATGAAAACCGGGGACATTTCCTAGTTCAATGGTCAAAATATCATTAAAATCGCATTTGTTGTTATCTATGAATTAAAAAATGGGGACAAAACCTTTATTGTATGTTTACTTTTTTTTTGTGGGTTCCCTGCAAAAAATGTCTTTCTAGGTTTATTTATCTTGTTTTCAGTACAAATATAAAAAAAATCTTAAATCACGATCCATTTTCTTGATGAGCAAAATCACCTAAGAAAAAAAATCTAGTTTTAAAGCAAAAATGTAAAAATGAATTTGTGCTTAAACAAGAAAAAAATAAAAATCTGCCAATAGGGTAAGAACATTTTTCTTTTTTTTCTTTTTTATTAAGTGTTCAAGAAAAAAGTAAACTTAATTCAATGGGGTAAGACATTTTTCTTGAATTAAGTGTTGGCAGATTTTTTGCTTGTTTTAAGCACAAATTTTATATTTTTGGTTAAAAACTCATGAAGGAAATGCATCCTGATTTAAGATTTTTTTTTGATATTGTACTGAAAACAAGACAAAAATACTAAGTAAGAAAGTCATTTTTTGCAGTGTTTCTAATTCAATGCCCAGTGGTTTTCAAACTGGGGGCCGCGAGATGGTGCCAGGGGGGCCCCAGTTTTATGACATTTTATGAAATACATTAATTTATCATGAATTCTGTGTAATTAAACCTAAAAAAAATAAGGCTACTAACCAAAAGCACTACTTTTTTTGTATAATTTAATGTTTTTTTTATTAAAATGTTGAGTTTTAGAACAGTTTTTGTCACAAATTTTCTTTGGGGGGCCGTGAAGGAATGCACCATACACAAGGGGGGGCACACGCTGAAAAATTTTGGGAACCACTGCTTTAGCCTAAATCTATTTTTTTCTTCTTTTTTATACAATGCACAGATATGATTATTGATGATATGACAGGTATGATTATCCTCATTAAAGTAACTTCTAAGGTACTACATCAGCTGATTTCATAGCATTGTAAATAAGCTCAGTAACATTGGTTTATTACTTTAATTTAACATGAGTAGTAATATCTTATCCACCAATAACTTTGACTCTTTTCATATCTTATGAAAACTTAATCAACTTGATGATGACGTTTTCTTGTGTGTTGTAATAAATTCTTCATTGCTAAATCAGTGGCACGCAACCAAGTAATCAGTGTAGCTCGCCGTCCCCTCTGCTGGTGAAAATAATCATTACATGATTGCTCCGGTCTGGGACTCCAAAGGCTAAATGTTGTTTGGGTTTTTCAGTGTATTTGCTGGTTGTTTTGGACGTGCTGTAAAACGGGGACATTTCCGAGGACACCTCCAGTCCGGGACAGAACACCAAAAAACGGGACTGTCCCCGAAAAACGCCGGTCACCTTAGTATTAGAAAAAGTAAGTATGATTGACAAGATGTTGTACCGTGATCTCGGGTATAACCAGTGAACAGAGCTGTTTGCCATTGATGCTGATGTCTTTAGCAAGCATGTAGATCCTCTCCGCCTCTGAGAAACAGCTGATCTGCAAAACCACCGCACCTGAAAACAACACAAACATCAAAACACAAACACACACTTGCGTACACATCAAACCCAGTTATTATTACCAGTAATAGCTATATAAAATTAGCAAAGCATACAAAATGTTGCAGGAACACACATGCAACTACAGTAAAATGAAAAAAAAATCACTGTAGATAAAAGTGTCTGCATGCAAATGCATTCATTTACAATACTGTAAATAAGTTCAGAAAATGATGGGAACGAGACTGGAAAATTGCAAACCAGATTCGAAGCTGATCACCACAGCTCAATGTTTGACCACTAAGCCACCGTACTGACAGGATCTTTTCATGGCCAATACGAAATTATATGAACAATTATATGAACAAATAAGAGCATTATAGCAACATTCAGAGCATTAAGGTGATCAAGTCGGTTGTGGATGACTGAGGACAACAGCCGGATCAAAGCGCTCGTGTGTGCGAAACAACGGCTCTCATTTACAAAACACTGAGAGTAGGCCAGGACTTCAGCGGGTGAGCACACAGCCAGCGGTTTGTTCTCAAGCATTAACCACCTTCAGCATTATCAAAGAAACTCCTGCAGTCAATGCTGTGCTATGTGCTCAACACAGTGCTGCCTTTCTGAAATTATTTCTGCTACAAACCCCATCATTTACAAATAGGGCTGTGCATAAATATCCATACAGCAAACTATCGTGATAATTTTTTCCACGATAGTGTATCGATATTTCAATCTCTAGTATCTGTATATTTAACAAAGAAAAACCCATCAAATCCCTCTGTGTGCGTCAATCGACCTCCTCCGCCGCTGCTGTAGGTGTCGCTTTCCATTTGTCTGTCATATATGGCTGTTCAGCAAATGTCTCACAAGTTAGCGTGAGTGAGAAAATGGCAAAAAAAAAAAAAAAGGTAAATGCGTGCAGCTTTCAAAGCCGATGTGTGGATGCACTTTGGCTTAGAAAAAGTCACAATAAAAAAAATCAAGAGAAAAACTATTGCAATATGAAGCATCGAGCTACATTGTGTTGTGTCCTGAGTATCACAATATGTATCGTATCGTGAGGCCCTTGCCCCATTTACAAAGCTCTTACCTTGATCGGCATAAAGGTGAGTGATTGTGACCAGGTGACCTGCAGGACACAGAGAGAGAGAGAGAGAGAGAGAGAAAGAAAAATCATTGTTAACCCTTCACTTGCATGTCACTGCTGTGATGGTTTTAAGCAAGATACAGATGTCATCTTAGTGTTTTCTTGGTAATACAAAAGCCCAAAGCTTGATGGGTTGAGCATAAAAAACCCTTATATAAACAGTAAAAAAATCTTGTTCCTTTACACACTTACTCTTTATGGTAAGATGTTCAGATAGCAGGTTTGTGTATTCCTCTTTGCCGAGTTGTGTCGGAAAACCTCCTAACAACAGATTGACCTGCACCACTCCATTCCTGCGCTCCTCGATGTAAAACCGTGTTTGGTTCATCTGCCGCAAGGACATCTGAAAATCAGAATTCTCAAACGTCAGTTCACACCAAACAAAAAATAATAATTATATATGTGACCCACTGACCCTGGATCACAAAACCAGTCATTTAAGGGAAACGGATTTTAAGGAAATTTGAGATTAAGGGAAATTGAGATTTATACAGCTTGATAAATAAGCCGTCCTTGATGTATGATATGTTAGGAAAATATTTGTTGGTTTGTACTGGATAATATTTGGCTGAGAAACTATTTGAAAATCTGGAATAAAAGGGTGCAAAAAAATCTAAATATTGAGAAAATCAATTTGAAAGTTATTAACTGCATGCACTAACAAAATCTTTTTATATATATATATATATATTTACAGTAGGAAATTTACTAAATATCTAAATGGAACATAATCTTTACAATATAATATCCTAATGATTTTCGGCATAAAAATCTGTAATTTTGATGGCTTTTGCTGAATATTCCCATGCTACTTATGGCTGGTTTTGTGCACCATGGTCACATACTATGTATGCACTAGTATTCAAACGTTTGGAAACATATATTCATTCTTTATTTTGATTTTCCCACATTTAAGTATGAAAGTAAACACATCAGAACTATGACACAACTCAGTGGTGACTATAGAAATAATGTACACTTAAAAATATATAAAACTTAAAGTATTTGTGGCATTTTTTCAAGAAGTGTAATTTTTTTTATAATTTTTTTTAAGAATATTATGGAAGTTCACATCGATTCTGGCCTATTATTGGCTATAACATAAGTAATCCATTTAAAAAATATTACACTTTTTGTTTTCTAATGAAAGAAATGAATATGTTTGACACAAGTATATTTTTGTCTTTCTAGGCCAAATACCAAGATACTGTATATCAGTATGACCCTACATACTTTCCGTATCTCCTGCAGTTTGTCCAGAAGAAGCTCCTGACCGTCGAGAACTTGACGTTGAACTGAAAAAAAAATATGAGATGAAGATATCACACACATGCACACAAACTCTTGCAAACTAATATTTCTGGAATCACATGTTGAAAGGGTTCATAAGAAAATGATGTAATCACACTTAACATATCAAAATAGGCATATTCAACTTTCCCTTTCACTTTTATTTATATTTAGTCAAGAATTTATAAATACATCACATTATATATACATTTATATATACGCATTCAACAGCGTTTTGGAATCCTTGATTCTAAAGCTGTTATGCCCAGAAAACACTGTGAGGTGTTCGGGTAACTGTGGAATTTAATACTTACCAATAAATAAAATATAAACATGTATAGTTAATAACATTTATACGATTGCATTTACAAATGATTAGACCAAATGCATGTAAATCGGAAGGTTGGTGGTTCAATCCCCGGCTCCACCTGACCAAGTGTCGAGGTGTCCATAAGCAAGATACCTAACCCCAGCTGCTCCTGACGAGCTGGGGTGCGTTTCCCAACAGCAACATTGCTAACCTGTTAGCAACTTAGTTGGTTGGCATTGGGAAATTGCATTGCAACCAACAAAGCTGCTAACGATGCTTTTGGGAAACGCACCCCTGGATGGCGCCTTGCATGGCTGACACATGTATGGGTGAATGTGAGGCAAATTGTAAAGCGCTTTGGATGGCCATTGGTCTATGAAAGCACTATATAAATGCAGTCCATTTACCATTTAACAAGAGCTCACGAAATATTTCAAGACAAAAAATAATGCACATTACTACATCCTTTACAATTTAACATACAGTCAAACCATAAATTATTCGAACAGCAAATGTAATTTTTGATATTTTTTTACTATTCAATTGAGGATCGAAAAATAAAGTAAACAGTGATATATTATACCCCAAAATTCTTCATACAGTGATAAACATTTGGACCCCAAAATATTTAGACGCTTTGACCTGACCATTCCTTTCTTAAGTGTTTTTACTTCAATTGGTCATGCAATCTTTTTTCACCACAGACTAAACACAATTAAGCATTGTTTGGTAATTGTTTGACCTAAATCGGTATCCAATTGTGTACTTTTAATTTATATTTAATGGCTGACAGCTATTCAACCTAAATCATTTGTCAGACAGTCTTACAGAAGGATGGCCAAAACCAGTGAAATATTAAATAGTTTTAAATCTTCTTGTCTTGAGTTACCATTACCTAAAAACTATAGTGAATAATCTTTCATAATGTGAGAAATGTTAAAGAATAAATTTTGATTTGACTGTATATACAGTTTTAAATCCCAGTGCTGACAGCCAAAATGTAAAATGATGTTAAAAAATATTGATCGCCAGCTTTGGTAGCACTAAATCACTAAACGCCATAACCTGAAGATGATTTCAGTAAAGGTGACTTCACCTTGTTTGCTGCTCATCCAAACTTCCACAAGGTGGAAATCACCAGAGTTATCATTCTGAAAAAAAGAAGAAATCAGAAGTATTATTAACACGATCTACATTGCTCAATAATGTACAGTATAGGTTTACTGCTAAAGTGCAAGTGTTGTGGGGGATCGCCAGTGATTTTCTATGGTATTCTGAGCGATGTCATGCATGTTCTTGTGTATTTGCTTGGGTGTTTTGGAGGTTATTTACTGCTTCATTAAAAAAAAAAATGTCATTGATATTAAGGGCCCAATTTATGACTCAGATCCTTCCCTCAATGTGAATCTATGGGTTTATGTTAACACTTTACAATAAGGTTGTACTTGTTAACTTTAGTGTATGCATTAGCTAATGAATATTAATATAAATGTATGTGTATGTGTATGTATTTTGGCATTAACTAACATTAACATCAATACATGAGGATAAACTACATTGCATTATTAGTTCATGGTAGCTAATGCATTTAATAATGTTAACAAATACAAACTTCTTGTAAAGTGTTACCGAGATTTTTTACAGCTCTGTTCAAGGCAAAAGTCCCATTATTGTTCAAGACTTTTTTCATTAAGTGATTTATCATTTATGTCCATAGCACAAACAGTGCTACACAATGACACATAAAGTTAGGGGTATGTTTAAATGCCTAAAATCCAAGTATAATCTATTGTCAATTTTTTTAAACCCATTGCAAAGACCACTAACAGCCCTTCATTGTGTCTAAAGAAGCAAATTTCCAAGTTACCTGTTTTCCGAGCTGTGAAAGCACTTCCTTTATGACAGAATCTACTGTGCTGCTTTTCCCGGCAGTAATGGAGATGTAGTTAACACCAACCCTAAAAACACACAAAGATGACATCACAATTTCATTAGAAAATTAAACTTCCTATCTCATGATTCACATTCATATGCCACCAAAACTTCAAACTTATGATTTACCAAAGTCAAATATTATATACGGACATCAGCGCGTAAGCCGATGAAAAATATGACAATGAAACAAAAAGTTATTTATTATTTCCAGATCAATATTAATAAAACTAAATGTAATGGAAAGTCAAACATCTTCGTGGCATTATTAACCATTTAAGGTCTCCTGGCGAGTTTTGCTAGGAACCGAGACTCAATCAGCATTTGTGATCGGTTTTGATGTTTCCATGGCAACAACATCTAAGGTAAACTACGGATGCTGTCGCTTTATCTCTGTGGCAACCGGACACACACAAGCTTGGCATCAGAGACGAGTGTGTTTTATATAAACACTTGCCCACACAACAGGACTATTGTCTATCCCGGTTTGGAAATGATACATGGTTTGTTTGGAGAGAAGAACAGATATCCTAATAAATCCTTCATTCAGTAAACATGAAGATCACCCGCCTGTACTAACTCAAGTTCTGTATGTATTTAAGATCTGACCAATAAATTCTGCAAATTCTGTCACTGAATCACCCTTAACTTGTTACAAACCTGAAGACATTTCTTTGTTCTGCTGAACACAAAGGGAGATATTTTAAAGGATTACTCCCTTACTCCTGATAATTTACTCACCCTCATATCATCCAAAATATTGACATCTTTATTCCTTTTTAAGGAAAACATTACATGAGTTTTTAAAATTAAATAGACTTTATTGGTCCCCAACAGTTTACAGTTTCAATGCAGTTTAAAATTTCATTTTCAATTGCAGCTTCAAATGTCTCTAAACAATCCCAAACGAGGCATAAGGGTCTTATCTAGCAAAACGATTGTCATTTTTGGCAAGAAAATAAAAATAAGCACTTTTTAAACACAACTTCTTGTCTTGCACTAGCCGTGAGAGGCGCCAGCGCGACCGTACGTATTACATAATCACGACGAAAGGTCACGCATGACGCATGCAAAACTACTAACTTCTTTTCGAAAATTACAATCTTTTCGCTAGATAAGACCCTTATGTCTCATTTGGGATCATTTAGAGCCATTTGAAGCTGCATTGAAACTGCAATTAAAATAAGCTTTATTCAAACTGTAAACTGTTGGGGTCCAATAAAGTATATTAAATTAAGAAAAATCCTCAAAAAAAACTTAATTTCTTCTTGACTAAACAAATAAAGACATTTGATGACATGGGGGTGAGTAAACTATCTGGATGTTATTTTTATGGAAGTGGAGTAATCCTTTAAGCAATATTTGTAACTAAACCGTTTTTGAGCACCATTGACTTCCATAGTATTTTTTCCCTACTATGGAAATCAATAGTGTTTCCTGCGTGATTACAAAAATCTCCGTTTGTAAATTTAATGGTCGTAATAACATTTTTGACAACATCAAGATTTAGTTAGATTTCCGATCAGACACATAATAATAATTGGATAAATTCATCACATGGTAATATTACATACAAATATTTGTGTACACTTGACTGTGGATAATATGTGCTAGAGCTGGGCGATATTGATTGAAACTCATATCTTGATAATTTTCGAATGAATATTCGAAATGATAAATATCTCTATTTTCTAAAACACTAAATAAATGTTTACAATAGAGATTCACATCGGCAAACAGTCGGTATCGGTCAATAAAAAAATTATCGGCTATCGGACGATAGTTTCAAAACAGCGGATAGCCATGGCCGATATATCCTGTCAATCAAAAGAGATCAGAAAATACTATGAATTTGTGCTCTCTGAATAGGAAACATCACTAGTAAAATTTTGAAAATTAATGATGATTATATATATGAATAACATTCAGAAAATTTTATCTTCAGAATTAAGTTAATATAACCACCAAACTATCGGTATTGGCATCCGTATCAGCAGATATCAGTCTGAATAATCGGCTATCTGTATCGGTGGAAAAATTTCATATCGGTGCATCTCTAGCTTAAATGCAAATCAAAGCCCCATGTGAGATGTGACTATCACCTTTATTATTAAAACACGGTATGATGAAAATAAAATTCAAAGACAGGGGTTTCCTCTGTGTTTAAAAATATATACATCTGCAACCTCCGTCTACATTTCTGCCAGAGCTTCTGTTGCAAAGAAGCAGGGTCATATCAAACCATACCGATATAGACGCTATCGTCTTCATCTTGTATCCCACTGGGAAGAAATACTGATATATTACTAAAGCTCGATACACTGCCCAGCACAGCAAAACATACAAAAAAGTAAAAGAAGTAGTGCTCACTTCAGCCATCCAGGGTAAATCTTCAACACTTCTGTTTCTCTGGGTTTCGCTCTGAGGATACTGAATTCGGGAGCATTGTCTTTAAACACGGGCTTGTTGTCTGTTGTGCCATTACGGTTGATGATGTCATCAGTAAACAGTCCCGGTTGGCTATAACTCTGAAGCTCATAATCCTGCGGCTCGTCTGGGATATAAAACGCTCTAAGTGCCACTTCCTGTCGGGACAGGAAGTAGAAATTAGTACACTTAGGCCTACTGTGTCCAAAACCGCATACTTCCATACTATATAGTAGGCGAAGTAGTGATTTTAGCTTAATGTATAGTATAAAGACCAAGCTGTTTTAGACGCAGCGAAGTTTGATCTTAAAGTTGCAATCTGTAACTTATGCCTCTCTATCGCCATCTCTGTTTGAAAGATAAATTGCAGGTTACTTTATGTATTTATTTTTGTGTCAGCTGAAGTCAAATTAAATTTTCAGTGACAGCTTAAATTATAAATCATTATACAATTTCTGTTTTGAATCAGGGTAAGGTAAGGTTCGAACACCGATATTTTATATGCTTGCTCAATTGAGTTTATTTTTAGACAATAAAAGGTACAGATTGCAGCTTTAAGCGTGATGTGTACATACAGTAGATGTTGTAAGAGCTTTTGAGAGGCACACTGATCAGATGAAACCTGATCTGGGAAAAACATCTCACCACTACTTCCTCATTCTTGATTATTCGAGGGATTGCAACCAGACGAAACTGATTCCGCTTGGCTGCATCGTCGCCATCGAAAACTTTGAGCGTCTGTTTCCCTGTAATCCCAGAGATGGGAGTTTACTTTGGTAACATGGGGATAACCATCAGCACTGATGTTATTTTTGGTCAGCTGCGTACCTGTGTCAGGTGATCCCGTCGACTGAGTCTCCTTTGCTGTGGTTGGACTCTGAGTGTCGACATCATCCAAGGTATCTGTAGAAATCACACTTCTCCATGTGAATACAACAGTCATGTGATTTTCTTATGTGATATTCAGTATCACATTAAAATAATGTGAGTTTCTACGCTCCCTTAGTTTGTAAAAACAGGAAGAAACGTAAAGTACCTGTAACATGGTTCTGTCAACACCAAAGTCCCATGATTGGATTAATAAACCAGATATCTTAAATGCAATTTAAGTCTCTTTGGATATAAAGTTTTTGTACAAATGCTGTCCAATCAATCAATCTATCTAGCGTTGTGCTGCGTGCATTAAACATGCATCTATTTTTTGAAAAATTAAAGGAACACGCCCACATTTTGGGAATTTAAGCTTATTTACCGTATCCCCCAGAGTTAGATAAGTCCATACATACCTTTCTCATCTCCATGCGTGCTGTAACTCTGTCTGACGCAGCCCCCGCTAGCTTAGCTTAGCACAAAGACTGGAAGTGAATGGCTCCAGCTAGCATACTGCTCCCAATAAGTGAGGAACAGAGAGTTCGGTCAGAGTTGTGCAAATCACTCCGCCCAAGTAGCTGTGCTTCGTCTTCTGAGAATATAGTTCCCAGTATATATATGGTTAAATGATGGCTGTGTCTCATATCACCTTGTTATTTGTACACGGTGTGACTTTTCAAATCACAACACATAAATAGGTAAATGTTGGTGTTATTTTGTCACTTATTGGGAGCAGTATGCTAGCTGGAGCCATTTACTTCTAGTCTTTGTGCTAAGCTAAGCAAGCGGGGGCTGCGTCAGACAGAGTTACAGCACGCACAGAGAGGAGAAAGGTATGTATGGACTTATCTAACTCTGGAGGATACAGTGAATAAGCTAAATTTCCAAAATGTGGGTGTGTTCCTTTAAGTCCCGTGCGCAGGGCTTACCCATCTCTCCATGTTGGGAAGTCTCAGAGATTCTGTAACAGTGCATTTTGCTGAAGTTTCGTGAGCACATCCTCACACAGCTAGGGTGAAGAATCATATTCCTCAGACGGCCCAGGCCGCACTCCGGAGAAATTATGATATAACATGACGCATGTGCCTGCAAACATATAAACACAGATAAGCGGTCAAGCCAATACCCCTTCAGATGTGGTCCAACTTTAGGGCAAATGCGAATCTTCAAATTGATGTCAACAGCCAGACCGCTGAAGACACTGTAAGTTATTAAACAAATATGTATTTTCAAAAGCAATTCACAGTTAAAGGCGGGGTGCACGATCTCTGAAAGCTAATGTTGACATTTGAAATCACCCAAACAAACACACCCATACCCAAATAGTATCTGGACGTTCTTTTGATAAACCCACCCTACACATACACAACCCAGGCAGTGATGTTGGTTAGTAGACACGCACAAGTGTGTTTTGGTACTTGACCCGACTCCCTTTTTCAAAGCACTTCTCAAAAATCATGCACCCCGCCTTTAACTTAATACAGGTACAATCCCTGAATATTTACCTGAGTTAAAGGTGCCAAAGAATGCATTAAAATATTATGTTAAATTGTTCTTTGATATCTCCATAGATGGTATGTGGCTTTATTAAGTACAAAAATAATCCTGAAACATTTACAACCCTAGCATTTGCCTTTAGAAGGAAATGGTCTACTATTATCTTATTTGAAAGGGTCATGAATAATAATGTTGAGCTCTGCTCTGATTGGCTGATTAACAGAGCAGCTCATTTCAGTAGCTCAGTGTGTGTGTAAACAGATCTTATGTTTGAAGATTGTTAATAGACGTTTCTAGTGGAAAGTTTGTGTGTTTTTTTTCAGTATGGACCTGCAAATCGTAACTAAACGCTAAAACTCTAGCATATAGCATTAGCTAGCATATAGCGCTAACTCAGCAGTCACAACTTTTTTGCATGCACAAGGTCCTACATAAGAAGGAGGAAACAATCAGCTTTGAGGCTCATGATATGTTATTACTAGGGGTGTCACGATTCTCCAAATCCTCGATTCGATTACATTTTCGATTCTAAGGTCACGATTTGATTCGGTTCTCGGTTTTTACTTTTTTTTACAAAAAAATGCTATGGCATTATTATTTATTAATATTATTATAGTTTCACATTAACATGCACATTGCGTGCTTTTCCTCGCATGGGGGTTTGTGGGCTTCACCTTACGTGAAAGAGCTTGTAGAGAGAGGATTGCACGCATATGGACTTAATGCGCGCGTCTTGGACTCCTCCTGGCATCTGAAATAAATCCAGCGTGTCATGATCAGGTGCGCTTCTCTCTGTCTCACGTACATGCACTCTCGCATCTGTCCGAAGTCTAAACATAAACTGAGGTAGTAATCCTTATGTATTTGTTCAGTTTTATGCGTTTCATGCAAGCTGAGGCAAACTATACCTTTGTTTAACATATAACCCGCTGCATCTTGGCGCCTCTCGCACTCTCGTGCAAGTGCAGAGGGCTGCGCTCTGTCCAAAGTCAGATCACAAGGTAGTAATCCTGTTTATGATATGCATTAAAATCGAAATCGTGACACCCTTAGTTATTACCATGTACAGAACTCTTATTATTCATCTATGCCTAGATAAATACAGTTTTCTATTCTACGGCACCTTTAAGGTTTGTTTAGTTCATGGATGCATTCTTAAAAATGAAGGTGCATGAAAGGTTCTTTACAGTGACGAATCTGTCCTCAAATAACCGTCTGCTTAAACATATACAGTAGGTTGCTGAAGGTAATGTGAAGAGTGGTGCTCTGCCGCCTACAGCTAAATAAAACATAATGTAGAGAGTAAGTGGTGGAGTACCAGCGGGACGTCATGTTGTATCCTCACTAATGCTGCATGAGGTTAATGTGCCCACCACCTGCTTCAGAGCCGGGAAACCAAAGCAGAAAATGGAGAAAAAAACATCCGGTGCCAAAGTAACGGAGGGCTAAAAGCAGATACTAGGCTTTCAGACATTTTAATTGATAAATTTGGCTTTCATCCAAAGCAACGTATGGTGCAACTGGGTAAAGGTTTATACATTATTACAGTTAGTAGTAATAAAGCCAAAACTCATTCATAAAGAGCTGAACTAATACAATTTTGTGAATGCTGAAAGATGTTTCATCCTCCTTTTGTGAGACATGACAGCAGGAGAGCCCATTTATCTTTGTTCTTATCGTTTAGTAATAAAGCCAATTTTGTGATGCATGCAGCTGAATTGAAAGCATTGAAAGGGTTGGGGGCACTTTAAAAGACACTTACGGTAATGCCGCACCATTCGCACCTCACGCCAGCAAGGATGTCCGAGGAGCTGCACGTGCGTCGGCAAACCTCACAACGAGCACCTGAGGACATGTTGCCCTCCCGCCAGTGGTGTTGATACGTGTCCTAAAAGAGAAACATGGAGTTAGAACCAACCATGTGACCAATAACAAGACTGACAAGCCTACAGAACCAAAAAAAGGTGTATCTAACGGGCATGAACAAGATGATCTACAACTCCATCAGCCCTATAGGCGGATATAAATCATATTATATCTCTACTAGATTTTCTTTTAAAATGGGTCCTCACAAATGTGGACTGTGCCATGAACTAAACCCAAATGGTTATTTTAACAAAATGGGAAGGGTCTTCTCAATAGGTTTTTTCCTGTTTCATGGGCACTTTAGTGGGCCTTTAAATGTCAGATTAACTGATGCAGTCTTGGTTGTGGTACTCACAATGTCCTGACCTCCATCTTGGTGGCAGATACGGCAGTCGCTAACACTGAAAGGGGCACAGTCGCTGTGAACGTGCAGCTCACACACTGAAACACACACAAGCCAAAGTCACACACACAAAAACATGTGTGCATAACATCACCATAAAGCAGGTTTCATCTAAAGGTAAAGCAGTCAGTATTCCTGTTTACCAAACAGTGGAGACGTGATGAAGACATGATACCCAAAAAGGTCTGATCAGATGAAAAAGCCATTCAATTTAAACGTATCAAATGTTTGAAACGGCTTTTCTTCAATTCTCCATTTGCACTTTAGAGAGAGAGAGAGAGAAACAGAGCAAGAGAGAGCGAGAGAGAGAGAAGCAGAGCGAGAGAGAGAGATAAACAGAGCAAGAGAGAGAGAGAGAGAGAGAGAGAGAGAGAGAGAGAGAAGCAGAGCGAGAGAGAGAGAGAGAGAGAGAGAGAGAGAGAGACAAAAAGGCCATTCTGCAATTTCCATAGCAACAGCTGCTTCCCAAACATGAACGTCCAGTGCACTTAAATGAGCATCAACAATAAAAAGAGGCAAGACAGCGAGAAATCGAGGGAACTGAACGAATTTAGAAAAAAGGGGAACAGGCTGTTTATAAAAAATAGGAGTAAATAAATATTTTTTTTAAATCATAGACAAGCATAGGATTAGATGCATAGAGGTTGTCAGGCCATATTATGCACTTTTCATTTTCTTCCTTGACAGTTTTTTTAGAGGTCGACCGATAGGGGATTTTACTGATACCGATAACCAAGTTGGTCCATACTAACTGATAACCGATTAATTGACCGATTAATGGATATTGGATAAAAAAACATAAGACTCAAAGTGAAACAGTGCTGAAATGTATTACACAAGTAATAAAACAACAGTACTGAACCATGAAAATATGCTAAATGAATAAATGTATAAATAAAAATATATTAATTATATAAATAAGTATTAAAAGTAAATACTTCTGTGAAATACTCCCACTGAAAACTGAAACTACATAAATATATGAAGAGTTTGGTTCCAAAACGCAATAAAGGCCATTTTTGAAAAAAATGAGTTACTGCCAAAACCAGTATTATATCAGGTCAGTATTTAAAAGTAAATTCTTAATTTTACGCAAAATCCAATATCCGCTGTGTTATTCTGTCATCTTTTCTCCCTTTTCTCCCAAAACGCAATAAATCCACTCCACAAATTACAGCGCACTATTCCACGCAATGTAAACAAACAATGGCGGCGCTTTGAGTACACAGAATCCTAGTTTTCATCATCTACTTTGTACTTTGTGATTAACAAACAAACAAAAACAAAATAATACTTTAATGGCATTGATAAACCTGTGGTTTTCTGTGACGGGAAAGAAACGTAAGCCATCAACATCTAATAATTTATGCGAGACACACTCGGGAGACGATCGCCTGTTCTCCTGACAGCATCTACCCGTGCTAACACATTGACCCCAGGAGATCTTATGAAAAACTTTCCTTAATTTTACTCAAAGTCAACGAGAATCACAGCTGATGGCTGTGAAAAATGTTAAGCGATGCCGTCAAATATAACCACGCAGCAATGACAGTGTTCCTAATATCAAAAAGTAAGTGTTTGGATTAATGTCAATAATGTTTATTTTTTTAATCGGTGAGTACAACTATTCAACTAAATGAATATAACATGGCAAAGATGAATGCACATTGATTGAATAGATTTATAAAATGTTGACAAAAAAACTTGTCATGGATTTATTGCATTTTGTGGAAAAAAGAATTAGTTTTTATAATAAATCTTTGAAAACCAAGTTATGGATTTGAATTTTTAATGTTTTTATAACCTAAAGATGCTATGTGAAAGTTTGTAACAGAAAACAGTGGTTTTCATCTTGTCACTTTCTTGGTATAGAAAACACATTTTTACCGAAATTTGACAAAATGGATTTATTGCGTTTTGGAACCAAACTCTTCATATATTTTTATGTGTAGTCTTTAACTTTATTTGCTTCTGTTTTAAAATTTTATGATTATCTAATCAAAATAACAAAATATTTATTGCATTGATGATATAAAAGAACTGAATTTAGATTTTGATTAGTTGGATATGTTAATCTCTCGCTATTAATTTAAAATATGGATTAGATAAAAGTAACCAGCTGGATCCAAATCGATAGTAATAATCATGACAATAAACATTTAGGTTGGATTTATCTGCGTGTATTTTTGTTTGAGGTACTACAATATTATTGTCCTATCAGCCTTGATGTCAAACTTAGGTTCCTGCTGTTGTTTCTCTGCTAATGCAGCATCTATTCAGCAAATTAATTACTTCATAATGATATGAAGCAACGAAGGCACTCGAAAAAACTATCGGCATAAACTTTTTGCCGATAGCAGATTATTCCACCAATGAATTATCGGTGCCGATTATTCAGCAAAACCGATTAATCGATCTAGCTCTGGTTTAATGTTACACTGTTAAAAAATGAATGATTTTAAAGGGATAGCTCACCCAAAAATCCAAAAGTCTGTCATAATTTATTCAATCCCATGTTGTTACAAACCTGCATAAATTTCTTTGTTCTGATAAACAAGAAGGAAGATATTTTGGGAAATGTTTGTAACCAAAATGTTTGTGGAATGAACTATTCCTTTTAACGTTACTGGATTAAAAGCATAGTAATAAATTATACAAGCTTTATTTGGCAACATCAACCTCCTAATGCTCCGTACACACCAAACGCGTAGCATCACCTTGCTCGCTCTAGATTACAAGCGGGATTTAACTTCGTGTCATGCAATTTTTCGCTTGAGTTGAATATTCGTGTTTGAGGCCAATAGCGCGTGTTTTCGCGGCAATTGCGCCGTCCAATTCGCATCACCCCACGCGAGGACGCATCTGATCACGTCTTTGCATTGACTTTGTATGTAATCTACTCGCGCAAATCGTTGAACTCGCATCTGGTGTGAACTCAGTAAGACCCGAGCTTTGGTTTGTCCTTTTTCCGATTTCTTCCATCTATTTGGGGTAAGGAAGAACCAATAAATAAATAAATATTAAATATCTGCCAAATATTTTTCTTTGATCATGAAGCAGTGTATTGGCCCAGAATTAGTATTATGGTGCAAACAACAAAACATTTGATGTCCACTTAAGAGGTTAATGCTGTATTTATCATTATTCTACCGCAAACCTCCCCATTCACGCTTTTATAAACACACACCTTCACAGCGTAGGGCCGGACTTCCTTCTAGATGCTTTCGACACACACAGCAGAACCTCTTCTTCAGACCGGCTGGACCGAAGCAATGTGCTACAGGAACCTTTAAACACAGAGATGAACGATTAATCAGTTTACAGTACAAATTATTATTTACATTATTGCCAAAATAAAGGATGCTCTAGATAGTTTGTTAGTGTATAATTGCCCAAATCTCTCTTTTTATTTATTTGATTAGTGTTTTTTACTAATAGTTAGTCAGATATTCTGATTGCATGTCATAAAGTGCACTGCCAACTGACACGACATACGTGACATCACTTCCTGTCTGAGTGGTGTGAAATGAGCTTCTTCCTCTATGGGGGATGGTTTAGACTTCTGGAGGGTACTGATGCTTAAAATAGACATATAACATGGTTTCCCTTTGACCTCCTGTACTAACGCAGAACTGACAAAACACCAACATCCAGTTTCACATGACACCCAAGCATATCTATTTGCATATCTGAGCTCAGTTTCATACAGCGATACCAATGCTTTTCAAGAAAGACCTCTGACAATACACATATTTAATGTCTTGCTTATCTGACACACATTAAAGTCATCTCTACCAAATAACCACTGCATCAGTCATGTTTGATTAGAGATACAATCAACATGTATGGTCAGTAGCATCGTTGTAGTATTGCGGTTACAGTAACAACAAGAATACATCGGCCTATATGTAAATGTAAATAAACTTTTGCTAAATTGTTTTCAGTTGATAAGATTGTTTTGACTACTTTAATTTAATCTAATCATTAAAAGCAGAATCCAGAAAAATGGAAATCATGGAATTTGAGAATAAATAAAACGGAATTTGGGAAAAAATAAAATAAATTTCATAGGGCACTACATGAGCAAATCTGTTTTTTTGTGGGATCCTGTGCCTGCTAAACAACTGACATTAAGAATGAAGCTACATCTGAAATTGCCCACTTGCATATATAAATCGAGGTGAGTAGTATGTCAGTATTAACAAAAATAATAAACAGTTGTTCCATGTGATTAAATTTCCTTGTTTAACATACACTCACCTAAAGGATTATAAGGAACACCGTACTATAACTGTGTTTGAACCCCTTTCACCTTCAGAACTGCCTTAATTCTACGTTGCATTGATTCAACAAGCATTCTTTAGAAATGTTGGCCCATATTGATAGGATAGAACCTTGCAGTTGATGGAGATTTGTTGGATGCACATCCAGGGCATGAAGCTCCCATTCCACCACATGCCAAAGATGCTCTATTGGGTTGAGATCTGGTGACTGTGGGGGCCATTTTAGTACCGTGAACTCATTGTCATGTTCAAGAAACCAATTTGAAATGATTCAAACTTTGTGACATGGTGCATTATCCTGCTGGAAATAGCCATCAGAGGATGAGTACATGGGGGTTATAACGGGATAGACATTGGCAGAAACAATGCTCAGGTAGGCAGTGGCATTTAAACGATGCCCAATTGGCACAAAGGGGCCTACAGTGTGGCACGAAAACATCCCCCACACCATTACAGGCATGATGGATCCATGTTCTCATTCGGTTTACACCAAATTCTGACTCCACCATCTGAATGTCTCAACAGAAATTCAGACTTATCAGACCAGGCAACATTTTTCCAGTCTTCAACTGTCCAATTTTGGTGAGCTTGTGCAAATCGTAGCCTCTTTTTCCTATCTGTAGTGGAGATGAGTGGTACCCGGTGGGGTCTTCTGCTGTTGTAGCCCATCCGGCTGAAGGTTGTGCGTGTTGTTGCTTCACAAATGCTTTGCTGCATACCTCGGTTGTAACGAGTGGTTATTTCAGTCAAAGTTGCTCTTCTATCAGCTTGAATCAGTCGGCCCATTCTCCTCTGACCTCTAGCATCAACAAGGCATTTTCGTCCACAGGACTGCCACATACTGGATGTTTTTCCCTTTTCACACCATTCTTTGTAAACCCTAGAAATGGTTGTGCGTGAAAATCCCAGTAATTGAGCAGTTGTGAAATACTCAGACTGGCCCATCTGGCACCAACAACCATGCCACGCTCAAAATTGCTTAAATCACCTTTCTTTTCCATTCTGACATTTTCTTGACCAGGACCACACCCCTAACTGCTTTGAAGCAACTGCCATGTGATTGGTTGATTAGATAATTGCATTAATGAGAAATTGAACAGGTGTTCCTTATAATCCTTTATGTGATTGTATGTTATCAGCATATTTCACATGCTATGGTGGATGTAGTACATCCGAATTTCACACTACCCATATTCATACTTTATATAGTGTACTGTTTTAACAGATCTCAGGCTACAGAAACAAGGTATAAATTGAAACGTGATAAAAGCCTCACAGAACATGGCAATGAGATCCTATCCATCCACACTCAAAGTGCACTTAAGCTTTAGATTTAAACCTGTTGACCTAAAGCACACCAATAACTGCACTTTACAAAAGCATAAGTGATCTGATAGTGGTTCCTCCACACCTACTCGCATTCTCAAGCAAACTCAATCACGACCACGACTGCAAACCCAGTGAAAAATGTTTAAATATATTCAGCGAATGAACGCAGTGACAAATCCTAGCCGGGCTGTCACGACTCACTATGCGTGTATGCGTCTGTAACTGATTTCATGAGAACATGATGTAGATTAACGCAGCTTGTAAAGGAGAAGAACCTGCCTGATGTCTTTCTGTCTGTGGCTCTAGGTTTGTAAATGTTTTTTTCTGCTCTGTTCCAAGAAAGGTTTAATGTTTGAGCCTAAGACATTATGGGTAAATGAAGAGTTTGGGAATGAAGGTTTATGATCTTGCTGTATTTCTATCATGGCCTTGAGCACTGATGGTTAAGGATTTTCTCTGTTTGCCTACAGCAAGTCATGTTGAATTTAAGCATCCTTTGACAAAACAAAAAAAATCCCACAAACAGGAAAAACTCCCTTTCTTTCAGGACAAACTCCCTTTAGGGTATCTTTGTTGCAATGACTCAAACAATTTCCTCTAAGCGTTTTTCTTTTAAAGAAAGTTGTGCAGTTTCTGTGCCTGTTTTTAAGGCAATTACATATTTTTTAATAAACAATTACACACTTTTAAGGAAACTTATTTTTATATATTATAAATAGGGCTGTCAAAATTAACGCGTTAATGCAAATTAATTTTAAAGGTCACGTTTTTCCTGATCCCATTTTTCAAACTTTAGTTAGTGTGTAATGGTGCTGTTAGAGCATAAATAATACCTGTAAAATGATAAAGCTCAAAGTTTACTGCCTGGTAAAATATTTTCTTTAAACGCGCACTAAGCGAATCTGTGTGAAGTCCCTTCCTGTTGACGTTCGAAGTGTTGTCAAACAAAACGGAGCGTAGCGAACTCCTTCCCTCCCTTCCGTGTTTTCGGAACGAGTCATGAACGCCCCCAACCCCTACTCCCAAATCTTTCTTGTTGTTTATTGGCTGGAACACTTTGTTATGTTTCGTGGTGGTAGGTTTGACCACTCTGTTTTTGTTGCAGTTTGCGAAGCCTGGGCTGTCTACAGATACAGCGTTATTTTTGCACATGTTATATCGCGCACTGTAAACACAATCAAAGCTTTAAAAAGCAGGAAGATCGGGAGCTTTAACGCTATTAAATTTATTAACGGTGATTAACACAACACGCAATTTCTGTTTGACCCCTGGTCTAGCCCATATTTGAGAAGAATCCAGACTTTAATAAATGTGACCTGTGCTTTCTAAATGAGTCGGAGGTTATCATAAAAATAAGAACATTAAGCTCTCGTATAGCAAATACAATGCTCTAAATAGTCATTGAACATCTAAAATTATCTTTTTCTGAGAGGTTTACGATCCTAACTAATACACAAATGATGCGTGTCAATCCTCTTGCATTTTGGTTTGGGTTTTAAAACATGCAGGAATTAGAAAATAGAGTTCCAGGACTTGCTTGATGTCAAAATAGTTATCAAGAGAAAAAAAGTTTGGGATCTGATTAATGTTTAAATAGTTATTAAGAGCGACAAGACTTAAAAGTATCTTACTCGTCCTGACTGACTGCTCTGAAGCGCGTGAACCCAGATATATAGACATCTACACAGAATTACAGTTTTAAAAATATCTGTTTTGACAAGAATTATGTCTTAAGTGATTGTTTGGTTAACCTTTTGAGGAAAAATATCTGATGTGTAAAATTATATTAGATCCTTGCATTACAGTCGACCTAAAAATGTCTGTCTCAATGTCAATCATACAATAAAAGAAAAAAGTTGGATTTATTGGATTTTGCAGAGAAGGAGGACTGATGAACGGAGAAAAGATGACAGAACAACACGGCGGATATTGGATTTCGTGTAAAATTAAGAATTTACTTTTAAATACTGACCTGATACAATACTGATTTTGACAATTACTCGTTTTTTTAAATGCATTTATCGCGTTTTGGAACCAAAGTATTCATATATTGATGTTGCTTTGTGTGTGCTAAATATATACGTGAGTTTAAGGTATGGATGTGGTAATTTTTGTGGTAATTTTAGATTTTTCTATAAAAAAAAAAACTTTGCTGACTTACATTGTTTTGAAGTTTTTAAATAAAGTTTCAATAGTTCAATTGCCAGCAAACAGAAATGGACAAAGAAAAATGTCTTCTGAAAGGAAAATACCATGGCTGATAATTTTGTTGAAAATGTAAACAGGATGGTGTAAACATACATTTGCATAAAGCATCTATATTTCTTCACACCCATGCTGATTAGATTATTAATCCTTGAAAAGTTTTAAATTAAGGTAAATTTATAATAGATAAAAATGTGCGATTAATCGCGAGTTAACTCATGACAATCATGCCATTAATCTACATTAAATATTAGGGATGCACCGATAGGATTTTTTTGGGCCGATACGATGCCGATTTAAACAGACAACTTCTGGCCGATGCCGATACCGATATTAAACACTTGTATACATAACTATACAGTTGGTCTATTAGCTAGTTTATGTCTGCATCAAAATCTTTTTACTGAACATGGATTGGATCTAATTAACATTCAACTGACCAACATAATAAGAGAGGTACAAATTAAGCTAAAACAAATATAAGAAGACAGCATGACAACCTTAAAAGGTGGTTTTTGCTATTCAGCATTTATTTTATTAACAACATTAACTCATTTTTTACATATAATGGATTTCTTTATGCAGTTAATTAATAAACAATTGGTATCGGCCTTTCTCGTGCTATTGCCGATATGCCGATGGTTTCAAATTCATAAAAAATCGGCCAATAAATATCGGCGGCCGATACATCGGTGCATCACTATTAATTATTTTAAATATGAGTGGCATGAATGTAAGTTTTTATTGAATTTAGTGCTACTCTAGGGGTCTTACAATTCTCCAAATCCTCGATTCGATTCTAAGGTCACAATTCTATTCAATTCTTATGTAATTTTTTTTGAAAGCACAAAAAGTGCTATGCCATTTTTAGACTAGACTTTTATAAAACATAATATCTGACCTTGAACCCGGATATGCCCTGCCATGTTAGTCGTGGTGCCAGTGGAAAAATATGGTACACGCACATACCTGATAAAACAAAACTTCCTGTCAGATGAACATCTGTCAGTACTTTGCACCCTAAAACACACTTTTATTACCATCAGATGAGATTGTAAGACTCTGCACCCCATAAAAGTCATGTTTAAATGCTGTTTTCATAACTCTTAAGCAACTGAAAGAAGTTGGTGTGAAACTTAAACAGATCTCAGTTCAGAGAAACGACCGGTCCTGTCACAGATGCAGTTCTTTCAAGGTTGTGACTTAATTTCGATCGATTTTTATTTAAAATTGAAATGACACGCTTATGCTACACATAAGTATTGCAAAAAGGCAGGGGACGTCAACTTTATTCATAAGCATGGATTCTAGGCAGAGTTGTCAACTTCAGTGAAAAACGATTTTGTGACATTTAAGGGACAAACATCTCATGACAGCTCGTGGTGCTGTGCGTGATGTGACAGCTCTGCGTCACTCAGGATTTGGATTCTTGGGAACACAAGGAAAAATAGCTTGACATTTTCTCAGGCAAACCAGGAAATGTAGGTGCTTGTGATGGTGCCAAAAACTGAACATACTGATGTATGCAAGCTCAGACATGAGACAGATGGCAAATCGCTTCGTTTTTTCCTTACTCTTGTAAGCCGCTTTTGATAAAATGCTCTAAGTGCCACACACACATCTATTTGCGACACTACTCCCTACTAAAGTCAGCTATGTCCTGTCCAACGAGAGGAGACATCCTTACTGACCCTCACTATAGTAAACTGCAGAGTATCCTACCGGACGTGACCTCGTTTCCTGTCGCCGGCCACCCTTGCTAAGATCTTAAAGGTGATTTACGTATGGCGTAAAGCGGGGTTGGGTATAGGATGACAGAATTTCATTGTGGAATCATGAGGTCATTTAAACAGATCTTTACTGTAATAATGTGTCAGATGGCTGTTTCAGTTTTTGTTTGCATTTCCTCAAATGAAGTTCAGAGAGGTTGTTGAGTAAAGGCTAATGGAGCGATTGGCTCTAAGGCTGACTCACTACAACAACCATCCACACACCCACACACAGACGTACAAAACACACACACACACGCACATGCAAAATACAAACACATACACACAAAACCTCAGTCCATACAAAGAACCCACATGCACATAAACACACAAGACCCTGGCATGTACAACACACACAACCTCAGTGAATATAAAAACACACTTATTTTCTTTTCAAACTAAACAAGAAAAAAAAACACATAAAATCCATTATGTATTAACAAAACCACTATAGTAGTTTCTCGAGATCCGGCTCTGAAGTTTATTTTCCCCTTATTATTTATTGGTCTAAATTAAGTTTAGCTGTGGTTTGGTGTTCTGGGAATCTGTTATCACATCCTGCGGCAGCTCTGAAGCGATTGGCCAATAGGCATCAATGCCATACAGCTAAAGTGTTTTGTTTTCTGTGAATTCAACCCTGATGAACCAATGAAATGAGGCCAATTGTAAGCAGACAGCTTCATCTGTGGTTACTTTATTTTGAGCTGTGAAGTTTACGGCTACACATAGAGAACATCCTGTTTTTAGAAAAACTATAGCAGGTTTGCATCAAATTGTTTAAAGTGCTTTGTACTTTATCTAATATCATATATATTATATATATTATATATATTATATATATATATATATATATATATATATATATATATATATATATATATATATATATATATATATATATATATATATATATATATATATTAAAGAGGACATTTCCCAAAAATGTTTCAGCTCAAAATACCATACGGATATTTTATTATAGCATGTTAAAATTGCCACTTTTAGCTGTGAGAAAAATGTGCTGTTTTGGGTGTGTCCTTTAAAATGCAAATGAGCTGATATCTGCACTAAATGGCAGTGCCATGGTTGGATAGTGCAGATTAAGCGGCGGTATTATTATTATATTATAAAAGATCCCCTTCTGACATCACAAGGGGAGCCAAATTTCAATGAGCTATTTTTTCACATGCTTGCAGAGAATGGTTTACCAAAACTAAGTTACTGGGTTGATATTTTTCACATTTTCTAGGTTGATAGAAGTACTGGGGACCCAATTATAGCACTTTAACATGGAAAAAAGTCACAATTTTATTATATTTCCCCTCTAAACTCTGTCTATGAAATCCTAAACTCTTTAAAGGCTAAAGTGTCATAATCTAATTTTGAGATTTGGAGCATTAAAGTCTAATTTTATTAATTGATTTCAATTGATTTCATGACCTCAGTCAATATTAAAGGTATCAAGGTTATTATGTTCTTTGCATTGTGTAGGATGATTTTATGTAGAAAACACCGCTGGGTGCATAAATATATTTTTTTAAAGGTACACTCCACTTTTTTTGAAAATATGCTCATTTTCCAGCTCCTCTAGAGTAAAAACATTGGATTTTTACCGTTTTGGAATCCATTGAGCTGATCTCCGGGTCTGGCGCTAGAACTTTTAGCATAGCTTAGCATAATCCATTGAATCTGATTAGACCATTAGCATTGCGCTAAAAAACTTGACTCTTCTGTAGTTACATTGTGTACTAAGACCGACTGAAAATTAAAAGTTGCAATTTTCTAGGCAGATATGGTTTTACGCGACGCTAATGGTGCTGGAAAATGAGCCTATTTTCAAAAAAAAGTGGAGTGTCTATTAAAAGAAAGACCCGACCCCGAGGCAAACCCGACCCAAGAAAATTAAACCTGAGTCTGACCTGACCCAGTGGCAATATTTTTTTTAACCCGGATGTAAATGGCAACGACGTGTGTGCATTCTGCATCCCTGCACGCACCAATCAGACAGAAAGAAACCTAATTTGGCCCGCTGCTCCATTTATTTAATCTGTTATCTGACGACAAATGTGCATTAAAAACTGATTGACAGGTCTGGCTCTACCACATAGGAAAAGGACTTGATGCACACATCGGGTCTTCTTAGGTCCGTTCGGCAAAAAAACATTCATTTTAAACTACCTGAGAGAGACTCGATGCCCCTAATATTATACACATGCAAATTTTAGACCTGAACCTTTTCAGGTCTCGGGTCGCACCCGTGAAGACCACTAGTTCACAGACCGGGTCACATATTTCTATATCTAACCTATAATATGTCCTACAACTAGATGTGTTTTGATGTGCTCTGTTTAAAAACACAGGCAGTCGACATCCTAACCATTATGGACCCTTGTGACCACTTTGAAATGATTCAGTTCATGCTCACAATCACGGTTTAATTCATTAAAATAGAAACTTCCCTTCTTGGTGGTTATAATGTAGCTAGATTGGTTGTAATCAAAGGCACAAATGCCGACTGACACTTGGCCTTCACAAAACGCCACATCACATCAGGAAGTCATCAGTAATTCATTATGAAGGACAGACAAAGGGCTACACCGACTGCTGTGTTACTGAGCAAAATGGCCTCGTTCAATACATCTTAAATTATTAAATGTGAATTCAGGGAATAACATACTTCGTTGTTTGTAATGCAAAGACCACAAAGACAACAGTTGCGGTGTAAACTGCTAATTATGATCTCTCTTGCGTGATCATGCTACGATAAACTGTTGATGATTCTTCATTATCTTCATAATTGCTCAAGACTTCATGTTCTGTATAATTAGAGCATCCTTTAAGTGTTCTCATGCCTCAATTATGCCGTGTTTATAATAGTGAGTTTTATATACAAAGATCAATGCCCTGCACGTCCAGCGTGGTTTACTTACCCGAACCTGTGTGGGAGCCATGCATGAACACACGGTCCTGACGTGCTTTAAACATTTCTCATGTGACATGAAGTTACACACTGCAAAAAAAGAGAGAAAGGGGTTGTTAAAGAGGGTCAAATACAAACAATAAAAAACGAAGAATTTCATATTGTTGTAGCACTGATCTATAAGGATTGGAACCATAGTATACCATCAGTCTAGCAAAAAAGCCGAGGCCCGAGACTCTGGCGGGGGACGAGGCCCAAGACTCTGGCGGGGGACGAGGCCCGAGACTCTGGCGGGGGACGAGGCCCGAGACTCTGGCGGGGGACGAGGCCCGAGACTCTGGCGGGGGAAGAGGCCCGAGACTCTGGCGGGGGAAGAGGCCCGAGACTCTGGCGGGGGACGAGGCCCGAGACTCTGGCGGGGGACGAGGCCCGAGACTCTGGCGGGGGACGAGGCCCGAGACTCTGGCGGGGGACGAGGCCCGAGACTCTGGCGGGGGACGAGGCCCGAGACTCTGGCGGGGGACGAGGCCCGAGACTCTGGCGGGGGACGAGGCCCGAGACTCTGGCGGGGGACGAGGCCCGAGACTCTGGCGGGGGACGAGGCCCGAGACTCTGGCGGGGGACGAGGCCCGAGACTCTGGCGGGGGACGAGGCCCGAGACTCTGGCGGGGGACGAGGCCCGAGACTCTGGCGGGGGACGAGGCCCGAGACTCTGGCGGGGGACGAGGCCCGAGACTCTGGCGGGGGACGAGGCCCGAGACTCTGGCGGGGGACGAGGCCCGAGACTCTGGCGGGGGACGAGGCCCGAGACTCTGGCGGGGGACGAGGCCCGAGACTCTGGCGGGGGACGAGGCCCGAGACTCTGGCGGGGGACGAGGCCCGAGACTCTGGCGGGGGACAAGGCCCGAGACTCTGGCGGGGGACGAGGCCCGAGACTCTGGCGGGGGACGAGGCCCGAGACTCTGGCGGGGGACGAGGCCCGAGACTCTGGCTGGGGACGAGGCCCGAGACTCTGGCGGGGGACGAGGCCCGAGACTCTGGCGGGGGACGAGGCCCGAGACTCTGGCGGGGGACGAGGCCCGAGACTCTGAGGGGCCGAGACCAGAGACATTGAGGGGCCGAGACCGTGAAAAAATTTATTAAATGACAATCAATCCCCCATTCATCTCTTAACGGCACAACAGTAAAAAAAGAAATCAAATAAGAAATAACTTAATTAATGATTGCTTTTAAAGCCAGAAATTTAACATCACATTAATGATGTTAACACATAAATCAGACAATTACCAGCAATTTAGTGTAAATCCCACAGTTGTGTTCTTGACCGGTCTTGAAATAAAATCCCAAGATCACTAAGTCTGAGACCAAAGACAGTCAAGACAGAGACAAGACAAAGACCATGGTCTTGAGACCGGTCTCGAGACCAAGACTTGTCTGGAGTACTACAACACTACTAGGAAGAATGAAATGATGACTGTTGCAGGGTTTCCCGCAGAAAATTTGTTAGTTAAGGTGGTAGGGTTGTGCAGGTGGGCGGGCTGGGGGCGTGGCAATCAAACGGGGCGGGGCGTACGTGTCATGATGAAAATATTTTTATTTAAAACACTCAAATAAAACTAAATTTTTAAGAAACTATGACAGAAACTGAACACATACTATATTATTAATGAATTAAATGTTTTATTAATAGGCTAGTTATCCTCCAGACATTGACGGAAATTTGTGCAGCAAATTTTTTTGGGGGGACGACCTTGTTAAGGTGGTAGGGTATCCCAGCTTAGGTGGGCCGCCCGAACTGAAAAGTGCTGCGGGAAACCCTGCTGTTGACATAAAAACCTTGACCAAGATTTTCAGTGCACTACAAGAAAATAATAAAATTATTAAAACCTAAAGGGATTGTTTACCCAAAAATGAAAATTCTGTCATCATTTACATTTTATTTATAAGAAGCACACAGTTGACAGTACCCAACTGAATTCCATACTATTTGTTTATCCTACTATGGAAGTTAATAGGTCCCATCAACTGTGTTCTTACTATCATTTATCAAAATATTCTCTCTTGACCGAAGAAAGAAACTCATACAGGTTTGAACCAACATGTGGGTGAGTAAATTATGACTGAATTTTCATGTTTTGGGTAAACTATCCCTTTATTGTAAATGATTACACTGAACAGACTACTATACTCTGGTGCATTAAGCAGACTGCATGTGTTCGAGGTAAAACATGCACACCTGTTTATGTTCTGCTCTTATTGAATCTGGCGAGAGCATCTGCCTCACCGCTCCATTGGGCTACGTGTTGCCATGCCAACCCGGAAGAGTCGATCACGACTTCCCTGCAGCGCGTTACGTAACAGAAACGTCTCATTTCTGCCTGGTAACATCCATGCTGTCAATCAACGGCCTCACAAAACAACATTTATCTAAGATGTGTTGCTCGCATCCAGAAACAATTGTAATTGAAGCCTGGTGAATTCGCATCATGTTGTGGATTAAACTCTGTATGAGAATCAGCAACAGGTTTTAAACCAGCTCTAGTTTACACCCTTTAGTTTTTTTAGTGATTTTGCTCCATCACTGATGGCTTCTTTTGTGATAACTATTTGTTCCCAGACTTACATTACCTCTGTGTGCAATATATACAACTACATCATCAAGTCAGTGAGTTTTCTGAACAGACAAGTTGGCTGTCAAAAGCCTGTAAATCTAGACTTGTTTAGGGTTCAGTGATCTGTTACAATATGCTATGGACTGAAAGTTATTTTTATCTGTCTGTCTGTCTGTCTGTCTGTCTGTCTGTCTGTCTGTCTAAAAAAAGGATACAGAATTGTACTATCCTATCCTAGCCTCTGCCAATCTCTGAACAAAATTTAGCCCTAATATAAGCTAAAATGCTGAACAACAACTTATTTACACCAATGGGCAGCTCTGTAAAACTGTGTTGGTGTAAACATCTGACTGACAAAAGTGAGAACAGTTCAGACCTTCTAACACTGACAAAGATCTCCATCAATTAGATGGATCTCATCAAAGTGTTTCCAGCACAAGACCGGACAATTACGGATTCCTGTCCAACAGGAGAAGTGTGCTGGATCGATCAGGATCAATCTGTCTTCACCAGTTTACAGCTACAGTATTGAATCATCCAGCAGAGAAAGAGAGAGAGAGAGAGAGAGAGAGAGAGAGAGAGAGAGAGAGAGAGAGAGAGAGAGAGAGAGAGAGAGAGAGAGAGAGAGAGAGAGAGAGAGAGAGAGAGAGAGAGAGAGAGAGAGATTTGTATTTTCTAACATTTCAATTTTCCCTTCTCTTTCCAGGATGGTAGGTGTATTATATGCTGTCAAACAAAGTGGGTAGGCAGCCCTACTGAAAAATCCAGCTAAGACCAGCTGGTGAGCTGGTTTAAGTTGGTCTCCCAGCTTAAACCAGCTGTTGTAGCAAGCTGGTCTAGCTGTGTTTTGGTCACTTTTTAAGCTGGACTTTGCTGGTCAGGCTGGAAGACCAGCTGACCCACCAGCTTTGCCATGCTGGGAGGACCAGCTTAGACCAGTTACTGCCACTTTAAACCAGGTAAAACAAGCTAGCAGCTTATGCTGGTCTTTGATGGATTTTCAGTAGTGAATATATTTAAACCAAATCATTGCAGGGTTAGCCTAACTGACCCTAAAAATGCATATCATGCACATATATGACGTAACATTTAAGATGTTCATAAGGGCAAGATCATACCTGGATGGCATTCTCGTAACTCCCTTGAAGTAGACTATGCCCTTGTGAATCATACCGTACTGTGCCTTTATAACAGTACCATTGTATTTAAACCGAAACCATCTCAAACACTTATTTTCGTTTGTCAGTGTGTTTTACTGCATCTTACCTTCACAAACAAATCCTACAATGCCCCATATAAAGTCGCTGCAGTGATGACAGAAGGTCGGTTTAGTCAGGGTCACTTTCCGAAAGCAGTGTCCGGGAGCGTTGACCGAGTACCGAGTCTTTGAACTGGGCGACTGCTGCTGAGCCTTCTTCCTCCCGGGTCCCGGGCTCGAGATCGGGCTGTCGTGCTTCCCCCGACCGCCGTCTGCCATCTCATTCACCTCTAATCCTAAAATCCAGCGTAAAACGCAGAGGAGAATCCTCCACGAGATTCGTTACCGAAGACGTCTCGTGATTTGGCCGCTATGTTATATCAAACCGAGTCATTATTGAATACAGTGAATGTTTCTTCTCTCCCGCTACAATGTATCAACGCGAATCGGAAACGCGGCTACAATGTAACAGAATGTCGGAAACGTCCAATCACAGCGCGTCTCTGTTACTGTCTGGAGCTCCACTGTATGGCCATCACACAGACGTATAAAATCAAATCAATATGTCAAACATCCCGACCCCCTTTAAGCGATGAAAACAAGCTTTAACAACCAGATGAGAATACAAAATAAAGCCGCCACGTGCACGCATATGACGCGTAAATCGGCATAAAACGGGGATCTTTTGTGATGGTTTTCACTTTCTCAAAGAGGAGATTTTGTTTAAGCACAAACAGAGCCGTAACTTCCGCTTGTAGTGGAGCTCCGGTTTGACGTGATGTGTGGCGAGCGAGGGTTCAATACACGCCCTCTTGTTCACGCCAACACACTGTACATACAAATAGGCTGGACTGTACACACCTTGGTGAGAAAACCTCAAACTACTTTCCAATCCTAAGCTTTAACAGACAACTTTTTTTTGTTTTATTGAACATACACTGTTAAAATTCATGTAGAAATTACTGTATACCGTCAGCTGTTTGTTCAAAGTATAATGAACATTAAACATTAACAATTACAGAATAAAACTAAAATAACAGCTTCATGCAAAGCATTCTGGGAACCAAAATCTAAAGGAAAAAAAACAGGAAAAGGTTGATGAGGAATTCTGGTTCCCATGTTTTGCATGTCGCTGTTATTTTATTCTGTAAACATTTAGGGGTGGTTTCCCTGTTAAAAAAATAGACACCGTCACAGAAATTCTATTGGTTTTATTGGGAATTTTATTGGTTCTAATGGAATATGGCCCAAAACACACTACAGTGTATTGGTCTTTGTTGTTCTCTAATGGTATGTATTGGTTCTATGTATTGGTTCTAATGGAATATGGCCCAAATCACACTACAGTGTAGTGATTTTTAATGGTAAAAGCTAATGGTTCCTATTGGTATTTTAATGGAAACCATTAAAATTTTCTGTAATGGTTTTATTGTTTTTTTTTCAGCAGGGTTTCCAGACAGAGATTAGCTTAAACCAGGACAAGCTTTAGTTTAATTAGGAAATATAACTCGTTTTAAAGGGGACATATCATGAAAAACGGACTTTTCCATGTTTAAGTGCTATAATTCGGTCCCCAGTGCTTCTATCAACCTAGAAAATGTGAAAATGAACAACCCAGTATCTTAGTTTTGGTAACCATTCTCTGCAAACATCTGAAAAAATAGGTAATTGAAATTTGGCTCCCCTTGTGATGTCAGAAGGGGATAATACCGCCCCTTAATCTGCACTATCCAACCAAGGCACTCCCATTTAGTACAGAGATCAGCTCATTTGCATTTAAAAGCACAGCCAAAACAGCACATTTTTGCTCACACTTACAGTGTCAATTTGAAAGGGACATTGATCCACTTTTTTTTGAAAATATGCTCATTTTCCAGCTCCTCTAGAGTTAAGCATTTGATTTTTACCGTTTTGGAATCCATTCAGCTGATCTCCGGGTCTGGCGCAAGCACTTTTAGCATAGCTTAGCATAATCCATGGAATCTGATTAGACCATTAGCATCGCGCTAAAAAATAACAAAAGAGTTTTAATATTTTTCCTATTTAAAACTCTTCTGTAGTTACATCGTGTACTGAGATCGACAGAAAATTAAAAGTTGTGATTTTCTAGGCAGATATGGCAGGAACTACTCTAATTTTGGCATAATAATCAAGGACTTTGCTGCCGTAACATGGCTGCAGCAGGCGTAGTGATATTACCCTTGGTTACTTTTCAATTTTCGGGCACTGCGTAATATAGCCATATAGCCAAGTGAATATCCCTTTAACATGTTATAATAAATTATTTATTGTTAGATAATTGTTAATGTTTAATGTTTATTTACAAACGGTTGCCAGTAAATAACATTAGAAAAATGTTTTTCTATTAGTTTTACTACAGTAACCATGGTTAATTTTCGTAAGTGCTCTGTATGTACTTTTTTATGTTTGAGCCACCTCGATGATGGGCTTTGTCAGATTTAGTCGACTTCTGCGAATAATTTTGTTTCCAGAGTTATAACAATGTAAGCGCACATTAAAACCCTTCAACAAGTTGGGTAGTCAAACAGTTTTCTGATCCTGTGTTAATATAAATTTCTCATGTGTTTTAACACATCTCATCTGTTGCTAAACACAATGATGACATCCTGTATGCGTGCATGTGTGTGCGTGCATGTGTGTGCGTGTGTGTGTGTGTGCAGTTCCCTCCATTAGTATTAGAACAAAATTGCTCTGTTTGCTGCGGAGACAAGGAATTTATTAGATGAATATGAGGCAAAAATACAGAATGTTACATTTTATTCACATTTGATTGTTTAAACACACATATGCTTACCAATAACCTTTCATTCTGACTTTGTATGTGTATTGTCACCAAATGCAAGACTTTACTACTGATACTACACATTCTCTGTCTTTCATGTGTGAACAATGCATGCATCAGGAAACAGCTCACCACTTAACACTTTTCTCAATATGATCACATTACACAGAAGAATTAAAATCCAAACGTGTTGATCGATTGAGTTGGTATTGTCATTCTGTACTTTTGTCCAATATTCACTTTTTAATGTTTAGACATTTTTTTGACTTGACAGCAATTGTGCATAGTAGTCTGCTTTACAATGTGAAAAGAGGCATTTACTAATACTAGGCGCCACCTGCTGGCATTTTCAGAACACAAATTGAGTTTCAACTGGATGAAAAAAGTTTTTTTCTTGAATGTGCAGTCTTAAAAATGGCAGATGTAATGCAGTAGTATAATGAATAATTTTATTATAAAAGTATCACAAAACCAATTACAAAGCACAAACATTTCCCCCTTGAAACAACACCGTTACAAAGGGTCCAAAGACATAAATACCAATTTACAACCAAAAATACGTAACAGTGCCTATCAAACCTCTGGTTTAGGGTTTCTATTTGTTTTGTTAAAATTACTATGATATAAAAACATCACTGCCTGAAAATATTTTGTCTCTAGTCAACGATCAAAGTCAGAAAATTTCACAGAGCAAACAAACATTATGTTAAACATATATATTTATTATGATTATGGTTGCAAAATTCTGGGAATTTTCAAGACTGGAAACTTTCCTTGGAAATATATGGGAATTAACGGGAAAAAACTGTGAATCTACTTGCAGAGTTGACTATAACAGGGAACTTAAATGTAGTAAAAAAAATCTTGCAGCATAATCGTGTTTAAAACAACAAGATTTAATGCAATTTCAGTTGAATTTCTACCCTGCCCATTCCTCAGTCACATGCACACAGTTTACTGAAGGCCACACCACATCAAAATAATGTCAAAATGGCCATCTTTGCATGTATTCACGTAAATTATTTAATTTTGTTTAAAACTTCCTTGTGCTGTGTGCAAATAAATCCACTTCTTGATAAACGTAAGTATCAAGATTATTCAAAATGTTCATTACATTGAATGCATGTCTGCTTTTGACCAAACAAAAAATAAATTGTTTGTATATGATATAATCCTTAAAATTCCCATTAAATTTCCAATTTGTAATATTTCCAAAATCCTCAGATTAAGTTCCACTTTCTGCCCCTTTGCAACCCTAATTGTGATGCATAAATCCAAATAAACAGTATGGAGTTGATCCTTGAGTCTAGTTTGTTTTAAACAGCCTGAGTTCACACATAACAGATAGGAAAATGATTTATTGCTCAAGATGTAAAAATGTTACTAAGAAGAGTTTATAAAGGGCTGTCAGGACAGACACATCTGTAAGATCCTGAGTCTAAATCACACACACAATGTGACCCAGTCTCTGAAAACCCACCTAAAGTCATTTTTGTGACGTACTGTTTTTACATAAAATCTTCCTACATAATGTAAATAGCAATCTGTGAAAATATACTCTTGATTTTGTTTAATAATGACTGCGTAAGGTCATGTCAAAGATTGAAATCAATGTGAAATCAAACTTTGATGCTCCTAATCTGATAATTGGATTATAACCTGAATTTCACAGACAGGATCACAAATCATTATCTTGTCAAACACCCCAAATCGCTCAAAACCAGCAGAAATCACCAGCCCTGATTAACGCTCCTGTTTTGTGTGGAGAAATAAGAAAATAATCTCTCAAAGCTTATGACCTAGTTGGTTTAAATGCAGGTAGCACCACTAAACAATTATAAAGAAATCAAATTCCCAACCTAAATAACGCTGCACATCTTAATGTGTTTCTGGTTGCTTCCAGAAGCATTTATGAATTCATGCATGCAACCGTGTTCAGTCCGGCACCTGAAAAGCCATTTGCATGCAGAGCTCCTCAAAACCAGCTGATCTTGGTCTTTAGGATGGTTTAATTATTACTTGAGAATGACCTTTGATCTACAGGGTCAAAACGATCCAGAAGATCTTTTTTGCTTTTCAAATGAAACTCAGATCATCTTCTGCACCTCTCACAATTAAATGCTTTGCAACCCCAGGAGAAAAGCCTTTGTATACAACTGACTGTTATCAGAAACTTTGCATAAAAACATAAAACTGCATGAATACTAAAAGACGAAAAATACTTGAGAACACTGTAGGCTTGTAGTCAGAATAGCAGTTAAAAATACATCAAAACTATTTTGTTTGTCATGCAATAAATTCAGGACAGAGAAGTCATACAACTCAAAATATTAAGCGTCCTAAAAGGAGTGTCAAATATGCATTTGCACAGGATCTAAAATCTGGGCTCAGTCAAAACATCATTCAACCACAAAAGAAACACAGCTACACAGAAATATAAAAACAACTATAAAAAGAAAATGAATGTTTTTACAAATTAAAAGCTGAAAAATAAGAAAAAACCCTTGACCCTTTAGGACTCCTCATTAAAATGATCCTCAGAATTCCCTCATTTCCAATCTAGATGTGGCTGAGGAGAGCCCACAGTAGGCAGTGGCCAATTAAAGAGTTTGGGGGCGTGTCCTGAGGTTGACTGGCAATGCTGCTGTAGTGAGGACAAAGCTGGTCTTCATGGGGTCAAGCCTCAGTTTGTTTGGTTCCCCAGGCCCGGATTCAGAGACGAACTGAGTCAGCAAGACTTCGGTTAAGGTTTTAGAAAGACGTCTCAACTCCGCTGTCACATATCCCACTCTCCTCCCGCTGAGAGCCCAATGTCAAACCCTGAATGGCCTTACACAGCTCTGGACCTGAGAAATGATTTTAGGGAAAAAACACAAGTATAAATACAAATACATCTTTTAACTTAAACACAATTCTTATAATATAGCTGCAAGCAGCGATGGCGGGCGAATCGCATGTTTTTTCTGCCTACTGCTGTGACATCATACAAAAAAATTGGGAGTGAGTGGAAGTTTCCCACATTAATTTATGTGTCAGTCTGCCACAAACTGACCACCACAAATAGATGTTTGCACATCGCCTTTATCACCACCTCTGTCTCACATGATAGTTTTTGTACAAACACCCACGGCGTCAGTCCAAGTCGCTAAAATGCTGTGCATACATGCTAATCTTGCATTCACGTTTTTGTATCAGCTCAACTCTTTTGGAACCCAACCCGAGGTGGTACTAAAAAGTATTGTGTACTACGTAGTGTACCCAGTGGAAAAGCCCCCAAAAGGGAGCAGACCCGACCCAACCCGTGGGTTACTATGCAATGAAAAAGCTATATTTGCATTTCCATAGTGCAGTGGTTCTCAAACTGGGGTCCGGGGCCCCCAGGGGGGCCGCAAGATGGTGCCAGGGGGGCCCCAGTTTTATGACATTTTATAAAATACATTAATTTATCATGAATTCTGTGTAATTAAACCTAAAAAAATAAGGCTACTAACCAACAGCACTACTTTGTATAACTTAATATGTTTTGTTTCATTCAAATGTTAAATTTTAGAACAGTTTTTGTCATAAATTTTCTTTGGGGGCGCCGCGAAGGAATGCATCGTGCACAAGGGGGGCCGCACGCGGAAAAAGTTTGAGAACCACTGCCATAGTGTACCTGATCTATATTAAAGGATTAGTCAATTTTCAAAAAAAAATCAAGATAATTTACTCACCACCACGTTATCCAAAATGTTGATGTCTTTCTTTGTTCAGTCGATAAGAAATTATGTGTTTTTGAGGAAAACATTCCAGGATTTTTCTCATTTTAATGGTCTTTAATGGACCCCAACACTTAATACTTAACTGTGTTTTTCAACGTTTCAAAGGGCTCTAAACGATCCCAAACGGGGCATAAGGGTCTTATCTAGCAAAACAATTGACATTTTTGACTAAAAAAATAGCAATTTAAAACACAATTTCTTGTCTGTCTCCGGTCCTGTGACGCGCCAGCGCGACCTCACTTTATTGCGTAGTGACGTAGAAAGCTCACATGTTACATATATGAAACGCACATTTGTGGACCATTTTAAACAATAAACTGACACAAAGACATTAATCACTATCATTCGACATACAACAACGTCGGAACGGTCCTCTTTCTCCACACTTGTAAACACTGGGGCGGAGTTTCGCATACGTCATCCATGACCTCTTGATGTGATGACGTATTACGTAAGGTCGTGTGGCACATCACAGGACCGGAGATGGAAAAGAAGTTGGGGTTTAAAAGTGCATATTTTTTTCGTTTCATTAGATAAGACCCCTACGTCTCGTTTGAGATCATTTAGAGTCCTTTGAAACTCTGTTGAAAAAAAACTGTTAAGTTAGGTGTTAAGTGTTGGGGTCCATTAAAGTCCATTTAAATGAGAAAAATCCTTGAATGTTTTCCTCAAAAAACATAATTTCTTCTCGACTGAACAAAGAAAGACATCAACATTGTGGATGACATGGTGGTGAGTAAATTATCTGGATTTTTTTTAAAGAAAATGGACTAATCCTTTAATCTCTGCTGTCACTGATATGTCAAATTCCCGTGTAAGGAAGAGGAATTACTGTAGATACAATACAATAGATTTGTAGAAATTAAAACTGGTACGGGAAGTAAGCTGTGTTATTGTCTTTCTCTTAAATATGATGGTTGAATGAAAAATCAATATAAACAATAGAAGTTTTTGTTGTCTTTTAAGTTAGTAGTATTTTTAAAATGAACGCATTAAGGGTGCATTCCCACTGCTTGACCCATTTAGGGATGAGCAGAAAAGGGGAGATCCAATCATTCAACACATAATTTTTAAAATGTATCGTTCACTTCTAACAAAATCGGTGGTCACGAGAAGGAAACTGAGAAAAACAACTCCTCAAACTCGGACAACAATGTGGAAATACTTCTTTCAGAGAAACCGCTCCAGCGTTTGAGACAAAACCCTAAACCCCCATCTTCCTTTCAGTTCTTCTTTCCTGGGAATCCCCTTCACAAGTCCTGCTTCCCCTGAAGAATGTGCAAATGACGGTGTGACGGGTCACCCTGAGATCACGGGGAACTCCCTTACATTGCATTGGTAGTGGCTGTATTGTTGACATCACTGTTGAGTTCACATGAGAGGACCACAAAGTGATGGTATAGTTAAGGAAACAGAAACTTGACAAGAGAAGGGTATAGTAAAACGTCTCTCACTTGTACTATAAATAGTTTTGATGCGCTCTTGGGGAAAATTCCCAATGTGTCACTGAATGAACAACACACTGTTACTAGTAGAATATATGATGAATTGTTGAGGTTCATTGTATGTGCAATTACATGCAAATGTAAACCTTACTATGATAAAAAAAAGTGTAAAATGTCAATATTTAGTGGCTTAAAAACCCATGCGAGGTCTTGTTTTTAGTTTTCAAACAATAATTTTCGATAGTTAGGCAAGTGCAGAATGTCCTGTACTTTCAAATGTGTGGGATATTCAACCACAACAATATGTAGGAAGAAAATAAGACAAAAAAAGGGGCTTGATGTCATCCAAAAATTGGTTTAGAGGCAAAGAAAGAAATCAGGGTTTCCCGCAGCACTTTGCAGTTCGGGTGGCCCGCCTAAGTAGGGAAACCCTACCGCCTTAACTAAGTCATCCAAAAAAAATGTGCCTCTGTGCGCACAGAAAGCGCCTTTTTATGGTTAAGTTGTTTAAAATCACTTAAATGTTAATATTTGCAAGCTTTTAAAACATGTGCAAATGATAAACTTTTCGCCATTTACATTTGCATATTAATTCGCGAATCGCATATGACCCGAAACGTGATCCCTATCAACTGTGATCCGTCACAGCACTGTTCCCTAGGCTTCATAAACGTACCATCCTGCTTGACTACGTTTACTTGCTAGCTGACGTCTCCGCTCAGCATCTACAGCTGGATTACACACTTTTTAAACACCAGACCCATTCTGCTTATGATTGGCTAGTATGTTAATTTGGTTGAGAGTGAAAGATGTGTTCCTCTCATACTATTTGTAGGTGAACGAATGAACTCGAATTGATATTTTTAATTCACAGCCAACGTTGCACGCTGGAGATCTGGAACGGTGCTGGAAAACTTTAAGCCCTGCAATCACCAGCTCTGATCTTTTACCACTAGGCCACATGACTCTACAGAATCAGACATATACTTAAAAACCACCAAATAATGAGTTTCTGTGTGTTACCTGTGAGCTGAGGTGATGTGGTTTCAGCCTCCTTACACACGGCCTGCAGTAAACTTACAGCACAGCTGTTCCCAACCTGCTTGAGTCCCTCAATCAGATCATGAACCGTTCCCCCGGACACCTGTCGTGAAAGAGAGTCCACCAAAAGATGAAACCAGATCAACTACAGGACACCGTCAGGACCGGTTGTTACACTTAGAAGCAGAATACTAAATACAATTACATTACATTAATTAATTCGGCAGATGCTTGACTTTTTGGGACTTAGCCTAGCTTAGCACAAAGACTGGAAGTAAATGGCTCCAGCTAGCATACTTCTCCCAATAAGTGACAAAATAACACCAACGTTTTCCTATTAATGAGTTGTGATTTGTATAGTCACACCGTGTACAAAACAAGGTCATGAGAGACACAGCCATCTTTTAACGTATACATACTGGGAACTATATTCACAAAAGGCGAAGCACTGCTACTTGGGCAGGGTGGTTTGCTCGCAGCACCTCAGTGTTGCACTAATCACTACGCCCAAGTAATATAAACAGGAAAATATTTGCGTTATTTTGTCACTAATTGGGAGCAGTATGCTAGCTGGAGCCATTTACTTTCAGCCTTTGTGCTAAGCTAGGCTAACTATGGGTGCATCAGACAGAGTTACAAGATGCACAGAGATTAAAAGGGTTTGTATGGACTTATTTAACTCTGGGGGATACAGTGAATAAGCTAAATTCCCAAAATCTGGGCGTGTTCCTTTAACGTATACATACTGGGAACTATATTCTCAGATGGCGAAGCACTGCTACTTGGGCGGGGTGGTTTGCTTGCAGCACCTCAGTGTTGCACTAATCACTCCGCCCAAGTAATATAAACAGGAAAATGTTGCCGTTATTTTGTCACTAATTGGGAGCAGTATGCTAGCTGGAGCCATTTACTTTCAGCCTTTGTGATAAGCTAGGCTAACGGTGGGTGCATCAGACAGAGTTACAAGACGCACAGAGATTGAAAGGGTTTGTATGGACTTATCTAACTCTGGGGGAAATGGTGAAGAAGCTAAAGTTTCAATTCAATTTTATTTATATAGCGCTTTTCACAATTGTTAATTGTTGCAAAGCAGCTTTACATGAGTAGATGTAGAGGAGAACAATGAAAAAGTCCAAAAAGTCAGCGTGTTCCTTTAATCCAAATTGACTTTAAGATACACATTTTGTTCCCTGGAAATCAAACCTCAAGTGCTCTTCTAACTGAGCTACAGAAACATTAATATTGTGAAAGTTAAAGGTGCTGTATGCAGATTTTAGCGGCCAGATTGTAAAATGCAGTCCCCAGATATATAGTATGTCCTTTTACCACCCCATGTTAAAAACAAAGAAAATGTATTTCGAAAGAGAAACAAATGTCAGTTTAACCTAAGGAAGTATTAAGCATTTACCTCATAGCTGTCCAGCAGCTTTCCAGCCGGGCAGGAGCTGAGTTTAAATGCACTGGTGAGAATGCCCAGACCGAGAGCATGAGCCAAACTCTCCCAGCCTCCCGTCTGCTCCTCCAGCGCCTGGCAGAGGTCCTGCTTCGTTTCACAACTCAGGCTGCTCATGTCACCTGCAGCCACAAGCACACAAACCACAGGATGTTCAAACACACAGATAAGCAAACAGTTTTGTTTGAAGATTGTAGTGTTTAACAAAGAAGGCATTCAAATAATAACTTTTTTTACTAAAATTAAAATGCATCCTTAACTAAAGAGTTTATACCTTGTGGTGGAACAACAACAGTGGTGGGTTGATACTCTTCTCCGTTAAGAATATCATACACCTGACAGCACAAACAAACAAACATCACGTATTAGATTCAGAAGCAAAGTCATCCAACAATACAATTCAGGGTTCCCACACTTTAGTTAACTTCTTTTCAGGTCCAATACCTTCAAATTCAAGGACTAAATGTGGGGACACATTTCAAGTGAGAGCAAGGTTACATCGTGTTACCTTTTAAGATACATTGTTACAGTTCCCTTTGAGGGAACTTGCGCTGCGTCACTGCGGTGACACTTTGGGGGACGCCTCCAGGGGTAAGTGCGTCTGAATGTGTATATTAAATTCAACCAATGGTGAGGCTTAACGACAAAGACAGGGTGACGCCAGGAAGTATATCGCTATATGAAATATTGCCAAAGATGGCATTACAGGGACGCAGGAAGTATGGCAAGGGAGACGCAGCGTCTCGTTCCCTTCTCAGGAAACCACAGTTACATACGTAAGCCAACACGTTTTCATGTGTCAAACACAACTATGCAAAAAAACATTTTGGTATGAATCAACATTCACATACAGAAGATATAAGCATTTAAAGCGAACAGTTTAGCACGTGTGCTTAAAAAGTCTAGAATTTTTATGATATTATCCTACACTACTTTTTTTTTTCAGAAAACTTCTTGCATAAAATAAATTCAAGCACTTTCAATGACCTGTATCTATGTATGTATATTTTCAATAACATCCCAGGGCCTTGAATTTTTTACCCCAGTTTCACAAATTTTCAAGGACACGTGGGAACAATTACACAATACAATACAGCAGTTATCCAAATGTATTGCGCACCTCTAGGGAGGCTGCCATGTTTAGAGGGGTCGTCCCGGGAATATAGCCTTCATCTTCCTCATCATCATCATCACATGTAGTACACGTCTCATCATCTTTGAAGAACAGCGGCTCAAAGTTCTCTTTATGTGGATCAGCGCCTATAAAGATAATATAAAAAGAAAGTTTAGGAAACAAAAGAGAGGATAAAAGTGTCTGCAAATGAATAAATGTAAACCTGATGTAATACTATTAATGTGTTATTAACACTTCCTCACCTGCAGCCATGAGAAGTGCCGTCAGTTTGGTTGAACCTCGCCCTGCGGCAATGTGCAGAGGGGTGGATCCGTTATACGTGACGCTGTCTACATTTGCATTACCCTGTGATGAAAATTGCACATGCATCACAGAACCACTCAGCACAACAACCAAACTTTCAAAATCAAGTATGACGGTGCCGAACGGTACCTCCAGCAGCAAACAGCCTGCGAGAGAAAGGTTTTCCATTTCCGTGGCCAGGTGAAGCGCCGTGCGGCCACACGTGAGCTCCTGTACCTCCGCGTCCACCCCGGCCTCCAGCAGGGCCCTCATACAACCCAAGCTGTTGGCCCGAACAGCCAGGTGAAGTGGGCAGAGACCTGAGCACATGACACAAATACGTCAACACACCTGAGCACGAATGCTTCAAATATAACTCACACAGGCCGTCCAGTGTACCTGCAGTGTTATGAACGCCAGTTAACCTCGCTGCCGAGTTGTGCTTCAGCAGCAATCGTAGCACGCTCCCATCCTTGTGCTGAGCTGCCAGGTGAAGTGCCGTGTTTCCATTACGATCTGCGAGCGTAACGTCCACGTCGGCTTCAAGTAAGGCCTCCACCACTTCTTTCTGCTGCGTCACCACCGCAAGGTGCAAAGGAGTCTGGGATAGATCAGAGGATGTCATTAAACACTGAGAAATATTTGTCTATTTGTACAGATCAGTGGTTACAGATCTTGTGATGTACCTGGTACAGATCATTTCTCATATTCAGCACATCCTCTCCAGGAAGAACAAAGATGATCTGTGCTAAATTTCTCACGGCATCTGTTTGACTGTGAATCACCCCTAGATGCAAACCTCTAAATCAGGAACAAAACAGATATTTTTAACGAAACTATGAAAACAAAGTTTATCCATGATTCTGAAGTGATTTATTTGGACTTACGTGTCCCCGTTCTCGTCCTGTGTGGTCATGAGGGGGCGCTGTGGAGCCAGCAGCATTCTAGGGTCACCGCTCAGTGCGTAATAAAAAAGAGCTTCAGCCTGTTTCTTTGCAAGTTCTGCCAAATGTGGGTCAATCACACAATCTGGAAAGATAAATATATATACAAACTTCATTAACTCTTTCACCGCCTCTTTTTTTTACCGTTTTGTATGCCTTCAGTACACTTAAACAGTGGCGGCTCGTGACTGCTCTTCCGAGGGGCCGCAAATTCAAAATATGTATTTGGAGTGTCATGTGTGATGCTCGTGTTCAAAATAAGTGTTTGTTGTGTCATGTGAACCATGTGCATCACGTGTTTTGTCAAAATAAGTGCTTGCTGCACATGCATCAAAACCGTTTATGATAAAAGAGATGCTCACGTTCACAAAATACACGCAAGACACTCCCTTAACCGTAAAATCTTATTATGCATGACATAATATGTGTATCTGGCAAACGTGAGCGTCGCTTTTATCATAAACCCTTTAGACGCATCTGCAGCAGGCACTTATTTTGACAAGACACGTGATGCATACATGTTCACTTGTCGCGCCAAACACATATTTTGAAATTACAAACCAGACACACATGATGGGCTACATAGATGTTGTGACGAATTTCGCATCGTGCACCCTCGAAAAAAGAAGTCACCGGCCGCCACTGCACTTACAATATAATATAACCTGGTGACCTCAAATGACAATATAACAGTCAGTGTGATAAGTCTGTAGATTATTGTAATTAAATGTTTTAGGGGCGGTTTCCCAGACAGGCTTAAATCAGGACTAGGCCTTAGTTCAGTGGTTCCCAAACTTTTTCAGCGCGTGGCCCCCCTTGTGTACGATGCATTCCTTTGCGGCCCCCCAAAGAAAATTTGTGACAAAAAAACTGTTCTAAAACTCAACATTTTAATAAAAAAACATTAAATTATACAAAAAAGTAGTGCTTTTGGTTAGTAGCCTTATTTTTTTAAGGTTTAATTACACAGAATTCATGATAAATTAATGTATTGCATAAAATGTCATAAAACTGGGGACCCCCTGGCACCATCTCGCAGCCCCCACTTTAAAAACCACTGCCTTAAGTTTACTTATGAAATATAACTACACTGCAAAAAAATATTTTCAAGAAAAAAAATCTTAGTATTTTTGTCTTTGTCTTTTTCTTGATGAGCAAAACGACTTTTGAATTTTTTGATATTTTTACTGAAAACAAGACAAAAATACTAAGATCTTTTTTTTCTTGAAAATAATTTTTTTGCAGTGTAGTTTTAACAAACATGCCTTAATAAAAACATTACAGCATTTTGAGGCAAAACAAAGGGCACTGATGTATTTTTTAAGATATTTCTGTGTTGGTTTCAGTTTGGACAGCTCTTAAATTTATTTTAGCCTAGTCTAATCCCTGTCCGAGAAAACCACCCCTTAATCTAAATGTGCTTGTATGCTTACCCGTCATATCTGACTCTAGATATTCAATAGGCTCTGTATTTTCACTCTTAACAGATTCAGGTTGGCCACAGATTCGCATCACACCACCTGCTGCTGGATAATCATCATTATCACCGCTACTGTCTTCATCGCTGTCTTCAACAGGTTCTTGAGATGCTATAAAAGGAAAAGAAAATTATATTTAATTATATTTATATGATAATGATATTTAAGTTTCATAAAACCAATGTTTATGGTTTTATGACCCTTAGAGCCACCATAATGTTTTCTTTAAAGGATTACTCGACTTTCATAAAAAAAATCCAGATAATTTACTCACCCCCATGTCATCCAAAATGTTTATGGCTTTCTTTCTTCAGCTGAGAAGAAATTAAGTTTTTTGAGGAAAATATTACAGGATTTTCTCCATAGAGTGGACTTTAGTGGACTTCAACAGTTTACAGTTTCAATACAGTTTAAAGGGCTCTAAACGATTCCAACCAAGGGTCTTATCTAGTGAAACGATCATCATTTTAGAAAAAAATTACTTTTAAACCACAACTTGCAGTAGCCGTGTGACATGCCAGCGCGAACTTACCCATTACGTAATCGTGTAGAAAGGTCATGCTTTAAATATGTGAAACCCATTTTAAACAATAAACTGACACAAAAACATTAATTAGTATCATACAACAACATTGGAACGGTCCTCTTTACCCACACATATAAACACTGGAGCGGTAGTTTCGCATACATCATTGCGTGACCTTTCAACGTGATTACGTAATACGTAAGGTCACACTGGCACATCACAAGGCTAGTGCAAGAGGAGAAGTTGTGGTTAAAAGGGGCATACCATTTTTCAGAAAAAATTAATTTGAAAAGATACTGTATTAGACAGAGATATTTTTGCAATACCAGGTGGAATTTTGAACTGAAATGTAAAACGACTTAATTTCACTTTGAACATAGGGAGTGAATTTTTACTTTTGACCCTGTTAGCTGGGATGAAAGTAACACAACAGAACAAGATAGATTTTTGTGTTACACTGGTTTGTATTAAATATACATGATCTTGTAAGTATGTAAATGCAAACAACTTTTGTTGTTTATCTTTGCAAAAAACAATTTTTCTAAATTAATTTTAGTTTCTTTAAATGTTTTAAAAGCAACCGGACAGTACAAATTTGAATTATTGAGAATACAATTTTTTTAAACAGTATGAACACTATGAAAATGAAATGAAATCAAATTACAATAACATAAATTCTCAACATAATGCAACAGTAGGCAAAAAGTGTTACTCTCATCCTGACAGGAACTCCTGACATTTAAACCTGATTTACTTTTATTTTGTAAAACTGTGAAAAGTCAGTCTTATGGTCAAAAAAAATCTTTCTGGACCTATGGTGGTGAAATAACACAATATTTGTCAGCTCTGTCAAGGGTTGCATACTAAAGATGCTGTCATAGTTTGGAATGCAAATGTAGTCACGGCTCTGTGAATTTACTTTCGTAGTTCCCAGGTTCTTCCCTATGTGTTTTTTTTTATTTTTTGGCAAAAATGGTGATCGTTTCGCTAGATAAGACTCTTATATGTCTGTTGGGATCATTTAGAGCCCTTTGAAGCTGCATTGAAATGGCAATTTTAAACTGCACTGAAACCAATAAAGTCTATTAAATTGAGAAAAATCCTGGAATGTTTTTCTTAAAAAACTTAATTTCTTCTCAACTGAACAAAGAAAGACATCGACATTGGAGTGAGTAAATTATGTAATTTTTTTTAAGAAAGTAGAGTAATCCTTTAAACTGCAATAAAACTGAACTGTTAGGGGCGGTTTCCCAGTTTCCCGGTTTTTTAGTCCTAGACTAAAAGAAATTTAAGGGCTGTCCAAACTGAAAACAATTAGCACTGACATATCTTAAAATATATCAGTGCTTTTTGTTTTGCCTCATAATCCACACCGGTAATGTTTTAAGTAAGGCATGTTTGTTTAAACCAGTTATATTTTCAAATTAAACTAAGGCCTAGTCCTGGCTTAAGCCAATCTCTGTCTAGGAAACCACCACTTAAAGTCCACTTGATTGAGAAAAATCCTGGAATGTTTGCCTTAAAAAAAAAAAAAAAATTCCTTCTCGACTGAAGAAAGAAAGACATCAACATCTTGGGGGGGGGGTGTAAATGATCAAAAAATTTTTTTTTTTATAAAAGTGGAATTTTCCTTTAATGACGCATGTTTGATTGACAGTGTGGACACTTACACTGTTTGATGCTGGTACCAGCTCCTCCCATTCCAGGAGAGAAGTTGTATCCAGACCCGTAATTGTTATAGGTTTGATAACCCTGATAGAAATGTCCTAGAAGATGAAACGGTTTAAAAACAGTACCCAAATTAGTAAAAATAAGCACTATAAAATGTTATGTAATGTTTCATTATCTTCATTGCATGACATTATTGGATTTTTAGGCTTTAAATTTTTTTTAAATGGCATATCCACTACCTCCACTACCTCCTCCACTGGGGCCGCTACCTGTAGTAGGCCCGCCCCCTCCTCTGAACATGCCCCCAGCTCCGCCCCCCGCTCCACTGTAGTCCGGAAAGTGAGGAAGGGTCTTTTGTCTCTTTCTCTGGACTTCTTCTTTATCTAAACACAGTTTTTGAACAACAATTCAGAGTATATGGATTATATTAGACCTATGTAGACAGTACAGGACAAAATAGTACAGTGTATAGCATTAGTACTTTACACGTTACCTATGATCTGTGGGTGGTAGGTAAACGGCTTGGGTTCGCTCGTTTCATTGTCCGATTTTCGCTTAAGCTGTACAAACACAGAAATGGGCTTCTGAAGGTTCTGGTCTCGATATTTAGGCGTCTTAAAGACAATGGCAAACTAAAGTGAAGAAAAACAGACAAACAACCATTTAAATAAAAACCATGAACATTCACCGTGATTTCCTAACACTATTTTTTCAAAAGCACAATCCTGTGGCTTCCCATTTACATTTATGCACTTGACAGATGCTTTTATCCAAATGGACTTAATGACGAAAACCATACTTACTATAGTTAAGCAACTTTTCTTCAAAATCATAATTAAACTATGATTACCATAGCAAAACCATTGCCTATGGTAATCAATGTGCCAAAATCATCGTTCATTTTTATAAGGGGTCCATTACAAGCTCAACATTTAATCAGTATACGTGTTCCCTTGGAATCGAACCCATGACCTTTAGGGGCTGCTCTATCAAGTAAGATACAAGACCAGTTTCAAACCATCTGATCTAGTCATGAGGACACATGCATGTTCTTGTGCTGACCTGTCTGTGCACGTCAGTGGGTGAGAAATCTCCATAGGCTTCCCAGATCGAACCCGTATCATCGTCCTCATAAAACCTCACCTGAATGTCATCTGTGACAAATAAACAATGACATCATCAGACATAAAGAAAACAAAAATTACTGAGAAGCAGCGGGGAAAGAAAGAGGAAGTATTATCGCCAAACACACACAGTGTGAAATTTAAATATATCCGTATGAAACGCATCTTACTTCCTCAAAACCATTGAATCACCACAAAGGAGAGGTTTATTAGTAATGCACCTGATATTTCACAGCAATGACAGATAATGATTATTTTTGTAGCGATAAACAAGTTGCGTTTCAGGTTCAACCTGAGCGAACAGCAGATTGATCTGTCACATTTGATCATTTCTAGAAGATAAGAGCCGAGGCGTGACGAGACATTATAAAAGCATACAAAAAGATGTTGATGGAAAACTAGATGATTACTAGTGAGCAGGTCGGCTGATAACTGACAAACGTCAAACTTTTACTAGCCGTGCTCATACGCACTGCTTTGCATATGAGATGGGAAATTCCCTAAAGCTGGAAATCCGAGGTAAAAACTTCCTTTATGAAAGGTATGGAGCAGAATGAAGGTGCTTTATCGTCTGCAAGTTAAATGTCTAAAGCACTTTAAAGGTGGACTGGTTAGATTCAGAAAAATGTGCGACCTGACTGCTAACAAGAGATAAAAGTCAAGTAGATGCGAGCGGAGATTCACAGCAACATCCGTAATCTATAAAGAGGAGCTTTGAAGCCCACGTGCAGTGTTTCTTTTTTCAATTGCTTAGTGGCACATGTCCCTCTTGTTTAAAAAAAACAGGCTGATTTTGCTAAATCCTTATTATTTAAGTCATCTGTTATATTTGGCTAAACTCTTTGCATGTAAAATGAGTACTACTGCCCCCACACCAAGTTCCTGAATAAGCTAATATTTTATGCATGACTGCATTCGTGCATGTAAAATTGTGGTTGTGATGCCATAACCATGCTGAGTCTAAATGGTCTGTCTGCACTGTGAATAGTAGTACATCAATTTTTAAATTTGGAAAACCAAAGATTTGTTTTTAATACTAAAAGGGCCCAACAGGGTTTATAGTCGCAGAAGAGCCAAGCGGGTCATATGAGTGTTTTCTAACCTTTCTGGACTTTGTCACACAGCAGATAGACCTCCTCTCCTCCTGTGACACAGCCGGCGGTCCGGTCCATTCGTACTATCTTCAGATTGGAGGCGTTTGGGGCCTCTGTGGAACCACAAGAGAGACAAAGGAGTAAAACTGTTTGTTTATTTATTACTCCCATTGCATTTCATTCCTCAGGAACCCCAGTGGTCTCATTTTATGATCTCTGACAGCGCTGGGGAGCATTTGAGAGAAAGATGAAAAAAGGGAGGGGAAATCGAAAGTGTGGGTTGAGTTTCAGTGTAAGAGAGGAAGCAAATAGAGAGAGTGAGAGTACGAGCGAGAGACGAAAAGAGAACGAGAAAATGATACTCATTTATAGCTCCGAATCACAATGGGAGAACTAAAAACAAAGATTGTGTGACCATTCATTCAGAGCGCTAATCTATATTCAGTCCTATTCCGAACACGGCGCAAAATCAACAAAATGATACTGCATAATTTGTTATTTCATCGCAAAATGTATACTTTTTCTTATAAAATTATATCATTTTCCATAACAATACAGAGTAAACAACTTGGTGAAAATTTCTGACTTTATTTTACTAACGCACATTATATTCAATTCAATTCAAATTTATTTATATAGCACTTTTCACAATTGGTAACGTTTTCAAAGCAGCTTTACATTAAAAGAAGCAGGGGGAAACACAGACAAATCGACAGACAATATAAGTAGCAAAATACAGCGTCTATAAATAAACTTTACAAGCAAGTGTATTAATAATGTCTCGTATACATTGGCTAAGTTAAGCCAATGTCGGCTGACTTCCAGGAGAAAAACCTCTGGGAGGAACGAAAAGTCCTAGGAGGGAAAAAACCCGTGGGATATATATATATATATATATATATATATATATATATATATATATATATATATATATATATATATATATATATATATTTAATGGGTTCTGTCTCATGAATAATCTCTCTCTCCAGCAAGGTGCACCTCACTACCAGCAACCGTGCGCCCCACAATGAACAGTCAATCACAATCTCCTGAGCACATATCTCTACATTATCTTCTTTAATTCTAAAGTTTATAATTGTAATCTAGTATAAAGCATTATTTTCTTGAGGATACATACGGGAAAGGTCTGTGTGGGGCATGCACCTGCTGTTTCACATAAACACCAATAACTGGTTGAAGCAATGTCATAATGCATTTCAATTGACTGTTTTGTAGTCCTTATATTAAGTTGTTGGGAACTTGGGACACAAAAGAAAGGTACCTGTCCACGATCATCTCAGCGTTAGCAAATACGTGTCAGCACGTAAGGAGCAAACTATTTCCTTACAGGCTTTGCACTTGAACGGTCACATACACTCATAAAAATAACACACAAGTAAACACAAAGTTTAGAGAAACGGTCGTTTTTAGATTTGTGGCTATTGTGCATTACTGTAGGTCAGTCATTTTAAAACTTTTTAAGGAGCGACCCTAAAAGAAATTAAAGGGCCCATGTCACAGGACTTTTTTAAGATGTCAAATACATCTTTGGTGTCCCCAGAGCACATGTGTGAAGTTTTAGCTCAAAATACCATATAAATAATTTATTATAGCATGTTAAAATTGCCACTTTGTAGGTGTGTGCAAAAATGTGCCGTTTTGGGTGTGTCCTCTAAAATGCACATGTGCAGATCAAGTGCAAACACTGATCACAATGATGGTGGTTTGTTGAAATTGAAACTCAATTGTTCTGTGAATTATTTTCTCTCTGCACTAAATGGCAGTGCTGTGGTTGGATTAAGGGGTTGGATTATTATAATAAGAGCTCCTTATGACATCATAAGGAGAGCCAAATTTCAACGACCTATTTTTTCATGTGCTTGTAGAGAATGGTTTACCAAAACTAAGTTACTGGGTTGATCTTTTTCAAATTTTCTAGGTTGATAGCATCACTAGGGACCCAATCATAGCACTTAAACATGGAAAAAGTCAGATTTTTATGTCATGGCCCCTTTAAAAACAAGATTATGCCACGCACCCAAGGCCGCCTTAATGCACGGGCTTACCTGGGCTGAAGCCCAGGGGCCTCCCAAGTTCAGGGGCCTCCCAAGTTCACGTTTATATTGTTTTGTAACTTGTCAGGTTATCTGTCAATCACTCTAACTGCACGTTACATGGCTGCTGATTGGTCCGTGGTAACTTACCGTGAAATAAAATATCAGACGGAACAGATTTTTCTATTCCGCGTAATGTAATTAAGTGCGCGTTGTCAATTTGGCATTCCTGCATGTTAGACTGAGTGTGACAGAGAAACGGGAAATAATCCACCAACAAATGAAAGAGTAATTTCTGAAATTTCATAATAAGCACTGAGGTGCAGGTCTCTCTCTCTTTCGCGCACGCGCTCGCTCTCTCTGTGCTCGTGCAGCTGTCTTGAGTCTCTGGCATGCAGAAGTCTCTCCAACTGTGCGCAAGATACTGTGCCGCCAAATAAAGAAAGGAGTTCCCGCACATAATGCTGTTAGTTGTTATAAAGTTTAAGTTTACTCGCGTTTATATCAGTGACGCGTGCGCAGCCGGAGCGATGTAGTTTGACGCGATGTTAGCACAGTACACATCTGTTGGTTTAGAAAGATGACGAAACGGTAAATGTGCAAGTCAAAGCGCGACAAGACCATCTCAAATGATCATCCCCTGATCGCACCATTCATATTTATTATCTCCTTATCTAAAGATCTTATATACAGGTATGTTCCCTGTCTGTTTTGTGCATATACGTGTTCGTTTTACATGCGTATGCATAAATACCAAATACAATGCATACTATATCTTCAATAGCCTACAAAATAATTGACTGATTAAAAAGCAAGATTCTGTCTATAAAGACTTATCTTTTGTTTACATTAATGCATTTTCACTTTAAAACTAACTTTAAATTCTTATATTTTTAAAACTGTGCTGAGCATTTAGTTAGTGAGTGGCAATTTTCTGCAAATTTGTATATTCCAAAAACTATAAAGCTTATAAACATATATACTCTCACACATTTTTGTTTTATTTTCAACACAAGTTGCTGTGTGTGGTTGTTAAATAAAGTGTCTTGTGTTTATGCTCATGTGGGCTCAGTGATATGTTAATAAACATATATGGATATTATGGTGTTTTCTGGGTCAAAGAGGGAAAACTCACTGTTTTATGTGTTGAAAGAAACTAATGCATTATTTGATGTAGATTGCCTAGATATTACACTTTTTTTTATTAGACTATAAATTGAGGGTATGGGGGCCTCCAAAACCTCTCAGCCCCAGGGCCTCACATTAGGTTAAGGCAGCCCTGCACACACCTCTCTGTGTTGGCAAAGGATTGATTCATATGTTCTCATTAATATCAAACATTTATTCAGCTGAAGGGGTTAATTATTTTAATAACAAATCACCCTGACAACCCAGTTTTTAAAACCACTGCGTGACAGCTGTCTATGTTAATTAAAAACAATTATATCTTAAAGTTGTATTTATTTGTCATATTTTCATTTTGTTTCTCTGTTCTTATTATCACTGACTTTACCTAATTATTTAATTACTTAAGAACTTTTTAATAATAATAATAATATTTTAATATTAGACAACCATTTAATGGTGCAAGGTATCATAATTAGGGAAAAAATTTATTTCAATTTTCTGCGCAAATTCCTGAAAATTACTGATGCCAAGTCATTTTGATCGCACAAAAATAAATCGTGAAATTCTGGAGGGACTGTCTATTGCTAAATTATACACATAAATCCAGCAGGCATACATTATTTATCATTATACCACGTGGCTGTTGAATGCGTTATTATCAGTACCTACAGAAAAACGGGATTATGCGATCGCACGATTCAACGCATAATCAGCCAAAGTCCACATATTTATGCGGCGGCCGCATTTTTTCCAAATATGCCACACTTTCGCAGCATAAATTGCAGATTTCCGTTTGCAAAATATGCAGTGCTTGCATGATTTCATAATCCCCGTATTTTCGTAGCAAAAAGTCATGTGTTGCATTTACTTCACACAAGCGCAGCCATGTACCCTGTTGCCATGGGAACGTTATGAAGTGACGTGATTATCTGACATGAACATCATTGAAGAGCTGCAAAAGCTGAAGAGAGTTTTTGCAAGTTCCCGCAGTTTTTGCAAGTTCCCGCAATTTTTGCAAGTTCCCGCAATTTTTGCAAGTTCCCACAATTTCATCACATAAATTGCATAAATATCCTGCATATTCCATTGCATTTTTTAAGAATATGTGCCGCAAGATCAAGGATTTTTGCCCGCAGCAATCACAAAAAAACTTTTCCTAGAAGACTTCTTTATGCAGATTGGTTGAAAAATGTTCGGCCCATCATCAATTATTCCTTACGCATGTGTGTTACCTTTTTTGCATACTCTACCAACTGAGCTACAGGATACCATTCGATGTATTTTGGCCTCTATCACCGTGAAGGATTACTTTATATTACTTACACAAGGGTGCGAGGAAAAAACAGGGCTTTGAACCAGATTTTTTCCCCAATTGGTTCGTTCTGAACAGAAACAGTATTTTAACGCTTCCTGAACAAAAAAATTACGTTCCCAAACTGGTTAATAACGTTCCATGTCGGACACATTCAACTGCATGTGCATCTGTGCATACAGAAAATTGCTCACTTTAGCTGCTTTTTGCGGTTAAATTGTTTAAAATCACTTAAGTGTTAACATTTGCAAGCCTTTGAAACATGTGCAAATGATCAACTTTCACCCTATTCAAATTTGTGTTTAATCCGCAAATCGCAGGCGAGCCGAACCGTAGGTTGTGATCTGTATGGATCACGGATCAACTGAGATCCGTTACACCACTAATTAGTATTTAAAAAACAAACATCTTGAGATACTTGGTAGAAAACATACAGTATTTACTTCTTATGATTGAGCATTAGAGACTTGGGCTTAAGTAGGCTACTTGCTGGTGGCAAGCTTCTCATTTCTCCGATGAGTCAACGACAACCGGAAGTGAACATCACTAAGTATTGCATAGAAATCTTGTCAAAGAACGCAAATAACGTTATTAACCGATTACCATTATTTTAAATAAATGATTCTGTTCTGGAACATATATTTTTGGAAAGTTTTTGGTTTCGTTTCTGTTCCTTGCAGAACATCAAACGTTTCTGGTTTTCGTTTTCGTTCTGTGAACCGGTTCAAAGCCTTGGTAAAAACTGAGTAATGTGAAACTACAAAGCAGGGCGTGGTCCCAGACAAGACAAGGAAGAACTTGATTTTAAGTTCACGTGTTAGGGAACTGATGTGCAGATTGGGGTGTGTGCATATTAGCAATATTACAACAACGTAGTGTTTTTTAAAGAAATTATTAACCTACTATTAAATCTATTTTTATCTTTCCAATAGATGGGTCCTTGTGGTCTTTTGTGTCCAAAACTTAACTTCCGGAAGACTTCTGCATATAATCAATAACAACAGAGTCCCTTTGGAGTGGGTTAAGTAAGGACTAATTGACGACATGCCATTAAATGATTCAAAAATAATGCACACCCAAGGTGCTAATGCGTAATATGGCAATGCATTTTAATAAATTGAATGGCAATGTTACAAGAGCAATCCCAGAAACAATCAAGGGATGTGTTTGGGTTCACACAAAAGGCACACTGGCAATTTTATGGGACTTTTCCTGGGATCAGCGTGCTGTGTGAATGGGTATCTGTTAACATGATATAAATTACCAACATTTTCAACCCATTTTCATTTCAAATTCAAAAGGAGGGCGCTTACTGCTGTCAAAGATTGGTTCGGATATGACCGGGTCCAGTCTGCGGGAGAAGCCTCCATCGCTGTCGGGCAGGAATGCCGTGAACATCAGGCGCACCACGCTCAGATCCATCTCCTTTGATTGTTGGGTGGCCGTACTGCATATCAGGCTCCTTTCATGATCTAAAACACATTCATATTTAATGTAGTCAAAGTATACTGGGAAAAACAGAAAAGATTGGTTTTAAGTCATTTCATGAGTATGTAACCCAGTCTGTGATAACCCAGCTAAGTGTCATTTTTTTGTGATTTACAACATAAAATCTTCCCAAATAATGTAATGTAAAGAACATTCTGTGACAAGTTAACCTTGTTATCTTTGACATTGACTGAGGAAGATCATGCCAAAGTTTAAAATACATTATTAAAATCTATGGCTGTCAAAAGACTAATCGTGATTAATCGCATACAAAATAACCGTTTTTTGTTTGCATTATATATCGTGTGTGTCTGTTGGGTCTCATTCACTAAACATTTTAACTGCGTACTAATTACACACAGTGCACACACATATATTATGAAAAAACTATTTAATTTTGTATGCGATTAATCGTGATTAATCTTTTGCCAGCCCTATTCAAATCAAACTCTGCTGCTCATAATCTCATAGTCTGCTTGATGGATTTGAACTTTTCATTTACTTGAAAGGCAACATTCATGAGTTTCACACAAACAGCTGTGAATCTTTACACATATCTACCTGTGAGTTCTCTGGGCATGCGGACCTCTCCCTGTAGGTTATCAATGTCAGGATGAATGTATACGCCGCAGTTATATCCCATCCTGTAGGCCTCGACCATCCTCTCCTCAAGAATTTTACTAACATTCTTCTTTGTCACGTGCAAAATGCCCAGGTTAGGAAAACTGTAGGATGTTGTTTATGCTGGTTACCATCATTACATGAATCAAAACAAAAAGTTTAAAATAGTTTAAAGAATAAATTCTCACCTGATGCTTGAGTCTTTAGGTTGCAGGTCGGCAATGCAGATTCCCTTGTCACACTGTTTGCCCACCAGACTGTGAGCATGAAGATGTGGCTCCTGAGTGTTGGTCACCAACTGAACTACAACTCGTGCTGCACCCTGGTAGTTACAGATCTGTCACCAGCAAACAAATGAAACATCAATAATTCAGGGAGAAGAATAACACAGTGCAGCTTACAGAACATATGGTTGTTGGTTTCTAAAATCCGAATAGACATTTATGGCATTTTAAAGTCCCCATGAAATAAAAAATGATTTTGGCTATTAGTATTGAATATGTTAGCTATGAGGTTATCAAAAACATTGACAAAATTCAGCAATTTAGAAGACAAAAAGAGTTTGGTTCCAAAACAGGATAACTCTAGGATAAATTTTGTTTTTTGATTGTGCATTCCAATTAATATCAATCAAACTGCATTTGGTTTGTTTTGATTTAAGCCTTCATAACTAAAAAAAAATATAGCTAAGCAGCACAATAAAATATGATAACATAATAATAAACATGTTTTGACAAAACTTCATCATCTCGTTTTGGAACCAAACTTTTCATATAAGCATTCAAAAGAGTAATAAAATATTCTACGTAAGTAAAAGTAAGTCATTTTAAGTGTACATAGTTACTTTTTTTTACAGCGGGGATTCTAGTATAGTTCAAAAAGAATATAAATCCCAAACTAGTTGTTTTTGAAGGAACACCTTTAAAATTAAAGTGCAATAACAAATAAATATAAATAAAATAAAAAGCTTTTTCATAACTAATAAATATTTATAGAATTGTTTAATGATTTTTAGATGATTTATGCACTTTCGAGGCCAGCAGCTAGTAAATACAATCACTATCATATAACGAGATGAGTGCCATTGCTATATACTTTTATCCTTTACATCGAAAGATAATATGCTCAGAGTGTCAAAAACATTTGACAGATCATGAAAATAAAAACGGACAGAAAATGTAACCACGCTGTTTTTCTACTCCTTTCCGACACGGCATTCTGAAAAAATATTCTTAACATTTTTCCAAGTGGCTGTGGTGCTGGCTATACAAGCTCGCTTGCCACGCATCTACATTCAAAATAACGTATTTGCTCGTGCAAAAGATGCAAAAATGTGAACCGCCCTAAATGCACATTCATCTTGTAAATACGATATATGCAGCATGACTTAAACGCACCAATATATACATGCATCAGGTGAACTCTATACTAATGTAGCAAGCCTAAGCTGCTGAGCAATATTATTAAAAAAACAAGTTTTAATTTATAATTAATAAAACACATACATGGTTCCCACCCCTTAGTTAAATTCGTATTCAAGAACTTTTCAAGGACTTTCCAGGTCCAATACTCTCAAATTCAAGGATTAAATGTGGGGACACATTTCAAGTGAGAGCAATGTTATATTGTGTTACCTTTTAAGATACATTGTTGCAGTTCCCTTTCAGGGGAACTCACGCTGCGTCACTGCGGTGACACTTTGGGGACGCCTCCACGGGTAAGTGCGTTTGAATGTGTATATTAAATTCAACCAATGGTGAGGATTAACGACAAAGACAGGGTGACGTGGGGGCCAGGCAGTATATCACTATCTGAAATATTGCCGAAGGCGGCATTACAGGGACGCAGGAAGTATGGCAAGGGTGACGCAGCGTCTCGTTCCCTTCTCAGGGAACAACAGTTACATACGTAACCAGAGATGTTTTCATGTTTCAACCACAATATGCAAAAAAGCATTTTGCTATGAATCAACATTTGCATACAGAAGATATAAGCATTTAATGCAAACAGTTTAGTACGTGTGCTTAAAAAGTCTAGAATTTTTATAATATTATCCTACACTACAGAGGGAATAATATAGATTTTTTTCCCAGAAAACTTCTTGCATAAAATAGATTCAAGCACTTTCAATGACCTTTATCTATGTATGTATATTTTCAAAAACTTCCCAGGACCTTGAATTTTTTCCCCCAGATTCACAAACTTTCAAGGATGTCAAGGAGCCGTGCGAACCCTGTAATATTTTTCTGAGAAAGTCTATGGTTTTGTATAGACGGCAGAAAAAATGTAAAACATCCAGCAAAATTGGCCATGTCCGACTAAATATCTATTTAATTTTCTGATGTGTAAAAAGAAAAAGTCCTGGTATTTTGCTGACGTGCTGGTATTTAGCAAATCATCTTCGTTATCTACATTATCTTCGTCATTTGCAAACAAACAACAGTCAATACTAAAGATTAGATCTAAGGGCTAAATCATATTTGTGCTCAGCATAAACAAAGAATCGAAAGAAAAGTGAGAAGATATTAACAGCAAATAATGCAACAAATATGATAATGTCATATCTATGGGGAATTCCCTGCATTAGTGGGGAAAGTGGGTGAACTTTTCCACAAAAAAGGCCATCGTCATTACCTTCTGTCATCATCTTTAAGATATCTCAACAATCACACATAACTAATTTACATACAAACCAAAATGCCAAACCCTTTTGTGGCAGCCGATTTAAAAGTAAACCCTAAATATTATATATAGAAAAACACTACGGTTGAAATTAAAATCAGCTCATCCTGACTCATATGCAAGGCTGTGTGGTTGATCTGTGGTGGTTTCTATAGACAAAGTTCAAATGAGGCCCAGAAGACATTCTCTGGTGTGAAATGACTCACACATGCATACAAATATCAACCTCCAGAAAAAAATACCCAGTGAATATCAAAGATTATGTTCATGAACCCTCTAGAAAGATGAAAGAGTTTGATGACCTCATGAAAGGCATTGATGTAACATGCGAAAACATGCATGTACATCCTTAAACTAACAATTATCTACAATCTGCCCATAAGTCAAACCAGGGCAAAAACAGCTGGGCGGCATAACTGAAATGCAGTATGGGTAACAGCTTGGCTAATTTCCTCTTGCAGTGAGCAATGAAATTTCTCACCCCAGAAATCTCTACAACAAATCTGTATGACAATCATGTTAAAGCGGTCATATGAGGAATTCAATTATAAGCTTACTATGAAAGCACAGTAAATATTATAAAAGTCACAAAAAAACAGGCAGCAATGGTGATTTACTAAAATGTGAACTTTTACATAAATATCCAGCCAAGCCCACCGTCAGGTGTGTGTTGCGTACACGTATGTGTTGCATGTCAAAATGTGTCAAGAGTGAGAGTGGGCGAGCTGTCGTACGGCGCGTCATACAGAACGATCTCCCACTAGCAACCCCAGTGACACATTGAGGAAATTCCCAAACGGACATGAAGGAGAACATGGTAACGGAGGCTCGTGGGCATCGATTCTCGATTTCCTCTTTTCCTGGTTTACAAACCTTACGCCAATGTAACTGACCTGACACAGATAAGCATTAAGAGAGCAGAAGCTACTATTTTTAGCCGGGTGATCCAGCAAACATTGCGTAAGCTTAATTTATCTGCTGATGAAAGAGACCACGTCACACTGAGCTTAATGTCAAACTACATTTTCATTTCCTGAAGGAAATCCCAATCATAATCCAGCAAACTACCGGACAGCTATACCAGATATATAATATGAAACGGTGTCAGTCAATTGAGGTTTTTTAACATTTACAAAATTGTTGTAGGTTACTAAAAATCTTTATTAGTTACCGCTGCATGGAGAAAAAGGGTATCAGGTTATTTTTAGTGATAGACTGATATATTATTTGTAAATATTACACATAACAAAGGTTTATTTAGTGTTGCCAATTTTTTATTTGTCTCCGATTTATTGTAATGAAATGCACCAAAATTTCAAAAAAGAAAAGAAAAAGGCCCAAAAGAAAAAACAGCCAAAAATATAAACCACTTTCTCAGATTTCAGTCTCACTGCAACCGTTATCACAGCGCTACACCGCAAAGTGTGACCATAACAGCTGTGTGCAAACACTTAAAGGATAATTCCGGTATTTAACACTTTGAGTCTCATTTCTGGTTTGTTTTGGATGAACTACATTGATGGACACAGACATTTTGACAATGGGTCGTGTCTCGACTTTTTGACTAGTTTAGAAGCGTCTCTTGACTGCTTCAGAATGGAAGTCAATGACCATGCACAAACATGTCATTAAAACAACACTTAACGTTCACTTTCAAAACTGAGTGGTTCATGGTGTTCGTTGATTATTAAAAACAAGTTGTGTAGCGAAATACAGTTTCTGTCGTGTTTTATTTGGCATTTTGTTAAATTCAATTGACTTCTCTTGGAAGACTCATTGCTTGCTGATATATCACTCCGCCGCTGGAAACGGAAAAGGGTCTGTTTACATGTGGTTAGGGATGGGAATTGATAAGAATTTAACGATTCCGATTCCATTATCGATGTTGCTTATCGATCCGATTCCTTATCGATTCTCTTATCAATTCTCATTGGGTGAGGGAATAAGCACAAATTTGCATGTTTGTATTAACTTGCTTTAATATCTGTTCAGAAGACACAGAACAGAGTATACACAAATTATGTGTAGCAACATCAGAACCAACTTAAAAGTAGGTGAGCTACTTCTTAAAGTAAAGTCCAGGGACCTATAGCCTAGGGCAGTGTTTCTCAACCAGTAAATGTGTGATCGGACTAGGAATTAATTAAACTGAACTAGACTGACATAAAACATGCCACTTTTGGTCATGCATGCATTTGTTATTTTCTTTTAAAGACATGATGCTGGACAAAATACAGCAAATTAACCTACCGAAATGCAGAGACATCTACTGTGGCAAACGGATGCAAACCCTTTACCACAAACTTAGTCACTGCTCAGCAGAGGTGGACACTACTTGAGTATTTTAGTTTCATTTTCCAAGCATCTGTGCTTTATCAGAGTGTTGTCTTGGGGAAAAAATTACTTTACTAAAAATGTTCACTAAAGCATAGAATCATACTGTGTATTTATATTGCATATTAAAATTGATTGAATACATAATTACATAAAAATTGTGTACTTTTACTTTTCTTGAGTAAAAGTACTTTTTACTGAAGTAAAAGTAAAAAACATTACTAGATTTTTAATGTACTTTAATATTAAATATAAACCAAAAACTTGAAATTATGAAATGTAGTGGAGTAAAAATTATGATAATATGCTTTGGAATGTATGTTTTCAAAAAAATACAAAAACACTGATAAAATACAAATACTTGAAAATGTACTTTTAAGTAGAAATACTTAAGTAGTGTCCGCCTCTACTGCTCTGTGAAATGTGTTTATCCTCGCCTCGGTCATTTTATTCCTCCCTGCCTCTGTAAACTGAGTAGCTAGAGGTGCACGAGAGATACTTTCTGCAGCCTCTGAGCCAGTGTGAGAGCCAGTCAGACTCAATATGATGGACAATGACAACGGAGATTATCCGTATAGTAAAGGTTTACATAATGAAATGGCGCTCACATTAACATTAACACATTACCTTCTGCATTAATAACAGATGACGTCCCGTTAGCTCCGCTGGTGTTTGACTCGCTGCTGTTATTGTGTAATAGTGTGTCAAACACGCGACAGTCCTGCAACCTCCTGCAACGCGACCGTATTGTCGTATGTTCGCGTGAAATATAAGTTATTGATTCAACTGTTTCAGTGTTTCGCGAAGCCTCGCTCTGCCCACCACTAAATATAACCAAACTTTGGATCGTTCTGCCTCGATGCAATGTTTGCTGCGTTCTAAACCAAAACAACACAGCGTGTATGTGACGTCATGACACATTTGCAACGAGCGCGAGCGGAACCGATAAGCGGAATCGTTAAGCAGGCATGCTTACGATTCGAAGGAATCGATTCACTGGGAACCGGTTCTTAAGTAGAACCGGTTCTCGATTCCCATCCCTACATGTGGTTGTAGTTTTTTCGCTCGGTTTCTCTCAGAAGAAATTTTTCCCATATTTGATGGCTCAAAGTGTTTGTCGCCATCAAGTGATCGGGAGTGTGCTAACGCTTCAGACTCAAATATAGAGCGGAAGTATATACGCGGTTGTGAGGTATCAAAACAAATAGTTCCACTATAGCAAATAACATGGATTGAAATCATACATTGCGCCAATATATTTGTTTTTAATCATCAAGGAACACCGCGAACCACTCGGTGAGTTGTACAGTTTTGAAAATGAACATTAAGTGTTGTTTTAATGACATGTTTGTGCATGGCCCTTGACTTCCATTCTGAAGCAGTCAGAGACGCTTCTAAACAAGTCAAAAAGTCAAGACAAGACCCATTGTCAAAATTTCAGTGTCCATCACTGTAGTTCATCCAAAACAAACCAGAAATGAGACTCAAAGTGTTAAATACCGGAATTATCCTTTAAAATTACACACAAGATGCGCCACTGCTCATGATCATGTTTTAAAGGGATAGATCACCAAAAAAAAAAATTCTGTCATCATTTACTACCTTTCATGTTGTTACAAACTTTTATAAAAAATGTTGTTCTTATCAACATAAAGGAAGATATTTAAAGGAATGTTTGTAACTAAACCGATCAGAAGCCCCATTCACTTTTATTGTAGGATAAAAGAATACTATGGAAGTCAATGAGGCTTCTGATTTTTTTTTTATACAAACATTCCTAAAAATTCTTCATTTTTGTTCATCAAAACTAGGGATGTTAACAATAATTCGATCTTCTTAATCTTTGATTAAATGTTGATAAGAATAAATCTATAAAACTTAACGATTGTCGAATAAGCAAGATCATGCACGTGTGTGCGGCGCCTGTGCAAAACACATACAGCCTGAGGAAAAAAATGAAGCAGCACGCAGAAGTTAAACTAGCCATGATCACAAAAATGCTCGATGCCAAACACACACCTGGGCTTTTTAATGTCATGCGAGACAAGGCTGACTGCCAACGCAACAAAATGGCATCTAGAGACACATTAAAGGGATAGAAAATTCTGTCATTTACTCGCTCTCATGTTGTGTAAATATGTTGTGAAAACACACAACAGTTAACTTTGCTAGCGTGTTTTCACAACATATATACACAACATGATAACGAGTAAATGACAGAATTTTCTATCCTTTTAATGTGTCTCTAGTGTTGAGATCACATGCATTTTTAAAGACATCTTCTGAAATGCAACAGGCTATCAAATATATCAAATAATGTTCACGGGTTAGTCAGTAAGTGACGATGAAGTGCACGGTTTTCAGTAACTCATGCTGGACTGTTAGGGCGCGTGCACACCAAAGCTTTTACACCGGCGGATGTTTTCAATTGTCTCAAATGGAAGCGCAGCGTTTTTATAAAAAAAAGCCAGTGGCGGGGTTTTTTTCACGCTGAAAGCCGGTGTTCGACAGTTTTTCTGCTTTTAGCGCCGAGAGTAAAAAGTATTAAACTTTGGGTGAAACGCTCAGCTCGCCAATGTCAGTTCTCACACGGCCGTCCAATCACAGTGGAGGAAGGGAGGGACATTACCAAAGCAACCAACCAGCTCACAGCTGAAGTATCACAGCTACCAAAGTGCTCAGCTGAAGAAAGCTGGCACTCAGCTGAAAAAACAGCTGACATTCGGCATCCTCCAGGTGTTTTCAGCCGCGTTTAAAAGTTATGGCGTGCACAACCCCTTACAGTAAGCAAAGCTCTCAGCTGAAGACAGCTGGCAGTCGACAGCCACGTTTAAAAGCTTTGGTGTGCACACCCCTTATGCAGCAGGTGATGATGTCACAGTTTATTTTGAGCCTGATAACATAAGCAGAGGCGGACTTGCTGAATTACTTTACGGCTGTTTTGCAAATAATAGTTTTCTAAAACTTTACATGATTTAGATTGATGAAGAACTAAATGAAGAATATTTTGTTTATTTTTATCCAATTTTGATGCGTTTCTTGAAAAGAAAAGTTATTATTATTTTAATTAGTAGTCCAACTCAGATTAATTCAATTAATAAAACTATAAGTCTAACATACAATTACACAAAACTTTTTTCATCCAGAATTTTCGGCATCGTTTCTATCGAGAAATTTAATTTTAGTGCATCACTAGTAATTTCCTTAGTCTTATCCCAACTGCATATCTGTCAATCAGCCACACTGCTTTCTCAATATTGATATTGGCCATTAAAAAAACCCCATAAAAGTCGATCACTAGTTAATTCTCTCTATTAAACCGCATTACTCACCTAATCTCAACTTTAAGGAAATGAGTCACTTCAGGGTATCAGCAGAGATCTATCTGATGAAACCTACCTTAACTTGTGGGTAGGACTTCCTGTTCTTCTCGCTGGAGGCCCCTGGGAGTCCTCCATGGGAGGGGCCCTCACATCCATACCGGAACCTAAAGCCCCTCTGGAGGTGACAATGTCAGAATTAATGTTGCATTACACTTGAGGCCCAACTACAAATTTCTGTCCAACTTTGTCACAGATTAGATTATAACTTTAAACTATCTATAAACATTATACAGAAACAAATGTCTCTTTTGGCAGTGAGGGTATTTGAGAAGATCAAAGCAAGTTCATGCATTTTATTAGGATGAGCAAAATGGCTACATGGATTACCTGTTTCGGTTGTTCGACAATTTGCAGATAAGGTGCGTCGACTGCAAAAAAAAAAGAAATCTTTAATGAATCGAAATAAACGGAACAGTTCACACCACAATGACAGAAAGCTCGATAAAAATAGTAACGCAAAATGACTCATAAATTTCATTGTATGGATAAGTGAATAAGACATTTTCCTAACATCTACTGCATTAGTAAAAATCACATGGGTTTGGACTAAGTATAATTACATTTCTTTTAAATTGAACCCTTAAAATAGCCATGTTTGTACAAGAACCTGTTTCCCAGTTAATCTGGCTAGGTAATATTCCCACATCTGTGATTCACCAAGACGATTCCACAGACCGTTAAAAAAAATAACATGCTGAGAATTGTATGTTTTTCCATTGACAGTAATCTGCAAGTTATAATATGAATGTTACGTCACACTGCAATAAAAACACACAGAGTCATCTAAAAAGCGCAAACAGGAAGTTCATTACATCAGGTGTGGGAATATCAGAGCGATTCGTCTTTAATTTAATCTCATAAACTTTCTAGGCATGAAGGATGTTTGCTTTGAGTTTTCTGTAGATAATTTAAGGCCAGAAGTCTTCTTGTACCACGTGTTTCCACAGAAGCGCAAGCTTCTTCCTCTTCCTGTGTAATACAGAGACCACATCCTTCAACAAGCGATGCTAAAATCAATCAGCTGCCAAACCTGCAGAATTGAACCGTCACCACCCCAGATTTACTTTGTCCATAACTAGCAATTATGAAACAAGTTATGAAACAATCCAGATTTATGTGTAAATGATACGGGCAAGATGTTGATTCAAGAAAGCAAAGCTGTATCGATATAAAAAATATAAAAATCATTGGCATTTGTTTCGTTTGGAGTTTACATCCTGATCACTAGATAGCATTCTTCATATCTTTAAACAGTAACAGGAAGTAGTAGCATAGGGGCGCGCCACAAATTTTGTGCTAAGGTGTGCATATGGTGGTGTGTTCTCCATGGCAGCTTTCCTAAAATTATATCCTATTATATTCCTAAAATAGGAAATATCCGCATAAATCACCTCGGTTCATAGTAGCGCAATGTATCGCATCATACCACACCACAACCCCAGGTAGTGTGATACGCATACCGAATTGCGTAATTATTGCCGATAACACAGCTCTAACTAAAATAGAAGATTTTACAGATAATCTATAAACCTATAGACTAGAGATGAAAAGGTACGAAAATCACGGTTATAGTGACCAAAATTACCACAATTATCAGTATTATCTTGGTTTTGTTAACAATTTCTAGAAATGCTAAAAAGTACTGATACTGTTCGCATAAACATCAAATAAATAACAAACATAAATCATGACACATTGGAGTAGTGAGGTAAATGTTTATCTAGTTAAGTAAATTGGATTTTCATATAAACACAGGATAAACAGCAAGTCATCTGTCTGTGCATGTTGTAAAAATATGGTATACTTTAGGACCCAGGAGTAAAGCTGCACAACACCTGCGCTCACAGCAATCGCAGAAGAAACAACCAGAGTAAAAAAAAGAAGCTTTAAACTCATCAGATCCCATCATTTAATGGAAAATAAACAGAAGAGATGGAACTGTCTAAAGAAATATTAAGTAAACATGCATCAGTATAACTGGAGTTTCCTAAATGTGAATTTTTTTGGATTTAAAGAGCATCCATGAGATCTTTTAAGGATGCACCGATACCACTTTTTTGGAATACGAGTACTTGCATTTCAGTACTTGCCGATACCAATACCGAGTACTTAATAAAAAAAAACATGATTTAAATTTACAGGTAACAGCTTTAGTCATATAATTTAACAAAAAAAAAAACAAAGGACTAGTTTTCCAGTTTGTTATAATCTCTGCCTCTTTGGACAACACAAACACGCCGCTCAAACATAGACATTTCTCAGACCGTGGTATCGATTCCAGGTATCAGGGGACTTTTAACGAGTACAAGTACTTTAGAAAATGTGGTATCGAGGCCGATACCCGATACAAGTATCAGTATCGGTGCATCCCTATGATCTTTATTTTGTGGATTTGGTGTAATGCAATGTGTTCGCGTGGTTTATTGTTAAAAACACATTATTTTCCACATACCATACATTTTTGCTGCTCCAGATATCCTTGCCTTTACTCCAACACTTGGATTTGTTACAAAGCTCATCGATCTGAAATGTGCAGTGTCCTCCGACTGGCCATCTTAAAAAGTACGTTGTGTTTGGCCTGAATACCTCTGACATCAGCCGGAAATGTGACGCTCCTTACCATGTTTAAAATATTCGCTCACAATGCAATTCTGACAGGAGTTAATATCGTCTTTACTACCTTATCTATACGAGCCAGATCTGATCCACAAAATGTACCAAGCCGATCGATCAACTTTACCAGCGTGGCTTTAGCAGAACGTAACAGATTGGTAAGGTAAGAATACTAACTGTGGATTCACACCAGCCATTTGCACGAGTAGATTACATACAAAGTCAATGCAAAGACGCGATCAGACGCCTCCTCGCATGGGGCGGTGCGAATGATGCAATATGGGTGCCGTGTTTGCCACGAAAACACGCACTATTCGCCATAAACGCGTCTTGAATAACTTGAGCGAAAAATTTGCATGACATGAAGCTAAATCCCACAAGTAATCTAGAGCGAGTAACGCGAGGCCTCACGTTTGGTGCGTATGTAGCATTAAAATCATGTCTGCATTTGTAATCGTAGAAACGACAAACAAGCAGCGCTACTCTACACTGCACAAAACTTTTGTTTAATCATGGTTCAGTCAGCAGTAAATTCTTTAAATATGAAGATAAAGACTACTTACAGGCTGTGAGTCAGAGGTGGGCGGGATTAAGATAATATCGGTCTTGTCTACATCACCAATCCCAGGAAGTAAACTGTTGCCTACAATCCGTATGTTTGTTGTAGTCCAAGAAAAGAGATTTACGTTGGAGACGATAATCATTGTTTTACTCTGGGGTTTGTACCTTTTGCATATCATTAACATGTACTAATACAAACTTACACACCAAAGGAACTGCAAAATTGTGAATCGGACAATTGGTGCCCTTTAAATTCCTAGTCAGTGAAGCAGTGTCATCACAAACACATGGTAGCAGATATGAACGAATGTTTTTTTTTTCACGTTATTGCTTATATTGGTTTATGCTGGACAGGGATTCTCAAGCGGTGACACTGGTAATTACAAATTGACGCGGTAATACTAACCATCGGACATTTTTATGGTGATTAACCATTACATCGGTAATCGTTACACCAGACGCGCAGCTCAGCACCAGGAAGTTGCTCAAATTCATGTCGCGGCACAGAGCACCACGCACATAGTTTAACATTAAATAACATTGTATTTGTCCCAAATCATTAACAATTAACATCGGCTGCTAATGTATATTTTGCATTTTGAAGAAGACGCTATCTGAATAAGCTGGCACTATTTAATGTGCACTATGATACCTCTGAGTTGTCCTAGACGCAACTCGACGCGACGCTGAGCTGTACGTCCGGTGTGCAACCCCCTTAAGATAGACTTGACCTAATAAAAAGTGTCAACCAACCCAATACCCATAATCTCTACCCTGCCCTCTACAAGCATCATGCTCGGATAGCCCCAAAACAGCATTAATTTCAGAAAGATTTCCCTCACAGCAAGCACGCGGTTTACAATGACATCTGTGTCTCCAATGAGGAAGAGTGGAGAAAAAAAACAGATCTTCTCCTGTGGCACCAACCCACTAAATATACAAACAAGCATGACAACATCACCAAACGAGTTTTTCGCCTGAAAACTGTAATGTTCCTGAGATCTTTATGGTGTTGGCACTGGTGAAGAACAACAAGACTACATTTGGTTTATCGGATCTTTCGAATATTAGCAGCGAGGCTGTTTTCTTAAGGAACAGAACAAGAAAAAAAAAAGGGAAATGGTGGCTAGTCTTTCCCCATCCATTTCGCAAGGTTAAGCAACTCTCACCTTGACTGACAGACAAGTTAAAAGTCTCATACGAAACCCTTACCTGCCCTTAAAGCATTACTGTGTTGCATGGGCTGAAATGTAGGGTCCATGGGCATCCACATCGTGTCCTCTCTGAATGCATCCAATGGATCCAAGTACTACAAAAGGAACAAATAAGACACACTGAAAGACTGACCTTAGCATTACTCCTGCCTGAGAAATTAAGATTAAAGTCGTTGAGGAGCATCAAAGTTTAATTTTTACATAATTTTGACATGATCTTACTCAGTCAAAGGTTATATTTTCACACATTGTTCTTTACATTGTAAAAATAACATAAGCTTACTTAAGTCACATATCACTATTAAGTTTAATAAAAAGATCAAACAAACTTTATCTTATAGTTTCATAAGTTTTTGATGCTTCTTCGAGGGTGTTGAAGATAAAACCACAGAAGGCAGGAAAAAGTAAAAGCTTCTTAGCTTTACAAGAAACACTTCCTGTATGATCTTGTGGTATTTACACAAATTAATATATGTCATTTTTTTCTAAATTACTATGAAGCTTATTTAAAATTCAACAATTCAAGTGACAAACATCACAGAAGGTGTGGAGCAGAAAGATCAGAGGTCTATGAAGTTCATTATAAGCAATATAACTTAAGCTTCCTGCAGTCATATAAATATATATATATGACAATGACTAATTTCATACATGGTAGCAACAAAAGCATTCAGGCAAAACACTGCCGAAAGCAACTGCTTACCCCTGCATGAGGCGGGAGGTAGGGGTCCTCTCCAGCCATGATTCCTAAAAAAAAAGAAAAGTCAAATCCATTATTCACTATTGAAGTATCTCTTTAGCCACGAGGTTTGTACTAAACTGGATATATACACAAACATAAATCCAAAGCTTGTCATACAAAATCAGATGAAACAAGACTTTAAAACTCATTATATAACAAATATGTCATATTTCTATACTAAACCAGTCTTCTGAAGTGATGCATAGGTGCTCAAGTAGCGTACTTAACATAAACATCTCATAAACTTATTTAAGAAACGATAACTGTCACACTGTAACACAATGGCTGTCTCAAAACCCTACTGGGAAGTCAAACTTCACCTCATTTTAGGGCATCTAGTAAGTACCGTTCATACTCTCCTATGATGCTAGGCAACATGCTATATTTTTTATATATGCTACATCTCAACACAACCGATTCTGTCGGACTGAAACCTAAACAACAACAGAAAACATAAACACGTCCATCAGTTTCTCGTACTTACCCAAATCAAACAGGTTGAAATGCTCATTTGGGGAAGAAGTAGGAAGTTCGGCACTTGATACAAACTATCACAACAACCTTTAGATGGCAACACGCGCAATTCAAAGACAACGCGCGTGGCACGATCCTCAAGTGTTACCGCTTACCTTTCCTGAAAAATATCCAAGGTTCAGGATCAACATCAAACAGCCGTCTGGGATTCCGAGTGGAGATTTCTGTTTATTTGGCCATGTTGCGCTGGAGTGAACTCATGTAAGCCAGATGAAAGCAGGGTTGAGAGGGTCGAGTCAGCTGGATGTAGATATGCGGAAGATCCGCTCAGGTAACGTTAATAAAAGACCGATCGATCACTCGGTTTTATTGGCCGGTCACGACCGATCACTATAAATCATGGCGAGATGAACAGCGCCGTTTGAATATAGACAACTTAACTTCCTTACTGGAAATTCCCTGTGACGTAACGTACGTTCAACGCGTCTCGCGCTCACTCACAATTGCTCTCGCGCGCCCACATGTGGACACTGGCAGAACAACAAGCTCTTAGTGTACATTTAAAGGTGCCAAAGAGTGCATTAAAATAATATGGATTATTAATAATATAATATTAAATTGTTCTCTGATATCTACAAAGAAGATATGTGGCTTTATTAAAGGATCAGTAAATTTTCTTAAAAAGAAAATCGAGATAATTTACTCACCACCATTTCATCCAAAATGTTGATGTCTTTCTTTGTTCAGTCGAGAAGAAATTATGTTTTTTGAGGAAAACATTCCATGATTTTTCTAATTTTAATGAACCCCAACACTTAACAGTTTTAATGCAGTTTAAAAATGCCGTTTTAAATTACTCTAAACTATCCCAAACGAGGCATAAGGGTCTTATCTAGTGAAACCATTGTCATTTTTGGCAAGAAAAAATATGCACTTTTATACCACAACTTCTTATCTTCCTCCGTCTGTGTGACACGCCAGCGCGAACTCACGTAATTGCGTAATGACGTCGAAAGGTCATTTGTCACTCTTGAGGTGATGATGTATTACGTGACTTCGCGCTGGCGCATCACACGACCGGAGGAAGACAAAAAGTTGTGGTATAAGTGCATTTTTTTTTCTTGTAAAAATGACAATCGTTTCGCTAGATAAGACCCTTATGCCTCGTTTGAGATTGTTTAGAGTCCTTTGAAACTGCAATTTTGTCCATTAAAATTAGAAAAATCCTGGAATGTTTTCCTCAAAAAAGATAATTTCTTCTCGACCGAACAAAGAAAGACATCAACATTTTGGATGACATGGTGGTGATCTGACTTTATCCATGTTTAAGTGCTATAATTGGGTCCCCAGTGCTTCTATCAACCTGATCAACCCAGAAATTAAGTTTTGGTAAACCTTTCCCTGGAAGCATTTGAAAATAGAGGGTATGCAACGATGTCACTTTTCCACGTGACCACGCCGGAGCTCACCCTGTTGAGTGGCAAAACATTCAACAAAATGGCTGGTTTTCTTTGTGGCTGCTGCGAAAAACGCCAGTAAACTGATTATTATCAGCTTAAATTGAATTTAGTTGGCTTTAACAGTGACCCTTACAACTTGCCAAACAACCAGTAGTCTGTGGACATTGGCATATAGCCAGACATTGCTTTTCCTGACATATATGTTTGTCTTTCCTAACACTATTAAACCATCCCATAAACCATCCCACCTTTGTAGAACACAAGGCTCATCATAATGGACGTTTTTTTAATGAAGGCTCACTGACAAAACTTTGCATTTACACAGAATAAGGGTATTCATTGGTGTATTTTTTATCCCAAAATTTTACATACCTGATATATGTCTACTGCTGATTTACTTCTCCTTTGAGTGTTTTTGCAGTCTGGAAAAAGACCGCTCCAAATATTTGTTGAATCTGTTAGCACAGTCGATCACACAACTACTTTTCACATTTTAGACGCGCTTTTCACGCTATGCTAATGCTGTCGCTCAGACTTTTTGCCACTCACTGGGCGTAACCGGAGTAAATTTCGCCTAAGATGACGTCAGGTGCATACCCTCTAAAGGTAATTTACATTTGGCTCCTCTTGTGATGTCAGAAGGGGATCCCTAATCTGCACTGTCTAACCACTGCACTGCTATTTAGTGCAGATATCAGCTCATTTGCATATTAAAGGACACACCCCATTTTTGCTCACACCTACAAAGGGGCAATTTTAACATAATAATAATAAATTATCTGTGGGGTATTTTGAGCTAAACTTCACATAGATACTCTGGGGAGACCAAAGATGTGTGTGACATCTTAAAAAAGTCTTGTGAAACGTCCCATTTAAGCTGGGGACACACCTAAGGATTTCTGCACAGATTATGAATATAATTTAGTCATATCAACTGATCATGCCCAGTCTTTTCCAATTGTGCTCAGTCTTTGTTTGCAGTCATATAATACAATCCTTGTTGTGTCCAGTCTTAGAATGTTTTAGCAAGTACGTCATTTGGATAAAATGTACGTAAAGCTACATAGACACACCAAAGCATTTAATTTATACACTTTAATTTTTTTTATCGGTATGCAATTTGAACCCATAACCTTTGCAATGCTAAGTAAAGCAGTAAAAAGTTAAAGGGGACATATCACGAAAATCTGACTTTTTTCAAGTTTAAGGGCTATAATTGGGTCCCCAGTGCTTCTATCAATCTAGAAAATGTGAAAAAAAACAACCCAGAAATTTTGTTTTGGTAAACCGTCATTAAAAAATGGCTACATCACATGCGTACTCTGGGGACACCAAATACTTATTTGACATCTTGTGAAATGTCCCCTTTAAAACATTTGATTTAGCTGAAGTACTCCTGTATAGCTCAGTGGTAGAGTAATGCATTAGCAGCCCATAAGGTCAAGGGTCAGGCAACACAATACTGATAAAAACTGTATACCTTGCAATGCACCTTTAGTAACTTTGGATAAAAGCATCTGCCAAAGGCATAAATGAGATGTGTGTTGTGGTGGACTACTTATTTGTTGCGCAGTTTGTATTGTTGTGAAGTATCTGTTGCCTTCTATTTAAAGGTGCAGTGTGTACTTTTTAGAAAGATCTCTTCTGCAGAAATGCAAAATAATTTACAAAACTATATTATCAGGGGTGTATAAAGATCTTTTTATAATGAACCGTTATGTTTTTATTACCTTAGAATGAGATGTTTTATCTACATACACCGCGGGTCCCCTTACGCGGAAGTCGCCATTTTGTGCCGACATGTTTCTACAAAAGCCCCTAATTTATAAACTTTGTTTACCAAGTTGATTCCATCAATGACATGTTTTTCTGGTGGCGGCTGCCGTAGCTTCTCTGTGCGTTTCAAAAGCAAGGGGTCAGCAGTGGACTGAGCCAGTGGTTGCAATTTGCAACCTTACCACTAGATGCCGCTAAAATTTACACACTGCACCTTTAATTACTTTTTATTTAATTTGATCTTATTTTATCCGTTTTTTATTGTACAGGGAAATGTACTTTGAACTTATCTTTGACATTACACAATAGATCTCAGTATAGAATTATTATTATTATTAAGTTATTAATAATAAGCATTACTGGCAGGCAGGTTTATGAATTTGATCACAAAGTATTATAGTAACTTTATATGAAATCAGGTGAAAACTCACAAAATTTCCCAGCATTGCATTTATAAAATAGATGATCTATTTATAAAATGTTTTGCAATCAACAATTTTATAATATGTTGTTTAAATTTTATATATATATTTGTCAACATTTAAATTTTTTTTTGTGGGACAGAAATAAAATAATGTCCTACTGTCTATAGCAGTCTTAAAATAAGTTATCACTACTTTACATAAAGAGTAGCCTACAGTTAGCTCTTTCAGAGAACTAATAATAGTTCAGCAGTTGTTAAGAGATCTCTTCTCTCGGTGACGCATGTTAGCTACATGGGTCTAACAACTACGGTGTCAAATTTCATCAGATCATCAACACTTCTTGAAAATATTTTATAACAAACAGCTCAGCCTTCTTTTGAGACCATTACATGTCAACATATAGACTTACATCCTCTCTCATTAATACGGCAGAAGGAAGGAAACCTCACACGATTGTTTATCAACTTTATTGAGCGAACAAAAATCAACAGCCAGAAGAGCTATTAGTTGATCAGTCGTCCATCAAGAGCTTTCGATCACGTATATATTCAGTGCAATGAGAGAACAGTGTGTTTAGGAGGATTGACAAACTAATAGCTCCCCGTTCTAAAAACATCAAAAACAGGAGAGAAAAAGAGTAACAAAATAAGTTCTCAGACTCTAAAAGTGGACGTGTATTTGCTTAACATCGTCTGCAGATATTCATTTTTGGCAGACCACAGACCAATTACTTAGTACATGCAAAATATATATTTTCTTAACTGCTGATACAATGACGTGACTGATTTGGTAAGAAACAGTCAGTTATAAGCAAGAATATATTTCACAGACCATAGTTCTCATTGCTATCGTAAAAGCATATAAAAAACATGAAGGCCAACCCAGCAACAGATTTCATAGGCTACGTTCACACTGCAGTCAAAATCTGATTTTTTTTTTTTTTTGCATGACAGTGTGAACAGCAAAAACCACATGGAATCATGTCTAATGTTTTACAATGCAACCTCAGCTTCAACAGTCATATCAGAATTCACATCACCTTATAAACCTTAACGTGTAAACAATAAGTGTATTTGACCCCATCTGATATCAGCCACATAAAAAACAACAACAAAAAATCTTTATTGAGTATTAAGGCTTGCGGTGTGAACGTAGCCATAGTTTGCTGGCACCTGTAAAACTCTTGTTTTATTTATTTTAAATAGCACCTCTAGCCAGTGGCATGAGTTATAAGCGACCAATGTTTTCTTTTAAGTGTTTAATCTTTTATTTCAATAAAAAAACATCTGAGCTCGTAGTGAAAACATGCTTCTTTGACACAAGCATTTTTGTGAACAGAAAGCTGGTGATCTTCGCAACGTCGCGTGGTCCTTTTTACAGCACGTGAATGAATATTGAAGGGGGCAAAATAACCAAGCAGAACTGATATGGTCTGAATATATGGCTAACCGTCAATTCGTTAAGGGTAGGGTGGGGGGGGGGGGGGTGAGATTGTAGTTTGTTTTTTCCAGCTATACTGCAAATTGGTCTGATATTCAGGTATCACATGGCGTACTTTTGAGTCCATTCCCGAGCTATTCTGTTGTACCTGCAGAAGAGAAAGAAATAGAGAGATATAAAGTGTAGCACGGGCTCAGACACTTTTGCAGAATCACTCATGCTGGGTGAGCGGACGGTCTGCCAACTCGGCTCAGTCCAACACAAACACACACATACAGTGCAGAAAAACCTCAAGGTCAAACACAGCGGTCTCCTCTCATTTCCTACTGATCCACACCGCAGCACTGACCATTACATCTGCTGTTTGTTCTGATGCGAGTAAAAGCCAAATAAATTTCTACCATAATGTCTGACAATCTCTTTCATTTTGGGATGAATTGCAATGTACGATAAATATCAATGACCATGTTTACATGCACCCTCATAATGTGATTATAATGGGATTTTTTGGCAATATTGCAATGATAATTTACCTCATGTCAACACAATACTTCAATAAAAATAATGTGATTAAGCATTATAAGTATAATCGTATTAAAAGAGTGGCGTACGGCAGTTTTAATCGCAGTATGCGTCCATGTTAACCCTTTAATCACATCTATACCGCACTAACTGAAGTGCGCGTGTTTTAGGCATGCACCTTAAAGGGACACTGCACTTTAAAAAAAAAAAAATTAGCCTCATTTTCCAGCTCCCCTAGAGTTAAACATTTGATTTTCACCGTTTTGGAATCCATTCAGCCGATCTCCGGCTCTGGCGGTACCACTTTTGCATAATTCATTAAATCTGATTAGACCATTATCATCACGCTAAAAAATAACCAAAGAGTTTCGATATTTGTCCTATTTAAAACTCGACTCTTCTGTAATAATTACACTGTGTACTAAGATAGACGGAAAATTAAAAGTTGTGCTTTTCTAGGCCGAAATGTTTAGGAACTATACTCTCATTCCGGCGAAATAATTATGGACTTTGCTGCCATACCATGGGTGCAGCAGGCGCAATGATATTATGCACTGCCCGAAAATAGTCCCCAGCTATTGAAAGTTACCAAGGGGACTATTTTCGGGCACTGCGCAATATCATCACGGCACAGAATAACGAAATACATCCATAAGAACGTGTTTGTCATTTAATCAGAAAATATAAAGTGCATGTTAGGGCTGGAACGACGCGTCGACGTAGTCGATTACGTAATTACGTCGATTTGCCGGAAATGCGTCGATGCGTCGCACTGTTTACATTTTGAAATGAAGGCGGCTTCAGCTCCGACCGGGTGATGTGTTATACCAAACAGACAGAACGCGATCAAAAGTGTGGGAATACTTTAAGCAGAGACCAAATAAAACACATACTGTGTAAAACTGAAATGGCATACCACAGCAGCGCAACACCTGTGTATGATCATCTTAAAAGAAGAAAACCTGGGGCTCTCCGACCTCAAAATGACGAGACGTCAGCGTAAGAATTTGAACTATTACAGTAAGTTTTTATACTTACTCTATAAACAATAGAATCAATACATATTGTGCTTAATACAGCTGCGTTTACATCTTCGTTTAATACGAGCTGCGAGACGCCTGACAGACGCGACATTGCATCGCTTCTGGGCAGTATGTTGAAACAGTAAATAAAGAGCAGGACATGTTTTTATATTAAGAAGTTATGAAATAATAAGTTACTGTCACATTGAGAACTGATAGGCATGTGCCCGCGTGCACTGAAAGCCAGCTGGCAGTGCGGAGTTCCCAATGAACGTCTTTTTTGCGAATATGTGCGCAGATATTACAGAAGCTCGTCTTGTAAGGTATTCCTGACATGCGTTTATTTAAAGTAACAGCAGCTTAAACGCTGTTTATAAAATATTAGAATATCATACTAACTGAACTTGTTTTTTACCCGGAACTTAAGAAAAGTTAAATGTTAAAGTTAAATGAGAATGCAGTACTACTAATAGTAATAATATTAACAGTAATAATATAACCATTACATTTTATATAAGGGTTCATGAATCACAATGAACTTATTTTTACTTCAGTCTGAACTAATGCTGAGTTAATGCATGTACTAATCATAAACTAATGTTTAAAATATTAATATATGCCTATTTTATTGTTTAAGGTGAATAATGCCTCTTTTAAAGTGGCACTGCCACTTTATTTTTCATGTTGAAAATTTTGGTTTGTGTGTTTGTTTAATTAAGAAAATGCTTAAATAAAATGTTGGCGTTAATGGCAGATGTTACATTTATTATTTGTTGGGGAATTATATGTATAAAAAAAATCATTAGACTATTCGATTAATCGAAAAAATAATCGATAGATTAATCGGTTGAAAAAATAGTCGATAGTTGCAGCTCTAGTGCATGTAAACAGGAGCGTAGAGGTTAGCTCCAGTCACGTAAACATCTTACTACGATTAAGTCCTTACTTTGATTATTGGAAATAATCGCATTATTGGTGTAAATGTAGTGACTGTCATTTTCTATGGTATAAATATTTACATGCAATAAACATTTAAAAAGTAAATAATGCCAATTATTTTATAGACTGGTATTTAAGAGAGCTGGAATATAAAGGATGTGGTGAATTAGAAAACATTATTTATTAAATCAAATGTGACTCTGGACCAAAAAAAAATGCAAAAAGTCACACGGGTATATTTATAGCAAGTCAACAATACATTGTAAGGGTCAAAATCATTCTCACGCCAAAAATCATTAGGATATTAGTTACTAGAAGATGTTTTGAAAATGTCCATACTGTAAAATATATATAATTTTTTTTATTTATCATTAGTAATATTTGTTGCAAAGGTCTTCATTTGGACAACGTTAAAGGCGATTTTCTCAATATTTAGATTTTTTGCACCCTCAGATTCCAAATTTTCAAATAGTTGTATCTCGGCCATGTGTTGTCCTATCCTAACAACAAAACAATTAACCCCATGACGGGTTTTGCAGTACACGGTCACATATAAACATTCATGTCAGGCAGTATACTAGACTATTTTTCACAATTACATCCTCTTTTTTTTTAAAAGTTCACAAAATAACAACTAGGGCTGGGTATCGATTCAGATGTTCCAGATCGATTCAATTTCGATTCACAAGCTATCAAATCGATTCAATTTCAATTCTCGATTCAATTTTCGATTTGGGTTCTCGGGTCGGTTTTTATACTCGATTCTCGATTCAACTCAATGAAAATAGATTTAATACAAATACTATATTAATAAAAAGAACAGTGAACAGAAGTTTACAAGTGGGAAATTAATTAAAAGATATTAAAAGCCACAACACTATCGTTGTCGTCTTGTTTGGGAAATCTAAAATACTTCCATACCTCTTACTTTTTATGTGAAGGTGGCATCAATGTCGATGAAGCACCTAAAACCGCCATTTTAAGAACTGAATGAAAGAATGACAGGCTCCTTGGTAACATTGCGCTAGGCAAAAAAGAGGGTGACATCTAGTGAATTAGTAGATTCTGCTCTTTGAGAATCGATTCTGAATCGACCACATAAAAAAAAACGATTAATCGAAAAGTCGATTTTTTTGCCCAGCCCTAATAACAACACAACATATTTTAGCTGTGCATTATACCCTAGAGAAAACTATTTAACTGTAATGCTGCATACACACCAAACGCGATACATCTTTAACTTGTGCGAAGATGCAGACGAATAGCGCATGATTTTGCGACAATCGCACTTCCCAAATCACGTCATCCGCATCGCCCTGCAAAAGTTCACTTCTCTGCATTGACTTTGTATGTAAACTACTCGTGCAAATCGTTGAATTCGCGTTTGGTGTGTACGACCATAACATTTAAAAATCTTGCCGGAAGTACAGTAGTAAGTAATTTGGGTATTTTCCTCTAATGTTTTTCGAATACTATAAATTCAATCATCATTCTGATTTTCACCAACTATAAAGTATGGAAATAGGCAATTTCGGATGCAGCTCTAGTAAGAAACCGTACAAAACTAGCAGCTGTAAGGCTTAGCCCACATAAGGATATATACTTACTTTTCATTGTCTGTTTTATAGATACGTGCTATCTCTGGCACTAATGGATCATCTGGGTTTGGATCACATAAGAGCGAGCAGATGGACAATAGAACTGCAAGAGAAAGATGAAAGAGGTTGTCCCACATCCTTACATGGTATAATAGATAAGTGCTACAAATAATTGTGATTTTGGCAAACATAAAAAAGTTGAAAACTTCTTTTACCAAAAAGATATTGCATGCAATGTTTTCTGTTCCTGTTTACTATTTGCAATACTTGTCAGCTCACCTTTAGAGATAGTTAACGCAGGAGACCACTGTGACCTTAGAATATCCAAACAGATGCTGCCATTACTGTTAATATTTGGGTGATAAATTCTTGTGGTGAATGCAACCTAGTGAAACAGACAATCAAACACACACATTATAACTCATATCTAAAATATCAACAGGCTTTCTGTTGTGATGTCTGTCTGCGTGGAAGTTAAAACTTTGGCAAAGCAGAATCTTATTAAAGTCTGCTCTTTACATTATGACTAATAAATAATGAATCAGTGGTGTGCTTATATAAAGTAAATATTTTTTTTACCTTAGGTGGTTTGAAAGGATAGTCTGTAGGAAAATGAATAGTCAGGAAAAACACACCCCCTTGATATGGACTGTCATTCTGCAAGACAAGAAGTCCACAGTGTTAATTTTCTATTGACTTTGATATTATTGTTGTAACAACTGTGCATCCACTTACAGGTCCCATAATTGTCGCTTGCCAATGAAACACTGCAAATAAAGAAAAAATAAATGTGTGAATATGGTGATGTGTTTGAGATAATGAGAATGATAAAAGTGAAATAACTCACAATCATCTCCAACTGGCCCTGCAGAGCACTGTGCTGGAGGGTCCCTGCCCAAATCAGTCAGCTCCTGAAGAAAGAGACACAGAAAAGAAATCATAAATTAGTAGGGGTGTAACGATTAACCGTGCAAATGCGCGTTTTCTCAATGAATGAATTTGAATGAATTACGGTGAAATCCCGGCACATCCGAACGCCAGGGGGCGCTCTCATGCAGAAACTCCCTTTGTGCCACACAAGATGTATCATTGCAAACACTATTCCAGGAAATGTCTACACAGGAATATTTATACGCTGTTCTTCAAATTGTTTCAGGTATTTTCATGATAATAAAGAATATTTTGAATGATTTTGCTTAACGAGTGTTGCTTTTTTAAATGCACGTTATAAACGACTGCGACTCATAATGATTTTAGATTGATAAGGACTTCCTACTGACCAAATACCGTAGTACACGCACAAGCTGTGCATAAAACAAAGAATCGCAGCCTTGTGATTCAGAATCGATTTCAGACAGGCATTTTTAATGGGGACCGCGATTGAATCGTGATTGAATCGTTACATCCCTGTGAATTAGTGTTTGCCATTTAAAGAACAGTTTATGGTATGGCATCAGTCACATAAATCTCTCATCTATTAAAATTTTGTAGCTTTTGCATATGGACTACAACAAACACACGGATTTTAGGCAACAGTTTACTTCCTGGGCGTGTTGACGTGGACATGATGGTCATTATCATAATTCCTCCTGCTTTGGACTCAACCTGTAATGGTACATTCACAAGGGGCGTAAGCGGTAACGCTTCTTATTTACTTTTAATGGGCGATGTCATGCGTTGCCGAACTGAATTGTGGATCCATCAGCGTAGTGTCACTGCTGTTGCTCGCGGCAGAAGTTGAACATTTCTCAACATTTCTCGCGTGCATCATCCAATCAGACCCCCTTATGTAAATAACTTAGTGCGAGCCAGCCAATTACGTTTATGCAAGACCGGAGCACGTGTTGCGGCCACTGTGATTGGCTGTTGGCCACGCTTCAAGCGTCAACATTTTCGCCCCATGTGAATGTCCTGTAAAAAGTCCTGACAGCATTGCATTGTAGGCAAATCTTTCAAACATGGTAAGGAGCGTCACATTTCCGGCTGACATCAGAGGTATTCAGGCCAATCACACATACAGATAAGCTGACCAATCAGGGACACAAAGCTTTTTAAATCGATGAGTTTTGTACAAAATTAAAGCGTTTGAGGAAGGCAGGATATCTGGAGCTACAAAATGTACGGTATGTGGAAAATAATGTTAAAAAAACCACGCAAACACATTGTATTATACCAAATACACAAAATAACTTTGTTTTTAAGCAATGAAATAGGGGCACCTTAATGCCATGTAAGACAGTATGTTCATGACGTGTCGTATATAGTACATATTTAATCTTAAATTATCCATACATCAAAGGTTAAGCTAAAGTCAGGACTAGGTCTTAGTTAAATTAGGATGTTTAGACATTTTTTATAAACATGCCTTTAAAAAAGACATTATTGGTGTTTATCGTGAGACAAATCAATGGCACTGGCATATTTTATGATCTGTTAGGGTAAGTTATTTTCACTTGAAACAGCTAAATATGTGTCTTAGTCTAGGACTATCCTTAAGCCTTGTCTGTGACACCAAGGGCAAGAGTTTAATGCTGCTAATCCAGATCTGAATGAAATAATGTAAATGAATGGAGTATTCATGTTTATTTCCATGTAAAATTTGAATTTGCAGCTATGTTTAATGCTATGCAAATGCTCAGTCAACAAGCGGCATCAAAGAAGTCGGACAGTGTGTTCATCATGATATAAACTGTATACAGATTTAGATATGAATTTTCATAAATTTAACTTATGCATGATCCAGATCTGAGGGAAATAATTCAGCCTTCATACCGTATATTTTTATGCTTGGTTTTTTTTACGTAATACACAATCAGTTATTGTGTTAAAGTGAATTAACTGTAATCCACTTTGGTAGCTTAAACGTGTCTGTTAGACAATTAATTCAACTTTGAATGTGAAAGAGTTCAAGCTGGTCAAATTAATCAACTGACACAACTAGACAACATCTCAAACGGTTGGTCCTGAAGATGCATTCTCACTGGTACAAAAACCTGACAGCTTTCTCAACTTTGGAAAAACACAGACAGGAAACGAATACTGTCATCTTCATAATGCAATTGTGAGAGAACAGATTGAGCAAAATCTCTGGTTTCCTCAAAGTCAATGAAATGTCACAAACAGCTGCAAGTACACAAGCGGATCCTTCCAACATTACAAGGCCAGTAATAAAGTGTTTATGTTTATTTATTCATTGCCTTTAAACGTTATTGTGCAAAACAACAAACATGAAACATTCTCAATAATAAGTTATCAGGAAATCACCAGACCTCAGAAAGAGAGGAAATCATGAGCGAGTTTGTCTTATGGTAAAGTTTTATGGTTTTCGTAGATGTTAACTATATAGAATGGTTAACCATATACGCGTGTTGGAAAATCCTCAAATGTTCCACAACCTGACCTGAAGGTTAAAAAAAATTAATTGAAGTGATTTGACCCAACTTAACCGATCATTTTGCCAAAATGTACACCTGCACTGGTTTAGGTAAAATTGATGGATCAGATGTTTGCATAAAAACCCATCTAGTCTCTGGTCACACCTACAACAAAGAAATGACTACCATTCTAGAGCTTTCTCTTTCTCTGTTTATGGGAATATAGACAGCGGTAAACAGCGACTATATAAACCACATCGTAGAAAAAAAACGTATTTCTGAGAATTCACGTATGTGAACGAAGTGCAGGCAACCCTCTGGCACTGCATGTCTGTGCATGTGAGAAGACAGGAAGTGGAGGTTTCTTTGATGATGGAGGAGTTTATGGTTAAAACATCAAAACATATTAAGCAAATTGTTTAGCTAACCTAAGAGATATTTTTTTTTAATCTAACATTTACAGGTACATGTAGGGAGACGTTGATATGTGTACCGATTTACATAAAATTTAAAACAACTTTAGTTCCTCTCAGACCTGAGAGAGGGCGGTTTATAGGGAAAAAAATAAGGGAAAAAAATCTAAAGCATTGAGCATTGAAACATTGAAACAGAATCTTAGGTCTCCAAGGAATGTTCAACTAAAGTGATAAAATGTTAGAAGAATTGGTCAACAAATGGTCTCTAGCTGTCACTGGGGCAGTACCCTTTAAAAAGGTCATATATATGTGTACCATTTGTATAAAAATTAGGGCTGTAACAATACACCAAACCCATGATTCGGTTGGTATCACGGTTTTTGCCCCACAATTCGGTTCGTGCCACGATTCTTTTTTGAGGGGGGGAAGGAGAGGACAAAAAGAAAGATTTACTATGCAAATTATTAACAATATAAACAGCCAAATATAAAATAAATACATAGCCAAAGCTATAACACTTGTGTAAACAAATACTGTTGAAAAACAAACAGAACTAAACTCCATTGTGGAGATGATGTTACATTAAATGTCTTTAATGTTCTTCAAATAAATTGTCAAGAGTAATTTGTTTTTTGTAAATTTTTCAATTCAAAATGAAATGTAGGCCAATCATTTCGTTAAATCATACGGCAGGGCTCCAGACTGACACCAAAATTTGAGAGTGTGCCACTGAATTTTACATCCAGTCGCACATGTGCGACCAGTAAATTTGACCTTTTTTGTGATGTGACACTGAATTTAAAACAGCACATTGTACTTTCTGCATCTATCATCAAAGTATTTATTAGTAATACAGTGTATTACTTAGTAGAAATGTGAATATTTGGTTAGCATGTTGATTTACAGTATGTGCCCCTAAATTTTCTGGTTGCGCCCCTAAAATTTTCAGTTGGGGGCCACTGTGCTCCTAGTGAAAAAAGTTAGTCTTGAGCCCTGTACAGTGAATTTGTGGAAAGCCTTGAGCACGCAAAGTGACACTAAGTTGAAGGAATTACCATTGTCTGCCTTTAAATGCAGTTTAAAGTTTAAAATTACTTTAATCCAACTGATCAACACAAATACAAAGCACCATAATACAATGGATTGCTTAGTGACATTAAAACCACTTTCAATCAAAACCTTTATCTTACTGGTTTTATTTTTGTGTATCTACAGCGACCGCACAGCAGATGAGCGGGGTGCAGCCAATAATGCTGGTGGCTTTGTTAACTGATTGAACACTTGACTTTCCCCTGGGCATTTATATATCATCACCTTCCTAAACTAATTTGACAAAAAATGTTTTAAGCTGTTTTATTTTGCCTAAGTCAAAAGACATTGAGACAGGCAATTTTACAAGCTTTTCTAAATGGCAGCTGCATCAAGAACAACACAAATCTACTCAACCTCTGAAGTTAGTTCCATTTATTTGTGTTTTCTGAGAAACCTGCAAAAATGACTTAAGCGATTCGTTTAGCAAGGTGACTATATGCAAGTTTTTCATCAACAATATCTGCGTGAAACATTATAAACATGATGATCATTTGCTGACTAGACCGTTTCAGCACGTCCTCTACGTTATTAAGGAGACTCTGCTTTATTAACGGCTTTTCGTTTGCTCCGCGACTCTAATATGTACATTTGAGGTACTAATATGCAGAATCTACCTGAGGTACTAATGTGAACTTTTTAGGCTCAAGTGACCGCTATAGGGATCCAAGCTTAGGTGTTGTATACCACTAAGAGTCCACTATTATAAAACATTTTCGAGAGCATTGAGAATTACTTGGATTTATCTCAGAGATATTAATGAGAAAGTAAACCAAGCACAAATGAAAACAAGAACCTCAGACTAACACAGGAAAGTGTCAAATTCATACTTTATATTGGGGCAGTTTCGCAGACAGGGCTTATCCTAGTCCCAGACTAAAATGCATGTTTGAGGTGCCTTTATTTCAAAACATCTTGTAATGACATATTGTAACATATATCAGTGCCATTGTTTTGTCTTAAGATGCAGACCAGTTTCTTGTTAGGTATGTTTGTAAAAACTACTGTATGTCCTGATACGACTTACCCCGGATGTACACCGCACGAGTCTGCGGCGCGTTACGGCTCCGAAGAGGCAACCGGAACTGATCGCGGTCATTCTAGTCAATGCTTGTGTTTACATCAGATGCGCAGCGGCACGTTTCAAGAGCGTCCCAGAAGCTGCTCTACGCGCCGCTTCGCTAAAGATAGGTGCCTAGTCTATTTTTGACGTGCGCCGGGTTGAAGCCGCACCGTAAATATAAAATAAAAGTCAAAAATCCTGTAAATTTCAAAATAAACACCTCGTGCAGACTCCCATATTTCACATCATCTTGCTCACAGGCACTGTATGTGAAATAAACATAATTGAGGATGTGTTTTAGACGAATATGCATAGCTAAATACTTTAATATTTGTCCATCCTAACTGAATTTTTATGTTTATTCACTTTTTTACTACAGAACAACAAAATAGGACAATGCAAAAAACTAAACAATATACAGAATGAATCCTAACAAAACATTAACATTTAGCCAACTTATCCATGTTATAACTCAGAAAATCAAGATAAACGTCTGACAGGAAAATCACATGACGTTCTACTGCTGCTCTTCGGATCCGCTTCTTGTGTGAGTTGGCACCGCGTAGAAGACGAAACAAAGACATCTCGGAGCTGTAACGCGCCGCAGACTCGTGCAGTGTAAATCTGGGGTAAGGCCTAGTGTTGGATTAATCTAAACCCTGTCCAGAATACTGCTCGTTATCATAGCTTATTATTTTAATATGTAAGAGTAATGCAAAAAAAAAAGGAAATATCATTGTAGAAATGTTTTGTTAAATCATCGTTAATCTTTGGATGACGTTGGTGAAGAAAGTCTTAATAAAATTAAATGTACAACAACATATTCTACCAACACAGGTCAGTGTGAAATCAGCACTAACAGTGGCAGCTATTTATACGCCTACATACTTTAAATGAGGGTGTGGGGAATAAACAAGTATGCAATCACTTAAGATATGTGGCAGGCATTTTCAACTGGCAGCCTGGGTGCTAAATGTGATATTTCCTGCAATAAAAATTTAATCTGAACTTACTCTCATTTACTAGCACTGTACACGCGTACAGTCTGACGCTCCACGCAATACATGAGAAAGTCTAAATATGATTTAGGCAAAGTTCTCCAGTTTCACATAAATGTAAAATTTGTGTAATAATGTTAGTTTCATACAAATTTAATAGAGATGAGATGTTTATTAAATACAAAATGAAGAATATATTAAAATAATATTGAAATTGTTGAGAAAATAAAGAGTTTAGGTCATAAGTCCAATCTAGAGTACCAAAGACAATTGAAGTATTTGGCTGTCACCCTATAAACATTTTGCTCTGTCAGTCTAATTCATAAAAGATATTAAACTCCATGCAAAAATCATCTGTTGCCAAGTTTAACAACTATTGTGCAACTTCACACTAGACTACCGTAGTAGCTTTCCAGGAAGAACTTCTGTCAATGACGCAAAACTAAAACACAGCACTGAATTCATAATTGCCTGCCTAAAACTGTCCTGACCAGTCTTCTCTGAGGCTTACATGATTCATAAATATTATACATCTGAATCAACACAGTGATCTGAAGTAGAAGAAATCACAAACAATGTTCTGCCTTATATCCCAGTGTCTGACTCAGAGAGGAATCACATCCTTCACATACACCTTTTCCCGACTAATCTACTGATACAAATATTTCCCATCTAATCTGTTACATATAATAAGGAAATGTTGGATTTAGAGATTCTTATTGCGCGGTTTTTTTTTTTTTTACATTTTATAGGTGAAACTATGTGTTCATGAGCATCATATAAGTTATATACACAACATTATAGATAGATAGATAGATAGATAGATACATAGATAGATAGATACATAGATAGATAGATACATAGATAGATAGATACATAGATACATAGATACATAGATACATACATACATACATACATACATACATACATACATACATAGATAGATAGATAGAATTAAAATACCCTATCTAAAAAATAATTAATGAAAACAGGCTAACCACTTAACCAAGCCATTCAAATAGCATTAGCTAACCTGTTTAACATTTGCTTCCCCCGCAAGATTTTCTAGAAAAAAACAAACCCTCTGATGTCCGCATGTATAATTATAAACATAAAATTAAATTCCTTACCTTGTGAATTCGTTTTAATGCCATTTTCTGTGGGTAATTGGCTCTTGAGGCCTAGGAAAGATGAGATTTATCCGGCTAGCTGCGGCTAGCAGTGTGCTCGCTAGCCAGACACTAAAGATCCAACAGAAACCCGACGACACCGAACCGGAAACGAACGAAACCGGCCGTTAATACGGACCAACGTAATCCCTGGTGTTTGAGAGAAAATAATCCTGACGTGAATAAAAGTTATTGAATATGTACAGACAGGTCTATATTACAGCCTTGTATAGGTATGTATGTCTCCTCCTCTAGTCAGTCTCTCTCTCTCTCTCTCTCTCTCTCTCTCTCTCTCTCTCTCTCTCTCTCTCTCTCTCTCTCTCTCTCTCTCTCTCTCTCCACACAAAATGTCCCCTTTCTCACTCCATGTATTTCTTCTGACGCAGCATTCAGTATTGTTTACGTAAATGTTGTGATAAATCCTGGCAGCATTGACTAACAGAGAGGAAAGAGGATTATGAAACTGCCCTAATTTATGGATATTTGTCCCAACCAATGTTAGCATGCTTTCTCTTACTACGTAGATGTGTTTAAAGCTGCCTATCTAGAAAACGAGTCGCATGGCCAATGCATTATTCTATTAATAAAGTTGACAATATTGTATATATAATTTTGAATGACATAAAAGAGGTTAGGACAAATAAACAGTGGAAAAGTTGTCGTGGACTTTACAAGTTTGCGCAAAACCTGATGATGTCATCATAAGCATTTCTCGAGAATATTACACAGCATCTACATCCGTTTTATTAAATAAAGTAAGTGAAAGAAGTTTAATTACTGATCTTAAAAAACATACATTTTTATACAGTTAAGTACCGTAAGTGTATTGTAGTTTAATTGTACTTATGGGGTGTTTTTTTTAGCTTAAGCCAGGACTAGACTTTAGGAAATTAGGAAATATAACTAGTTTTAACAAACATGCCTTACTAAATGTGATTTTTGAGGCAAAACAAAGGGCACTGATGTATTTTAAGATATGTCAGTGCAAGTTGGTTTCAGTTTGGACAGCTCTTATTTTTTTTAGTCTAGGACTAGTCTAATCTCTGTCCGAGAAAACCACCCCTCCATGTCTTACCATTTTAAAGGGATAGTTCACTTTAAAATGAAAATTCTGTCATCATTTACTCATCCTCATGTTGTTTTAAACCTGTATGAATTTCTTTTTTCTGATGAACACAAAAGAAGATATTTTGAGAAATGATGGTAAACACACAGCAGATAGTGACCATAGACTTCCATAGTAGGATTAAAAAATATGATGGAATATATTGGGTACCATCAACTGTGTGCTTACAATCATTTATCAAAATATTTTCTTCATCATTTATCACAGTATTTCCAAAATATTTTTTTTCCTACTATGGAAGTCAATGGTCACGCTCTGCTGTGTGTTTACCATCATTTCTCAAAATATCTTCTTTTGTGTTTAACAGAAAAAGAAATTAAAACAGGTTTACAATAACATGAGGATGAGAATTTTCATTTTAAAGTGAACTATTCCTTTAAGCGTGTTATAACAGATCAAAACATATAAGAATTAATACATTATGGATAGAGAAAGAGTTAAGTTATCTTATATGTATATACAGTATGCTACAGTAAGTGGTAAAATGTGTTGCTTGCGAAAACCCAGCTAAAGTCTACATAAAATCATTCCATATAATTTAAAAGCACACTTTAATATTGAATGAAGGTCATGTAAAGACTGAAATCAATGTAAAATCAGTGACTTAAATTAGAGTTTTGATGCTCCTAATCTCATTAGATTATTAGACTTTTGAACCTGAATTTTACAGACAGGGCATTAGCTTTGGCACTATTTTATGAATCCATTTAATCAATGACTTAATTTTAACACTAGATGGCGCACTCTACCGTACATATGACAATAAAGGACGTTGACTTTATTATTCCTCATATCTAAACTTTTTATCCAATATTTTATTCTTTGAATATTTTAAAATGCTTTCCAGCTAAACCAGTTTTGACATTTATATGTTTAGGGTGTTATGTTGTGTGTAATTTTTAACATTTTAAACTTTCTAATTCACCATGATGCACAAACATTGCATTCTGACTTTTTTAAGGCAAATGGTGAATGTCCCGCATGGCTTTTCTTTTGATCTCATTTGAACAGGTGGGTTGATAAAAGCAGAAACATCTTTAGTGGTGCGTAAACTCCCGGAAAGGGATTATCTTAAGCCAGGACTAGGCCGTGTTTAAATAAGGTTATTTGAATAATTTTTAAAAGCATAATTTATAAATAAACATTACTGGTGTGCATTTTGAGACACAACACTCGCACTGATATATTTTTTTAAAATAAGTCAGAGCAAGATGTTTTCGATCAAGACAACATTAACATTTAAATTAGTCTAGGACTAGCCTTAAGCCTTGTCTGGGAAAATGCCCCATAATCTAAGTAGGCCTATATACAAATATACCTAATTATAATTTATTTTAAATAAAGTTTAGTGCAGGTGTTTTAAAAAAGATTTTCATTTGTGATATAGCTTGAACAAAATGTTTCTTGAGTTTAAAAATATATCTCTCAGAGCTGTATGGTACAAACCATTTTAATATTAATGATATTAGCTTTACAAAGTTTTTTCTCTTGCAGCTAAGAATGACTCTGATAGTGTATGCTTTATGTTGATTTTTCTTAAGTATTTAAGTATTTAAAATACTCTAAATACACTCCCTCAAAATATTTTGTTACAAACTACATTTTATTTTTTCCACACCTGCAAAATACAAATTACAAAATACACTAAAGTAATTAAATACGTATTTAAAATACATTGAATTGAAATAGTGCCCATGTCTGTGTAGTGAGAGCAGTGGGGTGTCAAGTGTTATGGCTCACGGCCTGGTTCAGGTACCATGGCTCACGGGTCAGGTAGGAGGGCCCCTTAGCAGATTTTTGCTTAGGGCCCCAGGGAGGTCAGGATCAGCTCTGGCTTTACATAAAACATAACAAAACATGGTATAATTTACTCAAAATTATTATTTTGCTTGAAATCTTTCTTTTCTTCTATTGCTTTCAGGGAAAACTTATGAAGACATGTGAAGGGGAAATTTTATGAAGCACTGCCCATGCGTTTGAATGATTTTAATGCATCAATAGCTTGAATTGTAGCTAATTCTACAGGAAACAAGGTAACATTTTTTATTTTATTTGCAGCATTTGTTGGACTAGTCCAGTCATGCTAGAATGAAAATAAACGATGCAAAATCTTAAAAGCATATAGTTTGTATAATAGAGTATTTCCCCATTTCTTTAGCAGCTACTATGTCAATAACTAAACACAAGAGGGCGCTCTTTACCTGAAAAATGAGTATTGCCTCAACTCTCAATAAATACATGTATAGTCCTGACTCCTGACCTGATCATCTTGTAAAAACAGTAAAACCTGTTTAATTCTTGGCTGCTAGATTTTATTTTATCTATTATTTTTTATAAATTTATTATTACTGTTCTCAGTCAATGATAACACACGCTATGCTTCTATCAATGCATACCGAGAAGCTTTGATCATTTCAACCATTTCTGTAAAAATATTGCCTTTTTATTTTTTTATGTTTTTTTTTTAAATGTCGTTTAAAATCAATAGTCTCACACCCCAGTGACGTATCTTTAAGTTCGCCTATTTAAGATGATTTCATAAATATTTAAGTCATTCAAAAATTAAGTGAGCTTGTTTTTAAAGCAATTTGTACATGTAGCCTATAAAAAACTGTTGTTACTATTGTTGCAAAACAGTCATTTTAATTACTAGATGATTGAATGTCTTCTATTTTTATGATTATTTTTATGGTAGATTTCTCGGGAAACGTTGCTTGAAGTTTAAAACTCGTTGACCACTAGGTGGAAACAGCTGCATAATAATCGGATTTATAATCGGATTTATACGGGTGACTTTATACATTTAATTAAACTGAAAAAGTGAGCTAGAAATGTAGACTAAATAAAACGAAAGAAAAATGAGGTCTATACCACATATCAACGTAAGAGTTGTTTGGGTTTGAGAAATTACAGTTTTCATCATCACACCTGATTAATTCGACATGATATGCTCAGAAATATTGTCAAAATATGGTCATGAGTGAAAGTAAAGACAAATGGGATTTTTCGGCTACACTGGATCCATGAAAATGACTAGAAGTGTAAAATCTTATGGGCTGCTAAAATCTGCTGTTTGCCGCTGACATGACCAATTCAAAGCGTCCCTGTTTCCCCCAGTATATACAATAATGTATATAGGCTTTGTTACATGTTCAAACCAAAAAACCCAAAAATAAAATAAATAAAAATAATAAATAAATAAATAAAATATAGTTTCAGACATCAGTTTAGTTTTGGATTGATCTAAACATTCTGGGCTTGATTTTCAGGAGCAGTTCATGAGAGTTTGTAACTTGGATAAATGTCTAATATCTTGACACGAGCTGTATTAAGCACAATGGGAATATCTTTTTAGTTTTTTTCAAGAATAGAATAAATGACACTGAACCGCGTCTAAAACGACCATGTGTTAGTTTATAAATCTAATACAGATAAACATAATGTAGTATGGTGTTGAATTGATGTGCATTTGGTATCGAATAGAATAGAATAGAATAGAATAGAATAGAATAGAATAGAATAGAATAGAATAGAAGCGCACTATAACCACGCTTCATTAGTGTAAATGAAGGACACTTGACAGCGCTTTAGTCCTTTGAATCTGCTTTTGTGCCGCTTTTAAGTGCACAAAACATTTTCTTGTGGTTCTGATAATCTAAGCCATCAAGGTAATATTATTATTCTACAGACTCGTGAAATATAAGTTACTAAAGTTTCGAAAGTTTGTGTACATGCTTTTGTAATATTTTAGCATGCAAAAATAATAATTAATAAACAAACAAAACAATAAAAATAATGATAATAATATTAATAATGGGCTAATAATAATAATAATAATCATTATTATTATAATAAAAATAATAATAATAGGAAGACAAAACAAGAAAATATAAATAAATGGATAGCCTACTAAGAAGAGTGTAGTAGCCTACTTCGTATGGGATGTTTTATTGCAAACACAGATTACTGCGTAAAAATGACTTTGTCAGGTAGTAACCAAATGTTTAGGTTTTTTTTAATCCAGTGGGAGCATTTTCCGACTGTCAGCTCTTGATGGATATTTTTGATAAATATTTAATCGACCTTGATTTGGTAGAATTCTGAATAATATCAATAAAGCCGGATATCCTACACATCTCAAAATAAATCATTTTAGTATGAGCCAAAACATAATTTAATTATTTTGAATCCTTTGTTAATAATAAATAGATTTTTTATTGCAGGAATGATAAAGAATAATAATGTTAAATATTTGCGTTTAAGAATGCAAACAAATTGATTTCTCAAGTTTGAATGTTTCTTTTATTCTATCGATTTGCCCGCTGACACTAATATTCAAAAGAGATGTTACTTTTAAATAATAATATTTGACAGGGTTAAATCATTGCGCTTTGTCCCATGATAAACAGTCCACATGTGACTTTAAAATAAAATCATTAAATCATATCAGCAGCGCATGTAGACAAATATACTATGCTTTGAACTCTGTAAACATGCCATAGTCGATTATATTTAAAAAATGATATTTTTCCTAGGAAATTCATTTTTGTAATAGCAATAATACATGTAAAAGTAACTTTCACTGTTTTCAAGCAGCAAGAGTGCGCTCAGTCTATCCAACATCAGCTGCGCTCCACAACAACGAGTTTTTGCGGCGAAATTTGAAAATGACGCAAAGGAAGGCCGCAACCAATCAGAGGCCGGAACGGAGATTGACATTTAAATGACTTTCCCTTTTAAGGGCAAGTCTCCGCCCTCGTCGAGTCCACGCTTGTCCCCCCCGAGAGCGCCGGAGCCTCGGAACCCGAGAGAAGGTGCGCTCCGCTGGGACAGAGGAGGCATAAAGAGACGGGAGGGAGGGAGGGAATGAGATTTCTTGCTACCCAATCCCACTTTTCCCCAGGGACAGCAAGCCTTCCCTGGTCCATCCCTCCCTCTTGTTTGGTAATCATTTCATTTTACTCCTTTTTGAAGCAGTCGCCCGTTTTATCCCACTTTTCATTTCACAATCCCGTGCGCGTATGTTCGCCTTCTTCTTCAGAGCAAGTTCGCGCTCTCCCCTCTTTCCACCCGCGACGAGAAGGTCTTCTTGATCCCGGCTGATCGTTGTCCTTTGAGATGCTCCACAGCTCTAGCGCTTGCCTTCTCTCCACCCTCTTTTAACTAGAGACCGGTTAATCTTGAGTGAACTGAACTTGGGTTTGGAATCTAAAATAAAGAGGAACACCCAAAGGGATACGGTTACGCGTCTTTGGATAAGGACCTCTATCGCTTTCCCCATTTGTTGCACTTTGGGGAAGATTTTTCCCTTTCACTTGGTTTTGGTTAATCCAGGTGGCCTTGTTCTGAGAGTGTAGCAGGATTATTCCGTTCGAGCTGGTAAAGAGAGACATCCCCACAAGGCTATTTTCATGTTCTCCATCCAGGACGGTCTCCCACGGGGAGCCTTGACCATGAAAGAAGAGCCCCTCACGAGCGGCATGACGCCGGTCCGCTCGTGGATGCAGAGCGCGGGGATACTGGATGCCAACACAGCAGCGCAAAGGTAAACTTGACCGACGAGCTCCTAGTCTTTCGTATCGCAGGTGGCTGGGTGCGTAGCGTAAAAACGCAGTGAACTCGAACAATAATCGTACTGTGCGTAAATGCGCTTTACAAGAAGCGATGCGCCCCTTTTTCCACATGCAGTTGTCAGCGTTTTTAGGTAAACGTTTCATACAGCGATTATGCATAGAACACAATAGCACGTAGTCAGTTTAAAGTTTTAAGTTTTGAAACTCATTGCACAAACGTTGCGCGGTGAAACCCAATAAAAGCGTTGCTCCGGCAATGCTTGTACGGAAAACTGAAGGGTGAAAAGGTAAGCTTTACTTAGACTGGCTGTCATGCGCGAGAAAACAATTTAAACCAATTTCTGTTTAACCCAGGCTTGACAGAGGGCTGGCAAGCTTTAGCATTGTGTTTCACCGGTAGGAATGCAGCACTCGTGCCACGAACGCGTGTCTTATTTACTGTTAAAATATTGACATTTGCAAATCGCCGTAATCTTAATGCCTCACAGGGAGAGTAGTTTAGCGAGAGTCAATAACAAGCACGAGATTATGACGCATTCGTTTAACACTAAATCAAGTGTGTAACAAAATATGCGCTGTCAAAATATCTTAGACGATTTAAAATAATTTGTCAAGATTACGTATTTTGATACATCTCGCATTTTTGCCTTGTTACAGACAGTAACATAATGTCTGAAAGATGATGAGGGTGGGAACAAAGTTTCCAAAGCAAAACTGACCACGGCTTGTATTTCTATCCCAGTTGTGTAATGCATACAAAATCAATCTGCGCATGAATCAAAGTTAGTTTTTGGACTCCCAGTTCCACCATATATTCTCTCCCATGGGCTGCTGGAATCATGAAGTGTTTGGAAATGTGGACTGTTTTGTCTCAATCGACGAAAAGAGACCTGAAACTCTGAGATAGACATAAGTTATAGTTCATTTTGAGTGTAACCTATGTTTTACGCAGACCGCCAAAATTTATTTGCGTAACTCAAACTCGAGTCAATTATTTCTCTTAAAAACAAAACCATCATCATGTATTACATCGTTTCTGTGTTTGTAGTAAAAAGGGGAGAGAAAAGAATTTCAGAAAGTACCGGTTTGATTTTGTGAAATTAACATGGGTTAATTTTAAATAAAAACAATAAGGGAGAACAGTTTGATAAAATCTAAGGCGAGAGATTATTTCTGTTTTATTTCGATTTTAAATTCAAAGAGTGAACTACTTATGAAATTTGTAAATGTAGTATATATTTTAACATCAATATTAAAAGGTATTTTAAATTGCTTTATGAAACACAATTAAACAAAAACATGGCCGATAATAATTATTAAATTTCTGTATAAAGCCAAAAAGTAATGTAATATGTAAACTGAGCCGTTTTTATATTTTTGTATGGAAACGCAAGCATACTGAAATTGGATAAATGCCTTAAGTGCATATAGCCTGATTGGTTTCATGTATAAACAATCTTACAATTCATTAAAACATGCACACAAAGATACAAAGAGATGTTTCTGCGTTTTCATGGTTTCCTAACAATTTTTTCGGATGCAAGTCCTGTATTAATATTGCATGTGTAGGCAAGTGGAGATGTTTTTAACTTTACCACAAAGGTCAGTTGCCATCTGCAGGTCGCCGAATTTACTTGCAACTTTTCATTTCACATGCATCACAAACACGATAAAGTCGCAAATAACTTAGATCACTAATGTTTTCAGATAATTCTCTTAATATTTCTTTGATTTTAATTTCAAGGGAAAATGCAAAATCTTTGAGCATCTAATTAGCAACCCTACATGAGATGAATTATTAATTTGAAAAGGAAAAAGTCGCATATAACCCACATTGCACATAAGTTACATAGTAAATATTGCATATTAATCAACATGTTGAGCTTTTTATATTTTTTTAATAGTATTTATTTACAGTTGCATTTCTTTAGCAGTAAGTCTATAAGTGCGCGCAGCTTGTATCTCATCTGTATTAGTACACGAGCGCGCGCAGAGCCATTGATTGAGCCTCATTTGCGTGAGCCGAATGATGGAAGCTTCAGAGATTAGATCACATATTAGACGCGCTCTCATCCACAGGTGGAGTTCATTTTAAAAGCCCTCGTATAGGCTATAGAGACAACACATGTCAGGTCAATTTTAATCTGAATTTATTGAAATAATTTGTTTTTATAACAGCTAAAACACAAGCGTTTATTTATTGTCATTTATTAAGCAGTTACCTGGAATGTGGTATAGTGCAATGCAATGCAATTTCATAGCAGCGCCGCGTATTTTTAAATGTTAATAAAAACAGCAAATCGTATAGTAAATAAGTTGCTACAGCAAATAATTTCCCGCAAAGACTTCTGAAATTAATTTCAATACTGAACATATAATGATATTTCCAGATCCAACAATATTTAAATAATGACTACTTAAATAATAAAATTATTTTATTATATTTGTTACAATTGTATTTTTGTCTTGATTTTGAGATAAATTACATAAGATATTCTTATGTCCTCTCTTTTTATATTTGTCCCAATGCATTTTTCCGCTCAAAATTTGGGATTTGAAATAAACACTGATGGTAGGTTATTGGTTTCAGTAAGACAGCAAAGTGAGTAAATCTAGGTAGGATGAATGAAGCAGAAGTGAGAGTTTAATTTCATTTATGTGATCCTGTAAATAATGCCATGTGTTGGCTCTGTGGTGGTGATATGTAGGTGTCTGTGGGTTCTGGAGAGCAAGTGGGTGTGAGCTTGATAGACAGTGCACCCTTTTATCATTTAGTATATAATGACATAGTATTTCTACTCACAGAAACGTGACTTTTTGTTTTTTATTACATCTCATTACAGTTCTTAGTTGTTCAGTTGTCACACAATTCAAGTGCAAACTGGATTGAAGTAGATGTAAATGGCTGTACAGGTTTGTGACACTCTGGAAGCTCAGGGGTGCATCTGCGGGGTCCATCTCCCCCCAAGCATTCTCTCTCTCTCTCTTTTTCTCCGAGCCTAGGGGTGAGCAAGAGGGCCGCACAGCTGGGGAACAGATTTCGATTGACCCCTTCACCGATTCCGTACCCCTACACTGTAAAACCTGGCAAAGTGAATTATGTCGCCTCTGTTTTGGTGGGTGGGGGGGTGCTGTGTGGTCAGGCTAATGAAGTCCAGACCCACAGGCTTTAGGTTGAGAAGGATAAAAAAGAAATTTTTTGAGAAACTATCAAAACTGGAAAGGTAAAAAATGGGGTGCATTTTTATCGCCATACCATCATATGATCCCTTATATAAAAGTTATTTCACAAAGCTGGTAGAAATGATGTAAGTTCTGTTTTACAAAACATTTCCAAAAATGATTACTCAAAAAACGCACCTGATTTACAGGCCTTGTTCTGTTCTGTCTCTGTTGACGCCTGCATGCCGGAACGTAACAGAGAAACAAGTGTTGGAGAAACAGCTGCCCCATAACATGCAAGCGATTAGCGGCCGGCTGCAGGGCCACCTCTGTAATGACCCCATTAGAAACATACAGGTGACCGCCTAATGATTTCAGCTGTAGGCCAGTAACGCTTTTAAAACTGACTGTAAGTTTTTTAGAGCGGAGTTGCAAGAGGCGAGCGACTAAGAGAGAAGGGAAGAAAGGAGTGCTATAATTTGTAGGGTGCGTGGAGGTCTGGCAGGTGCAGTCGGGCTACAGCAAACATCCAGAAATGCAACACTAAAAAAACACACACACACACAACTACGCCTCTCAAAAAGCACTTATGTAGAGCTTTCTGAATCCAACTAAGGGGAGACATGTGACTAGTTCATTGATCAAGGCGTCCAGCTTAGATCAGTTACAATGACTAATCTCTCTCTCTCCCTCTCTCCCTCTCTCTCTCTCTCTCTTTGGTTGAAAAGAAAAACAAATGCATTGTTATTTGCTGCGATATAATAACGTAAAAGAAATGCAATTAAATGATTAAAAAGTAGCAAATACCTGTTTCCTTAATGACTAATGCACTTGCTACAGTCGTGCCGAAGACAAGCCGGTCTATTTTATGTCACATGCTCGATTAGAGAGTCCTAATCGCATGAAACATTTGCCTGTAATTTAGCCGTCCAGCTCCAGGATATAACTTCTCACTGTGCAATGCTTTACTTGTCTCAGTGCAATTACAAGCAAATTAGAAATTAGCCGAAAGCATTTAGCACTGGCTGGTTATGCACTTTTACGATTAATAAAGCAGTGTATTACATTTCCAGCATGCTGCACGGTCCGACAAGGCCATCAGCTAAACATATATGTGTATGTTAATCCTTATTGTTGCAGTATTAACAGTATCATGATAGAATTTGAAAACCTTTCTTTGCATTTCATTTTCCACAAAAGCACATTTAAAGTTGTAGATTCATGCACGAGATCAAAATTTTCACAATATATGTTTATTTTTGTCATTATGATGGCTGCACTGTAAAAACAATTGTTGTAGTTATGCAGCTGTTTTGCCAGTAACTTACTGTAGATTTAAATGTATGTTGTTTACTGACAACAGTTTGTTCAAAGTTTAATGAACATTAAACATTAACAAGTCTTTACAAAATAAAACTAAAATAAATCATGCAAAGCATGCTGGGAACAGAAATACTTTTTCTGTTTTTGTTCTTCAGATTTTGGATCCCCGTTATTGTTTTACTGTAAAGATAAAGACTTGTTAATGTTCATTTAACTTTAATCAAACTGTTGCCAGTAAATAACATCAATTTAAATCTACAGTAAGTTACTGGCAAACAGCTGACAGTAATACTGTAATTTCTACAGTAATGTGATTATATAATCGTTTAATTTTTAAATATGAGACCTGTTAAAACTACAAACCTTCATCCGTACGCCATATCGTGCATCTTTCTTGTGTCACATCTGCGGAAGAGCTTTTCACGCTGACACCTCGTAGCCAAAGACAGCGAACGATAAACAAACGGGGCTGAATTTGATTAGATGTCTAATCTGCGAGACTATCCGTCGGTCTTTTGACTCGGATCTTCTCACGTTGAAAGCCGCAATCAGTGAGCAATGATGGCACATCAGCTCAGACTCCACATTCACACACATACACCACTCAACACGGTGGCTTCTTTCCAAGTTCATACTGACTTATAGATCAGAAAGTCAGAATTGACGGCAAACAGAAAATTGTCTTGACAGTGGATGGATTGTTTACTGTGTTTGGGGTTAGGTTAAAGTTACGTTTAAAAGAAACAAACCTGATATTTAAACCTGGTTTTAACTAACATAGACACTGAAGGAGATCCACCAAGTGGTGTATTTTTATTACTTTTACCTTTGTTTCCCTCACTTTTCTATTTGATTTCAATCCGACAATGAAAAGTGTCCAAAAAGAAATAAATACATGATGAATGAATCTGTAAAGTAAATTCTTTTTATAAAACTTGATTTGAGCGCAGTCAGACAGGGAAGCACATAAAGATGGAGTCTGCATGTAAATGTGTTAGTGTGTGTGTGAATATAGCAGCGAGCAGACTGTGGCAGTGATGCTGGCAGCTGGTGATGTATGTGCCAGCTTATCGCTTGGAGACGTGACAGACAGGACGTTTGTGTTTGCGTGGCAATAAAAATCATGGTAGAAATGACAGGCCTTTCTTTATGCAAAGATCCGCTGGCTTTGACTTACGGCCGCCCGTTACTGTGCGCCGGTGACAAATGTTTCGATTACTCGCTGCACTCCGTCATCCCGAGAAGGTTTTTGCATGATTTTGTGTCGTAATATCCAATTAGTGTTAAAGAAACAAAGACGCGAATATCCATAAACTCAATCGGCACATCTGGCCTGGAGCTTTTACCGTGTATAACAGCCATGTAAAATCAGCTTTTATACTTTAAACTGCTCATTTTGACAATTCACAATGTTTGGGGGTGGTGTTGAACAATTGAATCACCGCATACTTGATTTTGCATTGAAACGGTGAACAGAAAAAGACCAGGTTACAAAGAAGGATTTGGGTTTCAAACCACTTCTCCCATCCACTAATCCCAATCTGCTGCCTGTGCTCCAACAGTGCTTTAGTCCTCAACTCATTAAATCTTATTACACAGCTAATAAGCACTAACCAAACATACCGCTGCCATGCTTACTGCTCACTAACCCCCCTTAAACACAGCACAGCACATGCATGCAGGCCCGAGCAAATGTATGCCAGGGTAATTGTATCTTTTTGTATAAATTACTCCTCTGTGTAGCCGTAAACATGGAGTATGTGCATATCCCCATCCTTAAAAAAACCCTTCTGAAGCGAACTCCTCTCCTCCTTTCTCATTTAGTTCGATCTGGACGTTTATTAGAGTAAAGGTCAAATTAAATAGAAATCCCTTATGTTGGTTAATTTAGAGAATGATCCTCCATTGCAGAACTTTGATGAAGATGGTCGCTCGACTCGCTTTATCGATCGGATCTGGGCCGATACGTTCCAGTCGTGTAACCTTTCCATTCACGAGAGCTTTTTGACAGAGAGTGAGAAATGGTGAAAAGAAATGGTGACAAAATAAAAGAATGTGAAATGTGGAAGGGAGAGAGTGAGAGAGAATGAGAGAGATTTATATTTACTTGTTGGATCAGCACGCTGGCTGAACGCCAGGGCAGAGATGATTTTTCTGCGTCACATTTGTATAAACAGAGCGCTGTTGTACGGCTCATTAGTTCGATAGTGAGATTCTGAGGCGCTGTAGTTAAAGACTTCCTCTTGTCACAGTCCATCACAGACGTGATTAATGTCACAGAGATGTGGGGCAAGTCTATGATGCCACCCATATGCCACGCACACACACACACGAACCAACACAACCTGTGTCTTATAGACTTTAATAAAAACCTTCTGGATATTGCATTTAAATCAACACATTTAAACGACTTTACTCTTTATATTCCAGCTCTTAAAGAAGATTTAAAGGGACAGTTTATCCAAAAATTTACTCACTCTTATGTTGTTACAAACCTGTATAAATTTCTTTGTTCTGATGAGAATGAAGGAAGATATTTTGAGGAATTTTTGTAACCAAACCGATCAAAGGCCCCATTGACTTTCATTGTAGGATAAAAGAATAGTATTGAAGTCAATGGGGCCCCAGACTGGTTTGGTTACAAACATTCCTCAAAATATCTTCCTTTGTGTTAATCAGAACAAAAAAAAATTATACACGTTTGTAATAACATGATGGTGAGAAAATGATGACAGATTTTTTTTTTTGGGTGAACTATTCCTTTAACCCTCATATTATGTTCCGGGTCAATTTGACCCGTTTTGATTTTTAAGCTGTCGGATAAACCAGTTAACCTGTGATTCTATTCTTGAAATTTTGTGACTTTTTCTCATTTATGGCCATGAACATGCATGCAAAGTTTAGACATGCTGATATGTTTTGAAGTCTACCAAAACAATTTTGTAACGATTTTGAGGTTCGCGGGTCAATTTGACCCGCATTTTGTTTTGCGCCAAAGCAACTGTATAGACCTAAATTAAATATATATTTTTAGTGTTTGTTGTTATATTGGTGTTTACCTACCCTAAAATGGGGGTAAAAATGCTTCTCCTCACTATTTTGAGTACTGAAAATACTTTTACAGACACAGATGGTAAAAGTGAGCTATAATTTCTATTTACAATGTATATGAAATACTACTTAAGTTAAAGTTTTCTTCCAGAAATTTTGTCACTTTTTCTCATTTAGGGCCATGAACATGCATGCAAAGTTAGGATACACTGATGTGTTTTGAAGTGGGTTTTTTTAGCACAAATAATGATTTTTGGTACGATTTTGATGTTCGCGGGTCAATTTGACCCATATTTGTTTGTTCCAAGGCAACTGTACAGACACAAATTAAATACATTTATTGCATATATTTTGGTGTTTTACTACCCTGGAAAGGGAAAAGTGAGCTTTTCCCACTTTTTTTGTACCGATAAAGACTTCCTCAGACACAGAAAAGTAAATGTAAACTATCATTTCTATTTTCAATGTAAATGAAATACTATGTATAGCTGATGAATTCAGACCCACAGAAAATCCAGATGTGAATACAGGTGATGCTAGCTGTGCCCCATAAAACATGACACCAAAATAAGCACCATTTGTGTAAAATGCAAGAAGTCAGAAAGCACATGCTTGATGTATTCAGATCATGTAAACAGTGATTTCTTGAATTTGTACAATGAGCCTCAAGAACAAAAGATGAGCCTATTTAGAAAAAGAAAAGCTTCATTTCATTTCAAAGCAATATTAAATAGTTCATTTAGGATGTCTTAAACATAGGTATGTTAAAAAAAACATGTTGAATTAAAATTTAAAATGTTAAATGTTGCAACAGTTTTTGTGCTACATTTGTTAAAACAAAAATGTTAAAAATTGTGGTTAAATGCATTTTTTTAAAATCATACTTTTTAATTTTAAATGTTTGTAATGTGTGACAAAGACTGATACTAAAATGGTTTTGTTCATACCTAATTCCTTCTTGTTTTTCATAATGTGATATTTAAGGAATTGCATTGAATCCAATGCGGGTCAATTTGACCCGGTCCATCAAAATCGTCACAAAAATCGAACACAATACAAGGGTTAAGTATGAAAGTAGTAATGCTGTATAATTTGAATATTTACATTTTAATATTTAACAATAGAAAAATGTGCCTAAATAGATCCAAATAAATAGATTTAAATGGATGGTTTACAGTAAGTGTGTTCTCCGGACCCGTAACCAAAATAAAAATATAAGAAATGTTTCAAATTTGGTGACATCAACCCAATTATTAAAAGTTAAGATATGCACGTTTCAATAATAGATAATAACTTTGTCTACGTCTGAAATTACTTATATAAAGCAAGCCCAAATTTGCGAGAAAAGATAGTGCCAACAAAGAATATTACAGTCTAACACAGGGGTCTCCAACCTTTTTGTGAGCAAAGGCTACCAATGGAAAAAACAATCTGGAGGGCTACTTTTTCCTCGAAACTTTTTTCTTGTACTTGTTGATTTTATTTTATTGGTTATGTTTTATCATTGTTTAAAATGTTAACATACATAAAAAGCCAAGCCAATACAAAATAATTAATATTAAAATGAATGTGCTTTGGCGGGCAACTCACAAACTTTGTGCGGGCATCCTGGTGCCCGTGGGCACCATGTTGGAGACCACTGGTCTAACATGTACAGTACATTCCCTGTGGTCGAAATCAAGACATACATTATTTTCCACTTAATATTCATAAACCCATAACATGTCCAATGCATCAAATGTTTTCATCAAAGGTAGCCTGCATTTGCTATGCTTGCCAATTTAAATCTTTAAAAAATATATATTTTGCATGCAGTGTATCCATTTCTTTCTCTCTCTCTCTTTTGCTCAACCACACACACACACACATCAGCAAACTATTCAATATCTAAGTAGAGCCCACTGTGTTCAGTGTATTGGCAGTTTCTTTTCCACTGCATGTTCATTAGCAGATGATTTCAGAGTTGGAGTCTCTGTGCTTAGTATCTATTTCCCTCAAGTGTTCAGACCCTCGAGCTGTGAGGATCTTTGCCTGGGGTTAGTTTTTTCATTTAACATAATTAGACTTTGCTGTATCGCATTAAGCTGGCAGTGTGCAAAAGGCCGCAGACTGGAAACACCGGCCGCCGTCGCGTATAGAAAGCGAGAGCTCTTATTCTGAATAGTCATCATTACAGAAGCCATCAGCTTCAGTTCTCAAAGTGGTTTATTGTTAAATCGATCCTACGAGACTCTGTTTATTGATTCAAATTATTGCTAGTTCAAATGACAACTTGTTTTTGGCTTAAGTGGTCTTTTTCCTTCAAGATGTCAAACAGTGCATTTGATGGAGACCTGTGTGCGAACCGAACCGTTTACAGTGTGTGTGTGTGTTTGTCACCTCGATAGCAGTTATTTCAATACAGAACATATGAGAAGCGTTCAATCGGCCCGCCTCTGACTCATAACTGCTGGAGTGGATATGACAGCAATCAACATAATTAAAATAATAACACTAACAAGCTTTCCGAGTCGTTTCCTGTGTGTAAAGATCTGTGCCTTGTGAGAGAGCATACGGGAACGCTCTCTCTCTCTCTCTCTCTCTCTCTCTCACCACATCAGAAACATGACGCCTGCTCTCGTAACTGAGCTGATGGGGTAATGGAGAGGAACTCATGATGCAATACGTGTAAAGTGTGATGTGTTTTTTCCTTTTTCTTCTTTGCGAACGTGTAATTTTGTAGTTTTGTCTTTTGTGAACGTGATAATTTGTTTACACATGCTCATGCATTTCAGCCCATAGAAGAGAAAAATCAAAAATGAGATTTATCACTCGGCTAAACTTAACCTTTGCTTAAGGAATTTGAGTTAATGAAACAACTAATAACTCTTCCAATCTATGAAAAAGCAACCCTTGCAATGAAATAATTTACAGTTTGTACACATTCATATCAATTTGATCATAATGCATTGAAGCAATTAATTATGAACGACCCCCTTAACAATAATATTAACAGTTCTCAATATTATTTTATAACGTATCCCAATTTTTTTGCATTTTGTTCTTATTGCATTTCTCTGGCATCCGTCAGGCTTAGCACACACAGTCTGAATCTTCAATGCAAATCAATTACTACAGATAAAGAAGATCATATTTCCCATTAACGTTGAAGTCATCCCCTTTAAAAGTCCTCCTCCCCCCTCCTTCAGTAAAAGCTGTTTTTGCCTTCAGTGTAGTAACCTCAACTTCACGAATGAGATTTCACCAGGCTAGGATACAAATGAAGCATTAAGCCCCGTTAATAGCACTTGGGCGGGGTTAGGTTTTATTAATGCTCTATCAGGGGAATATCTCAAACGAGCGGAGACAGAGAGCAGGCCGCTTTCCAAAACACCGACTCCCCACCCCGAGCTCAGCAGATGAACAAATATTTATGTATGAGCATATTTTGGAGATTCAAATAGATTTCGGCCCATCTCATCAGGGTGATGAGTAAATAACAAACCCACTTAATAATGACAGCTCCTATTTAGGAGTGTGCACAATACGCACTCTTTTATTTAGCCATCTTTAAAATGACCTTATGCCTTATTTTGTTTAAGCCTATATGATATGAAAAGACATCTACAGTGAGTATATATTTGTAGATCCGTAGCAAACCCAGTGGAGTTTGTGTTATCAATAATGCAATTTCATCTGGTGATATTAGTGGCAGTAATTTATTATTTAATAAATAAAAATAAACAACGATTCTGCATTTAATTGTAAAATGGGACAATAATGTCCTCGATTGAGTTAGACTGAGCATTAATCTTTGCTTTCTGCTTAAGGGCAAAGGATGATGCACACATTAAAGCCTTATTAAAAATACCGACCACCTGCAATTTAATCTCCCCTTAGTTTAGACCTTCATCTCTCACTTCTCTCTCTGGATCAGGTAGGAGATGATCACTGATATATTTGCAGCAGGGGAGCACAGCTGTCGGTTTGATTGATAAATGGACGTGCTGCTCTCCTCCTCTCGGGTAGCGCGAGGCCAAGCGGTCTCTCCATCCTCCGCTCGCCACGCGTTCTAATCGATGCTCGAGTACGAGAGGCAGGATGGAGCCTTTCTATTGGCCGAACCCCGGGGAGAGCCGAGCGGCTTTGACTGACAGGCCAGGGAAAGAGGAACGCAGCGGTTGCCAAGGCGAGCCGTACCCAGTAGCGATTGGCAGCCGTGAAGGCAGACGGTGCCTTCTGGGGTCCCCCAGTCTGCGCCAAATTCCAATTGTTGAGGTGGCAGAGCAGAGAAAGACAAAAGGGTTCATGGCACACACACACAGGGCAGGATCAAACAAGCCAAATATCTCTCTTTGTAACACCTAAAGCTGCCTTTATAACATATTTTTATAATAATAATAATATTAATAGCACTCCTCTTAATAGCGTGTAGATGTAGGCCTATGTAATGATATAGACATACAGACTTGTATGCGTTGACTTATGTAACATTATATAATTAATTGCAATGTGATATAATTTGCAATACACTGAATGAATAATTGCTTTCCTCTCTTTATCTCTGTCTCTCTCTCTCTCAGTGGTGTCGGTTTGGCAAGGGCCCATTATGAAAAGCAGCCTCCCTCGAACCTGCGCAAGTCAAACTTCTTCCACTTTGTGCTGGCCCTGTATGACCGGCAGGGACAGCCCGTCGAGATCGAGAGAACCTCCTACGTGGACTTCGTGGAAAAGGACAAAGTAAGCATTTTGCCACTAACAGACACAGCTACACGACACCATGGGATGCTGGGAGGTGTTGAGGTGCAGCATATTGAACTTGGAGAACATGCTAAGAAACATGAATGTATTGTTTTAGGTTCAGTTCTTTGAAAAAATTTAAAGGGATAGTTCACCCTGTCATTATTTACTCACCTATAAATTTCTTTATCCTGATGAACACGGAGGAAGATATTTTGAGGAATGATTATAACCAAACCGTTCATGAGCCCCATAGTTTTTTTCCTACTGTAGAAGTGAATGGGGCTCATGATAGGTTTGGTTTCAAACATTCTTCAACATATCTTCGTGTTCATTAGGACAAAGAAATGTAAACAGGTTTGTAACAACATGAGAGTGCATTATGATTTCATTTTTGGGTGAACTATCCCTTTAAATAGCTGTGATGCATTTGTGCAGCTCTCTTTATAATACCTCTGAGAAACACCCAAATTTAACATCATCCCATGCTTTGAGAAATTCAGTTTAATCGTATTGATCATGCACGTGATGTGAAGTACAAAAAAAACTATACATTTCCTATACACAACTCTTTGCTATGTTTTTATATATAATATATTTTTCATGAATTTTAGCAATCAAACAGACTCATATCTATTTTTCTTATTTTTGATATGTCACATTGCATACGTGCACCACAGTTTTTGCTCTAGTGGACCCACACAATCTCACACACACTTCACTTAAGTCTGTGATGTTTGGTAGTTGCTGTACCAGAAGCTACATGTAGGGGGCGGCAGAGAGAACAAATTCACACACATTAAACAACTTAATAAACTAATAAATATATATTTACCGTTTTCAGGCAGAATAATTATTGTATTTTAAAATTATTACATGATGTTTATTATATTTAAATGTATCCAACTATTTATAGCAAATATTTTTTTATTTTATTCCAAAAATCTTTGATCCTCTCTCTCTCCTCCTAATTCTGGAGGGTAGTTGTGTATTATTGATACCTGCAGCGTGTGTTTAGAGCATGTTGGAGGGTAGTCCTGCTCACCCCGCCGTGTGTGTGTCAGGGGGTTGTTTTCAGTAAAAGGTTACAGGGAACAGCTCCGCCCATAGTCATACGGGACGGGGTCCAGCTGGCACGGTCAATGCTCTGTCCTTACTGTCCGATCACCTCCACCATAACCCCCCACATGCTCCTCCGCCCTGGGTCACTGCCAAGATGCTACCACTAAACTTGGCAGCGAGCAGGAGAAAAGACGGAGAGCGACGGCGTGTGCACGTCGTTTTCCTGTATAGATGTCACATCAGAGTAAAATAACTCACCTGAGGGGTGGACGTAATGTTTTAACTTAAACCTCACATGGTCTTAGTCAAAGTGTGGTCAAGACAAATTTGATGCCGTTGAATTTATTTTCATCTAGGGTCTATGTGTTTGCCTGAGCGCAGGTATCAGGGGATTTTACTGGTGAATTTGATCATATTAATCAAAATGCTAAATTATATCTAGTATGAGATAATAGCTTTTGTTGGAAAGGGAGATTTGATAAATCTCACCATATACGTGAATCAGAAGTTAATAGTAGCTTGCTTTACATGTGCAAACTATGTAACACACACACCTATATATTGTTTTTGGGTAATGCAATGATGTATTTAAAATAAAATGTACTTATAATTGTAAACAACATATTTTTTTGCTTAACATGTTTTTAACAACATTGATATTCGAAATTCAGGCCTGCGATTTAGTACAACATGTGCATGTATGCATATGTTTGCATACTTTGCGGTGTTTTGATTGCTATTAATTTTTCATCCTTGTCAGGAATACAATGGCGAGAAAACCAACAACGGCATCCACTACAGGTTACAGCTTCTCTACAGCAACGGTAAGATCTGCAATGCTCCTTCAAACCCTTGCCATATCCCATCAATAACAAAGACATATTGTGAGGCAGAGCGGGGCCAACTGTAAACGATATGTAACCACAATCATGTCTCATCACATCTGGAAGAGTATTCAAAAGCCCCATCTGTTTATCCTGAGTGGAGTTCATGCTGTTGAACACATTTGCAATCATTTCACAGATTACACTCATGTATAATGTCATTCCATGTTACTTACCAGCACAGACAGAGTAAACACCCTCATTTTAGGTCTTAGGAAAACACAGGTTTTTTTGTGGTTTACACATAAAAAATGCTGAGTTATTTTCAACCCAGCGTTGGGTCAAACCTAGCCGTTGGGTTAAATTAACCCAGAAAATGTTTGGGTTACATCATTGCATCATTTTGGGTTAAAACAACCCAGCACAGGTTCAATTAGATCTGAATGAGTTGAGTTTGTCTCTTTTGACACAACGCTGGGTTGAAAATAACCCAGCATTTTTTTTAGAGTGTACTTACATTTTAGTTAGTGTAACAACAACCATGATTATTTTTCAAAAGGGTAAATCATGCTTCATCGTGCTAACATCTAAACTGATTAGTTACACTCAAAAAAAATTGTTTTAACCCATTGTTGGGTCAAAAATAAACATTTTCTGGGTTAATTTAACCCAGTGACTGGGCTTGTTCCTTTCTGACCCAATGTTAGGTTGAAAATAATAAAGTGTAATAAAATTTTTGTAAGTGTAACAACCTTTTTCAAAAGGGTAAAGCATGCTTCATTGTGCAAACAACTAAATTAATTTGTTAAAAAATTCTAGGTTAATATAAACCCAGCATTGGGTCAAAAAAGTGATAAGCCCGACCCCTTGGGTTTTAATTTAACCAATGCTGGGTTGTTTCAACCCAAAATGTTGGGTTTGTTTTGTAAATATAAACATTTTCTGGGTTAATTTAACTCAACAATTTGGCTCATCCCTTTTTGACCCTATGCTAAATTATAAATAACCCAACATTTTTTATAGAGTGTAGTGAAATTTTTGTTTGTGTAACAGCCATGGTTATTTTTCAAAAGGGTAAAGCATGCTTCTTCGTGCTAACTTCTAAATTGATTAGTTACACTCTAGGTTCTAGGTAAAACTTAGGTTAATTTTATCCCAGCGTTGGGTCAAAAAAATGATAAGGCCACAATCTAAAAATGGCTGGGTTATTTTTGACCCATTATGGGTAAATATTGCACAGAACACGTGCTGGGTTACAAATTGACCCAATGCTGGGTTATTTAACCCAACTGCTGGGTTATTTTACCCCATGGTTGCATAACAACAACCCAACGTTGGGTCATTTTTAACCCAGCTTGTGGTTTGTCCAATATTTACCCATTATGGGTCAAAAATGCTGGGTTGGGTCAAATATAAAAATTTTCTGGGTTAATTTAACCCAGTGACCGGGCTTGTACCTTTCTGACCCAATGCTAGGTTGAAAATAACTATTTTTAAGAGTGTATAATAAGACTCCAGATACATTGTTACCCCAGCTAATGTTAATTTTCAGTTACATTATTTCAGTTTTCAAACCCCTGTCGTACATTAACCATGTTTTTTGTGGTAAAAGTGTAGTAACCATGGTTTTTTAATGTATTGATTACTATTAGCAAAACCATGGTTTTACAACAGTAACCATGATTTAACTATGGTTTTTGGAAACCATCGTTTTCAAAACCATGATTATTTTGTGGTAACTAAGGTTCTTAACAGTAACCATTTTTTTTTGTTTTAACTGTATTAAAACCATGGTTAATTTTCGTAAGGGCTTTGGTGACGTTTTAGCATTTTGGACAAAACTTAATGCGTCAAGTTAATTTCTTATTTATTCTGATAGGAACAGACAATATGTGAATAAGACCAGATTTATATTGGCACATGGCTGTATTAAAATACAGTACAGAAGATAGGAAAGTAAAGTAACAACACCAAATAGCAAATCGCTAATTTGATGCAATAGTGTCACAAATAGGCTAATTAGCATATGATGTCATTTGATGACATTTGGCGACTGAAGCACCTTCTATTTAAAACAGTTGGCAACACTGGTTATTTTCACGAGATAGATCAAGTAGACATAGGTAACAGATGCATATTACCATTTTGTCAATGTTTAGGACTACACTAGCATATAGATGCCCTCAAAGCACCTCTCATAAACTCCAAAATAGGTTTTATGTTGCCTTTAAGCATAATGTAATGTTTGCAACTTATCCGTAAAAATAATTGTCAAATGCTGTCACTGTCACATATGCTAAGTGGAACCATCACAAATGTCCGATCCAGACTTTAATGCTAACAGATGAGCGTTGTAGATGTTGTTTTCTTGTAGCAGAGAGGCAGTAAGGAATGAGAAAACAGAGCCCTCGCACTTTAAAGCAGTAAGATCATAAATAATAGAAAAACTGAGGCGAGTTTGTTTTTGCTAAAAGGCGTTAGCGGAATAGCTCAGTCAGTGTGACACGCGTAACAGAATGCGCGTAAACGTACTGCAGGGAAAAGAATAATAAACAAATTAATTTCCGAGACTTTGAGTCTCTTTATGCCGACTTTGGTAGTGATTTTCTTTTTTGTGTGCTCGGAGAGGCTTTTAATTTGAACATGCATTTGATTCCAGTAGTATTTGAGGTAATTTCGAAACCAAGTATGCATCTACTGAAATAGATGAATAATAATGTGTTTCCTTTCGATCTGCAGGTATCAGAACAGAACAGGATCTCTATGTGCGATTAATAGACTCAATGACTAAACAGGTGAGTACGAATTTTGACTTCTTGCATGCTAGTAATATAAGACCCAAGTGTGTTAGATCTTGGGACCATTAAAACATGCTTAATTCATTCCATCACGTCATGGACCAGACCCCCCTCCCAGTGTTCATATGGCCTATACTTTCCTCAGCCCAGCAGGTCCCACTGTCACCGCATGTCAGCCTGTCTCAGATCAATATGGCAACCAGTTCCTCAACAAAGCATCAACCCCGGAGACCAATCAATAGGTCTTAATGTAGCTGCAGAGCCGACACACTGGAGACAATAATCCTCACAACAACATAAAAAGGGCTATAGCTGTGTGTGCCGGTAAAATCCTTCCCCCCCGCTCACACGCATGGGTTTTACATATGTGCATCAACGGCAATGCTGCAAATATCGATCGTATCCTAATTGAGAAGGGTTCCTTTTAGAGACCGACTACTTGGTTTATTTATGAAATTGTTTTTGTTCTGCTAATTTATTTTTTCTTTGTAAGTAGAGATGACTTGATTAAAGTAACAGGAAAAGTATTTTTGTTCCTGGTGTTTGTGAAAGAGTAGAAACACTATTCCTTACTACTGGAGTCATGTTTGAAGATGAGGGATGGGGCTACTACGTTGGCGCCAGCTATGCGAATCAAGAACGATCATATATAAATATCGACCCGCTTTGAAATCCCCACCCCCTCTACAAAAATGGAAGATGGTGATGAAGAGGAAGAGACCTTCATAGGCAGCCGAGAGAGAGAGAGAGATCAATAATGCAGAAGTGGTCGTTATCCTAAAAGTATTGTTCCCCCGGGGCATTAGGTCAACCCTGTCTGGCCGACTGACCAGAGTCTAGGAAGATGGAGAATATTACGAGGTGGATTGTTTTATGAGTTCTGTATGGATGTGATATGATGAGTGAAAATCATAAATGGGATCTCATAAACAGCAATGAGATCCGATGGAGAGCAAATGGAGATGTTATCTTCTCTAAAGTAAAAGAACTGCTCAAGATGAACTACATTTCCCATCAAATTCTTCCACATAAGTCCAAATCATTTGATCGATGCTATGCACATTAATTGTGCATTTCTATAATGCAAACAATATGTGCAGGCAATTGTCTTTATCTTTCTCAGAATTCTGGACAAAGTTTGTTCTTAAATGAAGCGTAACTGAGAACTCAGAGTCTCACGAGCTATGAACGGAGCGGTAATAAAATATTCCTCTGTGTGGTGTTGATGGTTGATGGGAGCTGGTGGTGGTGGGGGAGTCCTTTAACTTCCTTGATATGCACCGATCATCCGTCATTCAGGCCCGGCCTGACAGCAAGATGACGGATGCTGGGGAGGAGGCCTTTCTTTCGGTGTCTTGCTGGCCATCTGGCTGCTCGGGGTGGATGCTGATGGGGAGAACGGAAAGATTGTTGCTCCACATGAGCCCCAGCAGAGTCTGGATCCCCTTCGGATCACAGCGTACATCCATCCGCCGATGACCAGATTTAGCTTTTAGCATATGTTAAAGTTGTCAGCATGCTCCAAACAAAAACATGACTAATGGCCAGGTGTCAGCATCCTGAACAATTATCTTGAGCAATCACTGGTTTCAGCTTGAGATAACTGGCGGGGTCAGCGTTGCATTCCCAGTACGTCACCTCTGAGTTATAAGGGATGACTGGGGGTGGTTGTCACATGGGAGAGGTTATATGTCAGGAACTTTATGGTTTTAAGTAAAAGTTCCAGTTATATTCGTTAGTTTTTCTTTAAGCTGTGGTTTGGTGAAACGTGTAACTGTGATCTTGGGACATTGAGGTCGGGGGAAATTGTCACACGTATATATTTTTGGCCCCAGTTTTATGCTATTTTTAAGTTATGTAGTTTATGCTGACTAAAGCAAATGCTTATTATGTTTTTTTACCTAAAACACGTGACAACGTATCTTAGGGACACTTCACTTTTTTGAAAATATTTCAATGAGTTAAACACTTGATTTTTACTGTTTTGGAATCCATTCAGCCGATCTCCAGGTTGGCCGCTACCCCTTTTAGCATAGCTTAGCATAATCCATTGAATCTGATTAGACCATTAGCATTACGCTAAAAATCACCCATGAGTTTCGATTTTTTTAAACTTGACTTGTGTACGACAGAAAATTAAAAGTTGTGATTTTCTAGGTCGATATGGCTAGGAACTACTCTTATTCTGGTGTAATAACCAAACTCTTTGGTTATTTTTTGCGCGATGCTAATGGTCTAATCAGATTCAATGGATTATGCTAAGCTATGCTAAAAGTGGTAGCGCCAGACCCAAAGATCGGCTGATTGGATTCCAAAAAGGTAAAAATCAAATGTTTAACTTTCGGGGAGATGGAAAATTAGCATATTTTTTTTTAAAAAGTGGAATGTCCCTTTTAGTTGCATTCTTACAGATAAACTGCAAAACTGGTCATATTTATAAATAACAACAATTGTTTTGCCTCCATTTTGTTTTGTCTTACAGCCAATCCTTTATGAAGGCCAAGACAAAAACCCAGAGATGTGCCGGGTTCTCCTCACCCATGAGATCATGTGCAGGTGAGTCTATTTCAATGATAAGCAACTATATACTTTTTCTCTCATTTCTTAAGCCAAAAACATTTGGACCTCTAGAACAAATACTGCACCTTAAATAACAAGCTTTAACATTTTGAATGCATGGTCACATACAACTAAAATATCCATTAATGCCTTATTAATTCTTTTTTAAAATTGAATGCGAAAAGTATACTACACCTTATATTACTAGTCATGATTCGCCGCCGCTGTGTGAGAGAAAGGCTTTAAAAGAATATTACCATATGGTTTGGGACTCCAGCACACAGGGTTGCACAGGGTTGCATAGGTGGGCCTACACATTCTTCCCTCTCCACTGTGAGGTCCTACAGGGCTTTCCTCATTACATTGACCTTAATGCAGTGTAATTATGGCTTCACAGTGGGAATGCATGGCTGGAGACCCGAGGAGAAATGTCTTGTACATGAATTTTCACCTGACGTCATTGGAGGGGGGTAAGGACTTATAGGGGAGCAGGGCTGGGGAGTTCGAGGAAGTTAAGGGGGCTCAGATGCTCATGTTTTGGGTGGTGGGGGCAACCAGGTGGGGAACCTAGAGTTAATAATGCAGTGAGGGGAAATGATGGGGATTCGTTGAGCACCCATGGGCTGACGGGATACACAAATCCTCCACTGTAGCAATACAAGTAAAAAATAAAGGATTACTGATATGCTAATGCTAAACCATAATGGAGATGTGCGAGAACAGAGGCAGACGGTTCTTATGGGAAGCCTGTCAAGGAATAAAGTGTTGATGGGAATTTCAACACATTACGAATTATTAAGATGGACTTCGCTAATTATCTTCATCACTGAAGTAATTCCATCTGGCGCCACATTAATCTCACAAACGCTTCACCTTATAAGGTGGACATCATCACTTTTGGAAAGCTCACCTGTTTTGCACCACAGATGCATGCCGGGTATTTTGGACAATTTTTTCCCTCAAGGAACCGAGCTTTCTCGCAGATGATTTCGATACAGGTTCCATTTTCATAATGATGGCTCGGTTTGAGTCGGTCATTATGTGATTGAGTGTGATTATTAACTGCCTCCCCTGATGAATGGTGTGTTTCCATTTGCTAATGACAGAGAGATGAGAGATATTTCCCCTGTCTCTTACTCCCAGGTGATAAAACTCTTTATCGGGCCCTGACGGAGTCTGTTTCACCTGCAACACCCATCAACGGGCCTGAGCGTTGCTGAAAGCGCAGCAGCTGTTCGCCACAAACTTCATGTTCTGGTCCCAAACATGAGGATGGGCATCCACTTCAGTTTGAATAAATAGCGCTCGTCTTAAAGATCGGTTCCTTTGTGCGGCAAATAGCTCAGCGATCAATCCTGACAGAGTAATTGAGCTCACATATTTACATTTGGCAGATGCTTTTATCCAAAACGACTTGCAATGCATTACCAGGTATACATTTTTTATCAGTGTGTTTCATGGGTTTGAACCATTTGACCTTTGGCACTGTAACACAATGCTCTACCACCGAGTCCATATGTATCTTGTAGTTATAATTATAACAATAAACTCAGTGTTAGGAGGATAGGGTGCTCTGTAGAGGAGGAATACATTTGCCTTTAAACCTTCAAGGTCCTTATTCGTCACCCCAGTGAACTGGCACTCCGGAGACTCCAAATGAGACATCGCAGCGGTCGGCTGGCATGCAATCTTCATCCGCCCGCTTTGCTGCCAGTCTGGCTGAGGATGCCGCTTTGGTGCATATCATACGTCCTGGCCGCTTGTCTTGATGATTACAGCACTTGCCCTTTAAAAACAAGCCCTCTATTGACATCTATCCTCTCCGCTCTATCATGTCTTATCTTACTCATTCAGCATGTTCTGATGTTAGTCTTAAGATCCTCCAGGGATGCTTTGCTGGCTGTTTTTTATAAGCCCTCTCTGATATTGCCGACTAGTCCGATAAACCCCACATTACTTGTTTTTCAAGTGAATCTACTTCAGGCTACCGGAGGTCCGTCTGGCTAGTCGGGAGTGCTGATAGCAAGCCGAGCGAGCAGCTCTTAAAGCGCATGTTCCTCAATCTATGACTAATCGCTAGAAGTGACCAGTGATAGTACCTGTCCAGCATGTCCTGTGCTCATCGCAGGGGCGCGAGGTTGGATACGCGTTTGTTTTTGTGGTTCTGGCCCCGAGTCATTAACCAAGCCAGGGCTAGTCTGCCCGGACCCTGGAGGGAACCGCATTAAGGCCACATTACGGACGCTCCGCCAAGGTTTGTTGTTGAGATCGGGGGCGCGGGGCCTCCCTCTGGACCTGGCTGTGCTCCTGGGGTCCAGTTTGTTTATAACACTACTTTCGCAGTTTGAGGAGGTTGTCACCACAGCCTCACCATTGGGTTTCCAATGCTAATTGGTCTCCTGGAACTTTGCTAATGGTTCCAAGTAGCCGGGGGAATAAATTATGGTGGCGCGCTCTATGGCAACAGTCACACACACAAAGAAGAGGAAAAAACAATCCACGGTTTATGTTTTTTTCAGGTTCCTTAAGATCAAACGATGTGATAAATGATTCATAAGTCATCATTTTGCATTCGGTGGCTTTAAGTGAGGATTATTTGTCAAATGGCAATCTAATGCATGTCAGCATGAAGCAAGTAGGATGAATATATCTACAGTCTTAGTGGTCGGAAAAATCCATACAATGTGATTTGAAGTTATTGCTTAGCTAATCTTAATCGCGGATAATGATTTTTTGTTTCAGCATCTACTCTATCATTTCATCAAACTCTGTTGAGAAAAAGGCACAGGAATAGTTACAGCAATACTGCATATGAATAGATTATTTTTATAGGTTAAGATTAAAGTTTTTTTTTTAATTCACAATTCATTATTATATATTTTATATGTATAGAAAATAATGCTATGCCAGCATGGTTTTATTAAAAATAAAAATTTTAATACACTTTTATTATTTATTTTTAAATAGTTTTTATTTTTTTTAATATAGATTTCGATTTATTTTATTATTTATCATTTTTATATATACACAATATATAATTTAAATATTTTAAAGCAAATAAATATTTTAACAAAAATTATTTTACACCTTAAAAAATACAAATATTGTTATAACATTGTTTAACATCCTCCCAATATATTTTTCCCATTGGGGGTGTTTTTGTCCCCCATCTGCCAAAACGAAATCCTGCAGGGTACGCTACTACACCTATTTTTCGCCTTGCTCTGATAGCCTCTAACTAATAAGAACGAACTTAATTGTAACCATTTTAACAAAGCGGGCAGCACCACTGGCCTCAGCGGTTTGCCTGAGCGAGAAGTGAATGGGCGAGGCGGGACGCATTTAGGGGAACCACATGCCACCAGATGAGGTGCCAGCCTGTGGCGAGGGCGTGCGCAAGGGCAGAGGTGATGACAGTGTTTGAGGAGAGCATTTGGGATAGAGCCTCTGCACCAGGGCTTCTCTGGGTTCTGTCCAAACTGTCAGAGGCCGGCTGAGTGACCTTGGCAGGGGCCCAGCCCAGCTGGAGCTGGAGGAAAAGGGCGACCTGTCAGGCAGACACCAGCTTGAGCAAGGCTTGCCGGTCACCACATAGCTCTGTCCCTTCCTCCCGAAGAAAAGGGGAGAGAAAAATCCTTAAAAGCACAGTATGCTCCTCAGTTGGTTAGGAACGCAAAGATCATGGGTTCTACTCCCAGGAAACGCACATACTGAAAAAAGATGTGGACTTTAATTAAAAAAAATTTAAGCATCTGCCAAAGTTATAAATTTATGTGGCAAATAACTATATATGTTATGAATCAGCTCTCATGTATTTAATCATAAAAATATGATTAAATATCAGGATAGACAGCTAAAGCTAAAGTTTCTTATTTGTGACAACTTGCCCCGACTGATTTTGCACTCTTCAAGAGTTAAAAAACCTTATCTTAAAATACTTTGATAAACATATAACGTGTCTTTTTTTGTTCACTTTAGTCGGTGTTGTGACAAGAAAAGCTGTGGGAACCGAAATGAGACACCATCCGATCCCGTCATCATCGACAGGTAAGAAAGTTTTTTATCTTCTTGTCAACACCTGCGCCATCGAGATATCAGCATTCAACAGCATAGCATACCCAGACTCTTCTGCTGGTGTGTCAGACATGAATTTGCACACCTAAAGTGTTTAAAAATGCTGTCACATTGGTTCATCTGAAGATGGGCTGCTAACAATCACCAGGCTTCCCACAGTAATGAACACCTTCTCTAATATCTTTTTATTGACTAGATCTTTCTCTTTGTGAGCATTTGTGTAGAAATAGTTTGAAAGCAGAATGGCAACATCAGTCTCCGTTTCAGATCTTTTTGGAGATATCGGTGTTCACTACTAAGTAGTGGTTTATTTTAATTATCACGCTACCTACCTAAAATGAAAATCCGCCCTGTAGATTCTGTAAATAATAAAAACACTTGATTTATCACACTGGTTGACTGGTCTTGAAAATGCTACAGTAGGTCAAAATGTGTGGGAACCCTGACTCACATATTGTCACCATGAATGCCAGTTATCACAATCCCAATGACTTTTGTCTGTCCAAGTCTGGGTTAATATAGCATGTAACTTCTACACACATTCTGGTCGGCTAACTCCTAATTTTGTCGTGAACGCCGTTCTTCAAACTATTTACCCTGTTGACTGGGCGTCTGTAGGGATTGTCTGTAATGACTGGAATGGAGTGGATATGATGGTGTGCACTTCCAACCAGGACAGCAGTGTGAGTGTCCTCCTAGGGCACAGGGGTCATTACCAAATCCATGTTGGCTCGTTAGACCGGCCTTGGAGCGTATCCAGCGGACAGAAGTGAAGGGAGCCGGAAATCAGTGACCCTCCCTCTTTCTCAACACACACACACACACACTCTTACGAACGCACAACCGCACAAAATCTTCTCACCTCTAGCTGCCATGGAGCGTGTGTGATTGGTGTAAGGTCCAAACCCGCAGAGATGATGTCACCTTTTATGCTCTCTTTGTCGTTTATGGACCGTACCAATTATTTAGCTGCCCGGTAAATGACAAAGTCCTCCGCCCATTATAGCGGCCGTACTGCCGAAGAACTACCAATAATACCAATTTACTAACAACCGACAGGGCGAGGAAACCATCAAAGGCGCTGCGAAATACGACAAAAGTGTGCGAAAGAACGTTTGAATTTTTCATCTCTCGACAATGAGCCTGATATTGGTGTGCGAAATGTTTCCTCTGGGAGTAGTCTCAATGAATGGTGCATTGTGGGGGCTGAATCACTGATGTCTAGCGTGCGTGTGTATAACGCCGGCGTGCCAGCCACATCTGAACCCCTCATTACGCGGACCAAAACCCATTCGAAAGTATTTACGGGTGACAGCGGATGCGTCTGATTTAAGACAGACCGGTCCATACGACTGCATTTTAGCGCCCTATTAAGATGGCTAGTATTTATAGGAGTGTCGCCCTGAGCTCCTTAAACCAACAGATAAATCAGTTTGGCGCGAGGGACGGCTGCCGGCCCACCATGCAAATCAGCCGTAGCCCCCGTCACTGTAAAAGACTTTAATGATGGCCATTCATCGTTTCCTCCACAGTTTCTACCTTTTGTTTCGAGCACAGATCTGCTGTGTAAATCAAGACCTGCTGCGCGCGCTCGTGCCGCTCCATGCATCACAATCGCACACAAATACGAGCGACTAAGGTGCACAGACGCTCTCGTGTATACGACTGGGCCTGGTGGCGTTTTAAGGAAACATTTTTCAAGTGTGCCACGCTGGTAATTTGGTCTCATCCGTTTCCTCCAATTGTTTGTGATGTGTACCATTAATGGGAAGAACGAACGACAATAGACGATATGCTTCCTCGATCCGTTATGATTTCTGGCTATTGCGGAATATCGCAGGAAATGAAGTTGTTACTTTGACGCTTCCTATCATGTCCATTTAGTTAGGGGTTAAGTACAGGTCAGAAAGATCAGGGGTCGTATCCTGGGACCTTTTACTTTCATGACACAGAAGCACTTGTGTTAAACGCCAATGCCGTTTTAAAGCTCAAAGAGTGCTTAGGCAAGGGTAAAGCCATGATGTTCTTTGTAAAATATTGCTCGGCGAGCATTAAAACAGGTGTTATTACAAGCTAATATTGCAATTAGATTGTCCAGAGAGTTCTCCTAGTTGGACAATAAATTGTGCGGTGCTGTCAGCGTTTAAAGGAGGTGGGGGAGTTTGGTCTAATTACCTCCTTTTACCTCCCACCCATCCACCTTCAAACACGATCACTTTAGTTCCCTTCGTGCTTTTCATTTGAGCTATGAAAAGTAAGCAATAAGGAAAAGAACGGGATAACTGATAAGAGGCTGATGTCCATTTCCAAGAGACCTTTGTGACCTTTGATCCATATTCACAAGTATCACTCTTCAGATCTCTTTATCTGGAAATCGTCTTTCCATGAAGGATCAGGCGTGAAGTCTAAGCCATTTCCTAAAACGTTTGTGTGTGTGCCATGATATTGGTATAAAAATAAAGTTTTCGTTCCTGTGTTGATGTTTTTAATATTTTAACTGGAGGTTAGAATGGGACATATTGATGGACTTTCTTTTTTTTTTTTTAAATAGCCAGTAGATTTAGTTAAACATTGCCGCTTGCTACTGCTATCAGAATAAGTGGTACAATATAAGTTATAGGCACTTTCTCATTACAGAGAGCATTTTATTAGGGAAAACTTTGGATATGCTTGTAAGTGCAAGATTGGTCATCAAGATTTCTAATGCATACATCAGTTGTTTTCAATAAAAAGTATGCTTCGATTTTTTTAATTGCGTTAAAGCGAACAGATATGAACTAAAGACAATAATTCCAATTTTATTTATTTTTGGTCTTTAAAGTCTGTGTAAAGCCATTTCAGAGAATTGTTTCTACACACATAAAAAAGTTAGAAATGTAGTGCTAAAACACATAACAAAGACTAAACGATGTAGTACTGAGTTGCGGAGTTTATTTGGGCGGGGCTAAAACAGTGGCTTGATGATGCACTGGAGCCACCGAGCATGACCCCGCCCCTTACACGGGCATCCATTCAGGTTGTAGCGGTATTTGAAAGTTGAGAAATCAGTGGGCGTGGTTTTAGCAATGACAGTGGACACGCCCCCACGGTTTCAGAGCAGGTAATTCTGAAATTTTTTACAACTTTTTAGTACTATTTATTTGGCGGTTTATTTCGTCATTCAAATTATGACACATTTTCTTATGGTGTGACAAACTGAGTAAACATTTAATATCAGACTTTTAACTTTTACTTTTTGTTTATTTGTCTGTCTGCGTGTTGACTATGCTTTGGGAATGCGTCTGTGCGTGTGGTACAAATGCGCATGTGTGTCTAAGCTTAACCCCACATTTGACTATTTCTGCACGTTAGGACTGTGTGTGTGTTTTGTACATATGTGTGCACGTGTGTCAGAGCTTAACCCTGTGGGGGTGGTGGCTGGTTTTTGGTTATCAGCCTCTCTGGACTCTTCCCAGCAATCGCGTTCTATTGATCGAGCTGTGCGCCCATCGGTGGCGGCCAGATTAAGAGTATAGATTTGCAATAAAAGAAGGACATTACTGGGCAGCCTGGGTAAAATTGAAAAAAATGATGAGCTCTTTGAAGTGGCGATGAGTCAGAGCCAGAAGAAAAGGGTGTTAAAGAGGGAGACTTTATGTATGTATACGTTAGCGACATTATGGGCACATTTCCTACATGTATGAAATTATACACTCGAGACCGTGAAGTGCTAGCTTTGTTTATTGTGAAATATGCAACATTTTATTTAATCGTGTTATTGCATTAGCAGCATTTTATCACTGTAAAGTTATTATTAAAGTATATTATTGTGTTTAATATATATATATATATATATATAAAATTAAAGCCACAATCTGTAACTTTTGCCTCTCTATCGCCATCTCTGTTTGAAATATAAAATTGCAGGTTACTTTACATCCATATCTTTAACTGATTTGAAAAGTTACAGCTTTAAGGAGTGTTTGTTGTCAGAGTTAAAATGGCAAGTCATGTCCTTTTTTAAAAATATGTTATCAGCGTGTGTGTTTGTGTATTTGTGTGAAATATGGATGATCATAGTGGGGTGTGGCGGCAGGTGGTCGGTTTGGTAGGTTCAATAATTCAGTATATCCAGTCCCACATGCGATATTTCCTGCATCTCTGCCTCGCCCTCTTTCTTTTCTGAGTTCAGGAACACACACTTCTGTAGAATAGAGGAGGAAAAAAGAGAGGAAAACAGATGAAAGAAAGAGAGAGAGAGAGGGAGAGAGAGATATTGAACCAGTGCCATGTCCATGGTGGTGGTGGCACTCCGATAAAAACAGTGACAGATGCAGGTGAAATGAGGCCAGTCGCCATGACGATGTGGAGCGTAAAGTTCCCATACCAATTCTAGAATGGTCATCTCTCATTAACCCGAAGTCTATTGAGCCATATTTACCCAAAGCAACCCCCATCAACAGCAGAAGCGATGGTATAGCATCCAGCATGATCATTTGGTTCTTTTTGTTGCCAAGATCAAGTAACATATCTTGATTTTTTATCGGGAGTGAAAGTGAGGAGAATAGCGGGTGTGAGATCACAATACAATGCGGACACAATGTGTGCTAACCACTATGGCACCAATACATATCATGTTTGACACTGATGGTTGTATGTGTTGTATTGGGTTATAATGCCAACACTGTCAGGAAAAAAAGGTTCAAATAGGTACCCCAACTGTACCTCTTCAAAAAGTACACATTTGAAGAGTTTGGTTCCAAAACACAATAAATCCATTTTAAATAATTTGGATAAAAAATGTGTTTTCTATACCAAGAAAGTGACAAGATGAAAACAAATATTTCCTGTTACAAACTTTCACATAGCATCTTTAGGTTATAATAACATAAAAAATAACATAAAAAAATCCATAAATAGATTTTCAAAGATTTATTATAAAAACTTTCCGCAAAATGCAATAAATCCATGGCAATTTTGTTTTCCCAAAATGCTATAAATCTATTGAATCAATTTATAAATGTGCATTCATCTTTTCCATATTATATTCATTAAGTTGACTAGTGGTATACACTGATAAAAAATAAACATTAATGGCATTAATCAAAACACTTTATTTGTCATATTAATATCCCTGTCATTGCTGCTGTCACTGGGACTTTTTTGACAGCGATCAGCTGTAAAATGTTTTGTTCCTGCTTGATTTTTGTTGACTTCGAGTAAAATAATGTAAAGTTTTTCATAAGATCCTCTGGGGTCAATGTGTTAGCATGACAGAAGCTTGATGCTGTCGGGAGAACAAGCAACAGCCGGCATTTTTCCTTCGCCCGAGTGCCTCTTGCGTAAATTATTAGATTTTGATGGCTTACATTTCTTCCCCGCCACAGAAAACCACCACAGGTTTATCAATGCCATTAAAAGTATTATTTCATTTTTGTTTGTTTGTTGATAACGAAGTACAAAGTAGATGAGGAAAACTAGGATTCTGTGTGTATTCAAAGTGCCGCCATTATTGTTTACAATGCGTGGAATGTTGCGCTGTGATTGGAAAAAAGTGCTCTGAAAAAGTGGATTTATTGCATTCTGCAGACAAGGAGGACTGCCGTTAATCGCGTTTTGGGAAAAAAGAAATAAAATATCATAGAATAACATGGCAGATATCGGATTTTGCGTAAAATTAAGAATTTTGCTGAAAATAACATCGGCGATGAGGAGTCTCCCCAACCATTTCCTCCTTCATAATCTTTATTTCTTCTTCTTTCAGGCTGCAAATGGGCGCAGATGCAATTTGTATGGCAAGCTTCTTGCGAGCTACCATTTTTAATAATAATCACAGCCTCATGTGAGAACTCTGGTCTTGCAGTTGTGAGACGTAGTTTGCAGACCGGGACAAAGTTGTCTGCGATTCTTCCTACTGTAAAGTCATGCAGTATGAGACACCCATGTCGCCAATCCATCATGCAGCCTGAAACAGCACCAACTGAATGCTATCCTAGATAATCACGCAGTGTGAAAACATCTGTGACCCGACTAGTTTGAAAATCATGCATAATTGCAAATCGGCATAAGTGTTTCCCAAAAATATAAGGCTTATCATAAATGTGTGTTTCTATCGTACCTGTACGAGTAACCCAACAATGACCTTCAGAAGCTAAATGCAAGAGGATTGGAGGTAAACACGACAGACACTGTTTGTGCTGTAGACCTCTCTTCTTTCACACGGGCTATCCGTTTCAACTCTTGCTACGCCGGCTACACAGCAAGACCTGCAAATAGAAAGCCACAATACCACAACTCATCCTCTGCAGCACACAGGCCTCCAACAAGAAGATTAGCTGTAACTTATCTGGAGCACCAGTGTCCTCCTGGACCTGGATGTTTATGGTTTTGTTGTTTCAGTATTAACTTTGCGTGCCAATAAGGTTTTTTTTTGCGACATATTAAGGCTTTAGAATTAAGGGCTTTAGTTTTGTTGCTTTTGTGTATAGGGATTGTGTTATGAATAAGAGGAGCATAGAAGTTTGATGTCAGTTATTGACTTGACCTTACTCAGTCAATATTACAGAACGTTATGATTTAATGTAGAAAACTTTTTTTTTTTACATGTATGCAAACTTTCTTAGGGGATAAACATTTGTCCTTTTTTGTACATGCAAAAAGCTTTTGAAAAGTCTGCGTGTCTACTTCAATTGCTTGGACTACAAAAGAGTTAAAGTAGTCGGTGAGCCTATTAGGAAGTACACTAGCATGATGGCAGCTGTTTACAGCTCTCCATGGGAAAGTGTAGTGTTTGCATCCAGAGCCTGAGGTGAGATTTGTTTGGGAGCCTGTGGGGCCGACAGCATTAGACCCGGGCTAAGTCACAGCCTGCAGAGCGGCCCCGGGGCCTGCTGGGATGGATGTGTTCCTGAGGGCCAACTCTGATGAAGAAAGAAACAACCCGAAAGGTAGAAAAGGAAAAACACAAAGAAAACAACAGCACATCTGTCCGATCCTACAGCGTTATGCTGCTTTACATATGGTGCTTCTTTGGGGATACCGTAAGACGCTCCCAGCTAGAATCTGGAAATAGTCAGGTGACCGTCGGCGAGTGTATATGGGATCATGGGAATCTGCCTGATCTTCCCTACGGCAAGCGTGGAAGTGTTACAGGTAAATCCACCCCTCCGGTGCTTGTCACTAATGCTAGCATTATCCCTTGCAACCCCTCTGTGAGGAAAAAGCTATTGATTGCTTCTTCCGTGTCCCTCTGTCGACGTATCGCCGCCTCCTGCAGGTCTCGATGTAAGAACTCTGGGTGCTGTGTAATCTGGCAAATGCAGTTTGCATTTTAGCAACGCCTCCAGTATTGACTGATCGTGTAGAGTTGTCTGGGATAATGCTGAACTGGGTCTGAACCTAAAATGTAACTCACATTCTGCAGCTAAAATCTATTTGGATGAGACACTATAGCTGATATTTGGATTTCGGTAACCCTGTATAAATTGAATTGTGCATTGAATTGTGTATGGCAGACTGCAGTTGGGCTATAAACTATATTTCTTGGTGAAAGATGCACCAATATTATATATTTTTCACCAATACCAATAGCTGATAATTCAGACTGAAATCTGCTGATACCAATAGTTTGGTGGATATATTAACTTGCATTAACCAAATTCTGAAGATTAAAGGGATAGTTGTCCAAAAATTAAAGTTCTCTCATCATTTATTTACTCTCATGTTGTTAAAAACCTGTAAAAATGTCTTTGTTCCGAACAGTGGCGGCTCGTGACTACTCATCCGAGAGGCGCTAATTCAAATTAAGTGTTCAGAGTGTCATGTGTTTTGCTTGCATTTTCAAAATATGTGTTTGTAGCGTCATGTGAACCATGTGCATCACGTGTTTTGTCAAAATAAGTGCCTGCTGCATATGCGTCAAAACCGTTTATGATAAAAGAGACGCTCACGTTCACAAAATACACGATACGCGAGCGTCTCTTTTATCATAAACCCTTTAGACACGTCTGCAGCAGGCACTTATTTTGACAAGACACGTGATCCACACACAATCTCTCGAAGCGCAAAACGCATTTTTTGAAAAAAGGAACCACACACATGATGGGCTACATACATGTTGTGATGAACATCGCATCGAGCACCCCTCAAAAAATTCCCTTTGAATTTTATGAATATTATTTATTCATATAATGGCCATTATTACCAAATTTTAAACTAGTGATGTTTCTTTACATTTTCTACACACAGTGCTCGGATTGATTGCATTTTCCTTTTTTTTTTGATTGACAGGACATATCGGCCATAATTATCGTCTGTTTTTAAACTATCGGCCGATAGTCGATACTGTAAAAAAACTGTAATAAAAAATGCAGTTAAAAGTCAATTCAACATACATTTTTAAGTTTTGCCTCGTGATAAGTTGACATAACTTATAAAATCAAGTTGAAATTGAATTTGAAGTTAAAGTAACATAAAAATATACGTTGATTTTCCAAAAATGCTTTGTATTTTTTACAATGTATATTTATGCATTTTTGGCAGCTTATTCAAAGCAACTTAGTGCAGCGATATGTTTTATCGAATCTCTGAACTGTTGGGAATCGAGCTTATGATTGTTTGCGCTGCATGCTAATGCAATGATATAGTAACTGAGCTACAGGTACAGACTTGTTTTTTTATGTATTGTTTCAATTAAAATTAAAAGTGGTCTTTATGTAACAGGTAGTTGGACTTAATAATAATAAATCATATGTTAGATAATAAAATAATTGCCTTTGTCTGGCAATTGTGATTTTCTTTTTAGCTACACCTGATGGACTCCTGCATGCTCTCCAGTCACCAGTATGTCCAATTAAAACATCCCTAACAAGGCCCTGCTGTTTTGTAGCAAAGGGTTCTGTGCCATGGACCGCTTCATTAAGGTGGATCAATCCATGGTGCTGATTCTTTCAAAAAGATGTTAAGGGAATTCACGCGTTCCTCCTTAACCAGCAGAAGGAGCAGAGCAATCTCCTGAGCTTGTGGAGGTCCTGATCAGCATGAAGCTCAGCGCGGGTCATGGTCCGGTCAAACTGCAGATGTTTATCTCAAAAAGGTGCTCGCGTGCGTATGGGATTAAATGCGGGGTATATGTGCTATCAGATCCGATTAACTCAAATTACTCTATTTCTCATGGTGTACTGTAATACTATTGCTTAGTTTCTAACCAGGTGTGACGTGACAACTATATTTTTGCCTTCAAAAGTAATTTCAAACATACAAGAAGTGTACAACAGGTTGCAGGTGTTTACTCAAATACTCATCTATGTGAAAAGTGAGGAACCCTTTTATTTCCTATTTAGATGTCATGGGATAGTAAAAACCAGAGCAGAAGAAAGGTCATTTCGCAGTCAGAATGCAGTTTGCGAGCCGGGCCCTATACGAGTCCAGATCAAGTCCACCTCACCTCCCAAATCCCACACAGCTGAACAGCAGGCAGACACAGCGGTACAGATCGTCCTTGATGCACTTTTGAATGAGTGCGATTTATCCTCCACCACCCCATCTTAGCTTCCGATTCCACTCCTGCCTTTGTCCTCTGGGTCTCTAACTGTCTAAGGGTGCAATCTGGCCTTGACATGCCCAGACCGGCCCATGAGCGCAGACAGAAGAGGGAGACGGGTGTGGAGGGCAGAAATGATGATGTGGATGAGGGTAGAGGTGGGGTGGAGGGCAAACGGGAGAGAAAGGCAGGGGCTGAATCTGACAGAGGTGTGGATGGAGTGAGAATCGAGGAGGGGGAGGACGGAGGAGATTGGAGAGAAAGAGGAGCAGATTAAGAGGTTATTGAGTTCTATATAAAGATCCATAAATCTGATGTGGGTGACCATGGCAGTGTAGTAGCCAGCTAGCCGACCACGGGAGACTGACCATTACATAATCACATACGCATCAGATCCCGCTCATTTGGACTTTATATTGTTTCAGTCCAATGCTAGATAAAGTCTTGTTGTAATGCAAAGAAGCTGCAGAGCTTCTCATATCGGACTATATCAGCAATAGTTATAATGAAATTGGAATAAAAACATACTGAAGTTTGTAAATGAGAGTCCTGTATTCGATTTTTGCTTATCTCGCGTGTGCAAAATTCATTTATAGCGTATGCCCTGCTATATGCCGTTGCAAAGGGTTCGCCAAGATGGTGATATCTAGGATTTTTTTGTGCTTGCTTCCCCCCCAAGTCTGTGATGTTTTGCTTCACAAGTGTGCACTAAAGTTGAGTACTTGCCTAGTATGCATGGTCATTCTTGTCTTTGCTTGGACCATATAGACAGCTTCCCCAAACACAGCGATGTTTATTGCCAGGAAGCTTGGCTGGTGTCTGAGTTGTGGGTTTGTAGTTTATCTTTGTGTTGATATTTGTCTGGGCTGGACTGGGTCTTTGTTGTGTTGTGCAACTGACATAGGTCTCTAGAGCTTGAGATTCATGTATATTTGATGCTTTGCTGTTGTTAGTTAGACTCTGTAGCTATAACACTACACGTATGCATGCATGTAGACGCATTTATAAACGCTTTGGCGTGTAATCACAAATATACATGTTGCATGTAATTATTTTCACCTTTCTCTCTCTATTTTTCTTTCTCTCTCTCACTTACAATCACACACACACGCAAACATAGCTTACAAACTCACACACACTTCTGTACACACACTTTGTACTGTATACCTGAAGCTATATACAACTCTTGTTAGAGTTTTATCGGCCCCGTAAAAACACACCCTCTCTCCCTTACCAAACCAATGCTGTCTCTACGCGCAATTACACACACACACTTTCTCTGTCTGTTTTACACACACACACACAGTTTCTATATTTCTCTGACTCTCTAACACACACGCACAACACACACGTCCACACACAACACAACACAAATCAATACCAATTTATAATTCAGGATTGCTGGAGTTTGGGTTTTAGGGCAGGCCAGCATCCAGCCTTCATAAATATTACAGTGTTATTGACTGGATCCGAATGAATTGGAGATTTTTTTTTCTTTTTCTCTCCTTGCCCCCTTTCTTGTTTCAGGGTGCCGAGCAATAAAGCCTGCTTTTATTTATTCCCTTTGAGTTGGAGATGAGAAGCCTAACTGGATAACAAATTTGATCCCGGGAATGAAATAAAGTCGCTAATGGTGGACAGAAGGGGTGCGCCCCCCCAAATGTGCGGAGAGTAATGTAAAGCGTGCTGGGATTGGGATAAGTGAGGCGATTTGTCTGAGCCGTGTCCTCTCTGTTAGCAGAGCCGAGTGCACTTTCCTATGGATTTATGCCTTAAGTAAAAACACATTGTCTTGTAAGACATTGATCACAGGCAGCGGGCACAATTTTAACTGGGTGAATGAAGCATGTTAGTGGCCGGTCAGATCAGTATGTGATAATAGATCGTAACTGAAACAACCACAGACTGATACTGTGGGGTCCAAACTAAGAGACTACAGTGAAAATGTATTTATAACTAACATTACTCATGCATGTACGGACATTTAAAGGCAGTTTCCACTTAAATGCATTCTGAAATTTAGGCAAATACTAAAAAAAAATATATTTTTTACTTATATTTAATTGCTGTGCTTTTAATTGTTTCTAACAATTAAGGCATCTTACATTAAAACTTATGAATCTTACCAAAACTATAGACCACTCAGGAATGGTGAAATTATTAGGCGTAATATGACGTGGATTATTTTTTACAGTCATGGTTTATTGGGTGTAATACCAAAATTGGTATTGAATGTCTGTAATGTCTATAAATAACAATAGTACATTTTTCATGACACAATTTGAGACTCCCAACAACCAATTTTGCATTTAAAAGTCATCTAATGGCTATCAAAACACAGCCCAGACGTCTAGGCTAAAACAAGGCAAAATTTGGGGCGTCTGTGAATTTTTTTTAACCATAGCACCCCCCCCAAAACAAATAAATTAAACCAAACACCTTGTAATCGCTGTTGACTTTGCTTACATGATTGAATATCATACATCTCACAAATTATTTTGGCAAATTCAAGATTATTTTGGCTAGATGTGGTTTACTCATTGCCAGACTATATCGGGTCAGTAGTTAACCTAGAAGGACAGCTATTGCTTGCTCGGCTTTATTGAAACGTGTGCAGTATGTCAGTCTCACACAACTAAATAGACTGTAAGTGTATGTGTGTAGAGTAAATATGACGTCTGTTATTCTCTTCAGCTTGTGTATGATATCCATACGCAGTGTGAAGCACTAAACTTGTCTAACAAACTGGAAAGTGCTGGTTGGTAAAGTCCTCTGAAATGCACACACATACGCTCCTCAGATTTCCCTGAACTCCCCCCAACTCACCTCCACCTCCGAACCTCCCATCTCCCGGGGCGTCTCGACCGATGAAAGAAAATCAATCATGTCATAAAACTAAGAAAAAACAAAAAAACCTGTTTAAAGTAAAACTATCAGCAGTTATAAACCACTAAAACACCAAATGATAATACACGCACACACGTTATTCAATATTTGTGATCATTTATATATTTTCAATCAATATGCAGTGATTTTGTTGGGGATTATGCAACACATTGCAGTGATTTAATGCAGTATGTTATGGCATTGAATTTCCGAGTGATTATAACCGTAATGATTTCTCTTGCGAGTCGTAAGATATAAAACAGACAGTCTTTATAACATCTGCATAATAACTTTGGTTTTAACTTAAACATCTTAAAAAAAAATGCTAGTTTATGGTAAGTTTAGTTTAAACTTTAAGTTAATGTTTTAAAAAATATAATGTTCACATTTTGCATTGTACGGAGCCCCTAAGGGGACATGGAGAAAAATTAAATTAAAGTTTAGTTTAGCTTGCGCACATGAAACTTTTGCGTGCACACGTGAAAGCAAAAGTTTCATGTGCGCACACCAAAGTTTCACGTGCGCTTGAGAAAATAATCTTTAAAAAAAAATTCTGCACATGAAGGTTTCACGTGAGCACATGAAACTAAACTTTAGATTTTTTTTACTCCAATGTCACCTTATGGGCTCAGTAGCATTGCATATGTGTGTTTTTACATTTGTTTTACTAAAAGTATATATAGATAAATATTGCTGTTTTTATTTTTCATGCATTAAAACTATTATATAGTATTTTAGTAACTATATATATATATATATATATATATATATATTTATTTATTTATTTTTTTTTTTAAATACTCGCTAAAATAATGTACGTGCTGAAGGTGCTACACAGGAAAAACCATCTTTGGCTTTATGCTTTCATAAAGAACCTTTAACTTTCAAAGAATCTTAATGTTTTACCAAATTTTCTTTGTAGTGGAAAAGGTAAAGGTAAGAAAGAAATGATTTTTAAGAAACTTTATTTGAGAAAGCAAAAACGGCTCTTTTATCGCATTCATGTGAAGAACCCTTCCAGAACCTTGATTTTTAGCTTTGTATTAAGCTATTGTATATTGTGAAAAGGGTTTAAAATTTATTTTTTAGCTATATTACCCAAGACACATACAGAAAACTTGAACAAATTAGGCAGACACACACACACTTCCACACAGACTCTCACCCTAGAATAGAGGCGAGGTTGCTTGGCTGGTGGCTCCACAGAGAGGAGGAGGGATTTAGTTTTGTAAGTTCTCTCCCGGCAGTCAATACCGAGCTCATCAACTGCCCTGTTTTAATCCCTTAATCAACCACACCGACTGACGCTTAATTGGGCCGAGAGTCCAGTAAAGATCCATTTCTTCACCTCTGATCCTGTCAACACTTACATAAGGGCCACTCTTCACCCCTCACGCATCTCAACCGCTCCTTACAATCCAGCGGTAAGAAGATCCAGTCAGCTGAGAATAAGAGTTTCTCCATCAGGGCTTTACTGTTTGCGTGATTGACTGGACTTTTAGACATCGCTGCAATACTAACAAGCTTACTAAAAGATCTCCACATGAGTTAAGCCAGACCTCAGAGACGTTTAAGCCATGTTCCTGGTGTTTTATATCCTTCGTTTAAGGGAGGGTTTCCTTAATGATAACAGATACATACGAAGGCCCAAGAATAAAGTAAAGAAATCTTTCTCCAAACGCAGCCATGGTCTACTCTAACAACAACATCTCAAAAATGAATTTATTTGATTATTGATTATTCTCCCTCACCTGAGCCTTAATGTCAGCTATATGTCCTCTGACTAAATGGAGAAGGTGCAGATGCATTGTGAGAGATTTAAATGCGCTAACTTTGATAAGTCTGTGTCAAAGGTCTGCTAACATTTTAAAGCTTTGGGAGTCATGATGTGCCCCCGACTACAAGCCTTTGTGGGAAAACAAATACAGTGCTTCATCAAGCAGATTCAGGGGTTGGTTCCCATCAAGCGCAGTCTGTAGGCAGTTAACGGCAGCTTTATGATGGGAGCGGAGAGATCAGTCTCCGTAGAGAAGTCGGAGTAATGAAAGGCAGGCCGTTTGTCTTTCTCTCTTCCGCTTTTCCGCTAAAGGCTCTGGCTGCATGGAGCCGTTCAGCAGACCCTGGTGGATGCTAAAGGATTGTTTGTTGCCTGCTAATCATGACCGCAGTGTCTGCCGAAGGAGCATTTGGCAGTGGCAAACGAGGGAGAGAGAGAGAGTGGGCACCGCTGCTGCCCGGGTGTCTTTAGCGGCAGTAAAACCCTCTTAGTGGGTAGTGCCATCTGGCCGAGCCCCTCGTGGGGGCGTAATGTGCCCGAATCGCGGGGTCGAGATGCTTTACTACCCAAGCTTGCCGGCTGCAGATGGCACGAGCAGAGCCACTAGAAAACGCCAAGGTCGGGCACGCGCCGTGGCGTGGGATTCACGGTGCTAAATGGCATGGAAAGCATTTGATGGTGCGCTGGACAGACCGCGGGGCATCTGAGGGCCAAGAATTCATCTATGTGCCTTCATCAGCACAGAAGCTCAACGGCCCTATGTGCGGCGGCAAAATGCACATTAGGGACGCTGGTGCTTTATTTGAAGTGAATAAAACAAATAGCGTTACGAGAAGTGATTGGAAGATTGTTGAGTGTACTATTCGGGATGATAGATAATTTTTAAAGGCAAATTAAAGTTAAATTCGGCATTTTAATTGTATGTACAAGTATGTTTGAATGTAGGAAAAGAATTAAAGAAACAAACTTAGACTATTGAAAGGTAAATAGGGAGCTAAATGAAATAAGTTTTGTATAAAAAAATATTAAACCCTGTTTCATAGCATACAATGCTTTGCTGCAAAAGAGCAACATATTGGCATACAGCACGGGCTGTGTGTAAAGCCATTAGCTCAGTTTTTGTGCTTTAGTGTGTACATGTGTATGTCCTGGGTCCACTCCAGAAATCCCACGTCACTCGCACGGTTCTTAGGGACTCTTTATGTTGTAGTGGGTGGCAGCTGGCGAAATGAATAGCCATTTTAAGAGCAGCGCGACATGAACGAGCGCAGCGTACAAAGGAACTTAATAAGTATGCAGTCACCATCCAAAAGAAATGACTGATGGAACACACAGAAGAAAAGGTATTGGGGGAGTAATGTTTTTTTATTTATATAAGCTGGTGTCGCCCCCCACCACAGTTGTTTTGACGGCATGCTCCATCCAAACCTTCACAAATAGGCCGGGGTCCCAGGACTCGCACCGCCCCGGGCCAGAGATGAGACTGAAATTAATATTGGGGGGTTCATTAAATTCAGTTTTTGGCTCTTTTCCATGACTGGTCCCTTAGCTGAACACCCTGGCATCAGTGATGACCGTGTGCCAAACCAACACCCAATACTACACCCAAATGAGCCCAAAACCAAGCAAGAGAGTCATCGGAAAGAAAAAAAGATATAGTGATAATAAACATCACTTTTTGTATTATATAATGATTTGCTATATAGTGCATTACATTTACATTTATGCATTTGGCAGATGCTTTTATCCAAAGTGAGAGTGCACCATAAGGTATACATTTTTTATCAGTATGGGTTCAAACCAATGACCTTTTCCACTGCTATATACAATACAATTGAGCAATACAGGAGAGTTAAATTGTAAATCAGTAAATTTACAAATTAAATTATAAAATGTATATTTCTTTTTTATATAAATGTTAATTATTATAAATAATGATTTTTTACAATGCATTTTTTTAAATAATTAGCAATATTTTTATTTATCATTTGTTTTAAATAATAAAACATTAAGTCATGCTTTTTTGACTTTTTGGTCACCTTTAAGTACACTTTAAAAAAAACATTTTCTGCTTAAATGTTTTGTTTTATGAACTCATACTAGTCATTTCAACTTACTATTATTTAACTTGACTAGAGATGAGTTGTTATTACTTATAAAATATAGTTATAAAATATAGTCAACTTTATATTTATAATATTGCATTTTATAAGTTGTAGCAACTTATTTTGTCAAGATAAATAATAGTAAGTTGAGATGACTTTATATATGACTGTATATATATATTTTTTACAGTGTAAACAAATATTTTTTTTTCTGAAAATGATCAATTACGTTATTTTGAGTAAACCGAAGCACTCACAGTGGCTGGTATGTTTATAGCGATGTACACTTGAATGTTTTCCTCCAGAGTTTTTTTCCATTGGTTTACACTGTCACTTCGAAAAGCTATCAGCAACCATCTCACCGTTCTTTTGTTATTTTTCGCGATGTATTTGAGAGCAAATTCCAACCTTTTTCTCTCAGTTGGACCCGGGAAAATTGAGTTTTCAAGGTGAACATCCTATTACTGGAGAAGGTTGACAAATTAATTTGGTGTGCGCCTTGTTGCAGTGTGGGTAGTGATAGAGACCAGCCTGTCAATTTGAGAAATGAGGGCCTGCTCAGGCAGCCAGATGGGAGTGAAATTGAACAGCACATTAGCTAATTACTTATGCAAATCACCCGGTCTTGCACCTTAACTTAAGCACGGTGGATGATACTCGGGGCGGCTGGAGAGTTTTAGATAATGCTAATCCCACTTCCATCACCCACACGAGCACATCTTCACCTGCTGAGAAAGCCCTATGAGGAATTGCTCACAAATAGCTGAATGCACAAACATACGCTCCAGCGCACGTGCAGGCGTCCTCCCTCTCGCGCGCACACATACACACACGTACACGCAAAAACAAAGAAACACTTGTGAGCCCGAGAGAAAACAAAGAGCTTCTGAGTTTATTAAAGCTCATATTATCTAGTAAGTGGTGAAGTGTCATAAGTCAAGTGTTTCTGCAACACTTCACATGACAACATCACAGTCGTTACACAGCCGATGAGAGGTGGGACGGGTCACGAACGGAGGGCTGAATCGCGGCTTTTCGAGGTGTCAATCACCCGTTTTTCCCAACCCCTCCTCTTTGCCCAAAACAGCAGTGGATTTTTTAGGGGTCTGCATGCATAGCATCATTCCTCGTGTCGGTGAGGGGCTTACGGAGGGCTTAACCGCCTCGACGTGCCCTCTCCCCTAATCACAGTTCGCTAAGCCCACCTGTCAAAACACGTTGCCACACCAGCTACAGATCTGCCTCAGTCCCCCTTAATTAACTAATCTAACTTGCACTGCGCGCTGGGAAAACGTAGAGGAAGACTGGCAGCCATCAGAGGAGTCCAGACCGGGTGTGTGCGTGTGTTTGTTTCAATGGACGTGGACTTATGTTGTACAGTGGAAAGCGTCGATCTATTGATCCCTGTGTGGCTGACAGGCCCAAGGCGTAAGCTTAACTATTATTAGCGATTTTGCAGTTTGGCAGTCGGTCATTAATGAATGCTCTCTCTTTAACAAACAGACACTTTCTCAGGCCAATAAAACTCTGGGTTTACATCTGATCTCCATCATCGGCTCCCTGAAATTTAGAAATATGGCCGTTTGCTGATGTCCCTTTGCAGTACGGTTTGTTTTTCCCAAAGTAATAAAAGCGATAGCCTTTGTGACTCTTGGCTCTCGGGCTGGAAGTCTTGCATCCATCTGCAATCATTGTAAGCCATATCCTGTTTTATTATAACATCATAGTTGCTTTCAAAATTTTTTTCGGTTTGATAAATGCTTTCTGTGGATCTGATGTTTTATCTCCATATGTTTGTGCCTTCTGTGCATGAAAAAAAATCACATTTAAAACTAAAATAAACATGATTGCTATAGTTAAACCACACAATAACCATTGTGCTACAAAAACCATCATTAAACGATTGCCAATGGTAATCAATACATAAAAATGTTACTATTAAAAAAAAATGGTTAATTTTTGTAAGGTTGTGTCTGTTTAATCCAGCCTTATCTCACCAGAATTTGTACGTATTTTACAAGTTGGCTAATGTGTATTAATTTGTACAAAGTAAATCATACAAAAACGTACGATCATAAAACAATAACGCAACCCCACCCCCATAACCACACCGCGACGAGCCAAAAGCAAATCGTATAAAAATGTGCGAATGTGGTCGTTCGAATTACCATTCACCCTATTGTACATTTTTACAGTATTTTAAGCTAAATATAATTTTTGTTAAAAATAGGTTATACAGTGGCCTTAAAGGGACAGTAAGTAAGATTTTAAGTGTTTTATTAATCAAAATCAATGTCTTTATTCATGAATATGTCCTCGTTGGTGTCAAATGCCAGTGATCTGACTTTTCTTTGTACGCTTAGAATTTCTTTTCTTTACTTCCATTGAACGGGTTAGTCCAAGGAGGCTTCCAAGTCGTTCCGCCGTATTGATAAACTATTATAGCAGAGAGGGACAAAAAGCACTAGCCTACCAACGCGTTTCCACAACGCGTTTTCATTCAGAACACGTGAACTACCTAAAACGGACAAGGAGATCAGTGATTACATAACGGCTAACGTAGTTGCAACACGCGTTTGGAAAGGCGAGGCGCTAGAGAGCACTGTTCGTTTAAATGCAAAATACAATTTCACCACTAGATGGGGGTAAATTGCTCCTTTAAAAATACTTTTTCTGGTATTTAGTTCATACTTAAATAGTCTGAATTACATTGCATTTATAACAAAACAAACAAACCATGAAGCATCTGCAAACACATTCCTTTATAATTTCAACTTGGTTTGTTATTTAGTCGTCATAAAAGATTTTATTGGTTGACTTAAATAGCCAAATAGTTTTAGGTCCATTGTAGATGTAACTGTCCAGTGAGACCACCTCGCGTTCCCAGAGGACATAAAACAGAGAAATATAAAGAGGAAGTGAGTATGCATTCCCTGGGGAAATAAATGGACAGTTTTACTAGACTTTAGACGGCACCGTGGCTTTCACACAGTCAGAGCCAACACTGTTGTCTTACGCGGCACTGTCTCTTATCCACATACACTCAACTCTAGAGAAAACCCTTAGTGTGACCTTCACCCCTACGTCTCTGCCCTTTAACCCTCACAGTGCCGACGGACACTCGCCTGTTAAAAAGCAGCCATGAGAAACTCCATTTAACTTCCTCCTCCAAACAAAAAAGTCTCATGCATTTCACAATCATGACGAATCGAGAACTTAATTTAAACCAGTTGTGTGAATTTGAATCCTAAATACAGGAATACGTGTGTGAATCTGAAGAACACAATATTCCCAGAGCGTGAACGGCTGTAATAGATGCCAAGACGCTGGCAACGCGGTTTTTCAACGTGAGACAGATATAAGAAGAGAGCAGCATCTACTCTGTGCTGTCTGAAGCTTTATAAACCATTTTAAACTCCAAGATAAATAATCCAGATGTGTGAGAAATGGAAGTGTGGAATAGGTGTACGTTCCCTGAGGGGAAAACAAATCATTATTCAGAATTCAGCTCAGAGATCTGCTTTAAAGATGATCTTTAAGAAATAAAATGTACTTTGGCGAAGATGCTGTTTGCATGAAGGTTTTGCGCATAGAGTAGACAATGCGTATAGTCAGCCGATGCAAAATTCATTTTCAGTCTTTTAGTCTCAAACAATACTGAAATTGAACATAAATGTTGTATTTCTAATATCATAATTCAGCAAAGGAGGGCAGGTTTATTAAGCTTGTTTACGACTGTTGTCATAAAACCTATTAAGTGTATTTATGGTGCAAACAAGCATAACATTGTCATTGGAAGTTGGCAGAAATGGAAATGGCAGCGAGCGAGTGAGAAAATGCTTTTGGCAGAGCGGCGCTTCGACTGGGCAGCGAGCGAGAGCTTTGGCAACGGTCTGTGTTTTCTTTCAGTGGTGAAGTCGCTCTGCCACCAGGGAGGAAATGGAGATTTACTGACACGGAGAGCTCAGGTGTATCCGCAATACTAACACACACACAAAGCAACATCCATCTGGGCACCGCTACCTATCATACCAACACACAAAATAATATATGACTATTATTAAAATCAGTTTTGTCATGCAGACGTATTCTTTTACAACCCGGGGAAATGAATAGGAATACAGTGGGCAGCGCAAATTTAATGTTCCTATTTTGAATAAGCATCAAAAAGGATTACGGGCTTGTCTGTACTGATAATTTTCTTTCGATTAGGATTAGCAGCGAAGGTTCCGATAGAGATTTCGGGTTTGGAAAAACCTCCCCGTTCCGAGCTGCCTCGCTCGCTCATAATTATAGTGGCGTGTTTTATTGACTGCAATAAGGCGTCATATTTAAGCAGTAATTCAGAGCTGTTCTTATGAGGGGAAATAAGTGTCATTAAGCTAGCTGTATGCTATCGAGAGCCGCCTCTAAATCACCGGGTCAGGCCGCACGTGCAGAAAAATGCCAAACAAATGGGTGTTGGGTAAACACTGGTAACATAAAGGTAATGAAGCAAAGCTGTTATGTGTTCTGCGTGTGTCACGGCCTGTGTGTGCACGATAAAGTATTTGATAGGAAATATTGTGCACCCTCAAGTCGTTCCTGAGGATTTCGTAGAAAGTTTTAACAGGTCGCCAATCTCCACAAAAGACTTAAAACGTTTACATTTATGTACTTGACATAGACTTTTATCCCAGTGCATTCAAGGTATACATTTTATGCTATGTGTGAACCCATGACCTTTTGCGCTGCTAACACAATGCCCTACCAATTGAGCTACAGGAACATTAAAAGCACTGAAACTATTAAAATTGTCCATATGACTTTACAGCATGTTATGAACAGATCATTCATGCAGCTTATTTACCAACATGAAGGTCAGTAAATAATGATACCACATACAGTATGAGAGGAACTGGTGGAAAACCTCAAAAATATATTTACCGAGCAATATATGTCAAGTGTCTAGCCATAACTGACTAGAAAGTGAGCATAATGTTGCCATTGGCAACCAGAGAGCAGCCCTGGACTGACATCAGTGGTTAGTGTACACTTCTGAGATCCAGCCACCCATCTGTCCAGGGTCGTTCTCCAGGAGCAATGTGTCCTTGGATGGGCCGCCCGTCCTGGGCATGCTGCGTACTGGACTCCAGTCTAGTGGAGCCAGGGTTTCTCAAAGGCCTGCCAGCTCACACTTACCCATCGCTGGGCTGAAGTGCGGTGCTCGTGGCCATGACGGTGGCACCCTGGGGGTGTACTGGCTACTCTGGTTGGCTTTAAAAAAGTGGAAGTAGTCTGTTGTGAGATATAAAGAGTTTTAAATTAGCCTCTCCCACACCGCTCGCCATGCATTTATACCTTTGAGGACCATTTATATTAAACCTTTATTTATGTACTCATATGTTTGCTTGTTTAATTTATGTATGCAACCTGTTCTCAGGAAGATGGGAGTGATGGAATCGAAAGACCAACTGCTCTTAGACGTGTTGGACAGGTGAATATGGGCTGGTGTGAACATATTTAAATCGCGTGACAGCGTAGTGTACGGAGCTTAATAAAGGCCCGTCCCGCATAACGGAGACGTAACGTTGAAAACTGTGATCTTGGCTCATTAAGCGTCTGCCTATTTCTGTGAGGTGTGTTGTCATCGAACCTCACGCAAACACTCACGCTGCTGTTCTTCACCTCTGAAACAGCCTTGACTCGTCGTAATTAATCTTTATCTTTATAGGGTCGTCTCCGCCCCTCCTCTGCCCTTTCACAACATGTCAGTTTTTCAGAACTGTTTCAAATGAAAAACTGTGTGTCTTTGAATGTTTTGTAAGGGATTATGCTTGACAAAAAAATCAAAAGATACACGAAGGGTGCAAGTTTTTTTCCACAATTTCTAATAAAAAATATTTATTCAAACTAATACATTTTTTATTCCTGTTAACATTAAAATATTAACAGTTCCTTCAAGCATCATGTATGAAATTACAAGAGTCCTAAATGACTCTTTGGACACCCTCATGTAATCTGTCTCTGTGTGATATTGTGTGTGTTCATAGGGAAAATAGTCTAGGACTAGTCTAATCCCTGTCCGGGAAACCGCCCCTAAGAGTCTGCGTGACATGTCCTCCTCCTCTAAAACCATGAATAAAACTTAGTAAGGTAAAAGAAAATATAATACAAACCATCATAAATATGGGTTAATCTGCAATAAGACTACAATTAATATGGTTTGTGCCGACCACAGTGCTTTTTTTGGCAGTGAAATACAATTATGTAAGATAAACAATGTGGGTACTATGTTGGGTTGCCAATAAAGTCAAATCATTTGAGAACTTCATCTCAACACAGAAACATTTTACCCTATCCCTGTAGCTTTATACTCTTTATCTTCTTTAAGATATTTCAGAAGAAGTATTTGAGGCAGTGAAATATAAGTGAGATTTCCTGATATTTGAAGCAGTGAAATATAATTGAGATTTCCTGAGCATTAAAAGAGCAAAACCTCCAAGCAATAAAATGTGGGTGATTAAGAATGTGGGGTCGGTGAAAGCGTTCCTTTTTATCTTCTTTTAAAGAATCGTTGCTTTTTGCGGGATGAGACAGAGCCAGATGCTTGATACCCATTTACACATCCGTCTTGTTTAAAACTGATCCCGATAAAATATCTTACAAATTTAATGATCTCTGTCATGTCTGACTCTTTGAGTTTTAGTGCTCCCTAGCAGTTTATAAAGATAGATATATAACAATTTTTTGAGAACATTAACCAGCACTAGTAACTATTGTTACTAATTTCTGATTGGTTAAAGTGCGTTTGACACCATTGTAAATTGGCAATAATGCACACCAGTGATCACAACTTATAAACGGTGTAATCACAACCTGTCCAGATTTCTGCCTTAATATATTGTAAGCCGTAACGCTTCATTAGCAAATATTCATTAATACGCAGTTAAAATATCATGAAAATGTCCGATTTTTTATATCAAAGAACTATAGCATCTGTTTGTACCTGGATCATTCACCTGTAATGATCTATAGGGATGTGAATCAGTTACTACTGCGGTTGCATGGTGGGATATGAGAATTTGCTTTTTGATGTGTAGCTTATTGTGGCCAGATATGATCTGAAGAAACACTAAGCCGTTAGCGGGTAATGTGATAGTCTCCGAGAGAGCGCTTGGTGTCTGGCACAGGTTTTGCGGACGGTGCTTATTGTCTGGGATGATGCAGACGGCCACGATAGTCACATGGCTGAACTGCTGACGGTGCGGCTCTGATTCAGGCTACAGAAGCAACAAAAGGGAAGAGAGGGACGCATGGGACTTCCTGTTTCCTGTACTGGCACACGTCGGGGTTTGTTTACCGGTGGCCTCGCCGGCGGCCGTAATCAAAAGAAGACAAAAAAAAAACAAAGATTGACACCGACCGTACAGCCCTTGACAAGTCGCCTCGACGCGTTTGTTCAGCAAAATTAAACACTCCGGACTTTTTTCACCTGCTTTGGCAAGCAGCGGCGCATATGGCCCGCCAGTTAAAAATAAAGACAATGCGCATATATTATCATACATAATGCAGAACGACCCCCATTTAATATGCAAATTCCCTGAAATATTACTGAACACCTTCTGTTCGGAGCGAATACATTTGAATTTGCAATTAGAATTATCCTGTATAATTAATGAAAAGCGTCAATTTTTGGCTGCTTACTAATTTGATTAAACTTGTTGATGAGGCATTTAGCAGGCCGACTGAATGGAGAGCGAAATCGGATTGGAGTGGAGGAAAGAGGAACCCAGAATCGGTCCGGTTCCCAAGTGACCTTTCTGACCTGGCTCGGCTGAGTTTGTGCCCGCATGTTTGTTTGGAAAGGTGGGGGTTACAGGCAAAGCAATTAGTAAGGCTGCGTTTTGTTTGGCCATGTGTCGGAGATGGCATCGAACAAATTGCTTCGGTTGCGCTACGGCTCTTTCTACAAATCAGGGCTATGTACTTGGTGTGTGTGTGCTCTCTCTTTCGCTCTTCCCTTCCCATGTTTCATTTCTCTGCGAGAACATGGTGACATCATAAAACACAGCGGTAAGGAGAAACAGGTGACCTTAACAACTTCAACCCAGGTCTGAAAAAGGCCAGATGACGCATTTACGAATGAGCCAGAGCTTTGCCTTGGTTTCTATTTACAGAAAAAAAAACGAGTTTTTAAAGCAATCCAGAGCATTCCTAAAAACTCGCAGTTTATTGATGCTACTAAATCCTGAATTCCTGATTGAAGATTTTATTTATCTTTTAGTTAGCGGCTGGTATTGCTGGGAGTCCCACGGCTTACCAGAGGAAGATTTTATAGTTGTTTTGGGAGACTTCTTGGTTATATCTCATTTTGTGTTTCAGGTTAACCTTTCTCTTCCCTTTTTAAAATCATTACCAATATGAAGTCGCCTGGAGAAAATAATATTGCTCATTTATTTCTCTTTCAACGCTCATGAGACATAATAAAGTTTCTCAGAGTAAAGGTTGATATACAGTATTTTGTTGCGAGACCGCTGAAAAAAGATCCAACATTTGAGAAAAATGACGTACAGTATGATTTCTCATGCATTCTGGATTCTGCTTCAACCATCACATCCATCCAATATCCAGAGTCTGCCGTTCCAGCCAATCGGATCGGACGATAAGCCCGTTCCCAGGGAATACTCATCTTGTGTTTGTTTATCCTGACCGTTTTGATCTCGCCTCAGCCCCTGTTGCTATTTGTTATGGCTGTGTTTGTTTTGCGCTGTATACAGTATCCATATTATACATAAACAAACTGGGTTGCTAAGATGACACTGGACCGGTTGAAGATCTTCAGAATGAGAAAGCGAGAGAGCGAGCACGCCCAGCAGCTGATGCTGAGATAATTCTTTTGTCATGAGAGGTATTTGGCGAGCCGAGTGCGATGGAGGGTGTGTTAGTGTGCGCACGGGTGACCTGCGTGATTGAGTGTGTGCGCTTGTGCGCGCTCCAAGAGTGCGCGAGCGCGTGCGGCTGGGCCGCATCCAAGCCTCGCACCTGCACTATTCTCATCGGGGCTCGTCTTCCTGTCCCATGGCACATTTCCACACTGAAATATCGGCTGTTTTTATAACAGTTCAGTTCCACTTACGCGTAACTTTTTTCCTCCTTTGAGTCCAAACGACTGTTTGCATATTGAAACGCAGGCCTGTTTTCTCTTTAGCTCTTTAGCCCGTGGGAAAGAAATATCACAAATGAGATTTTGTTAATACCTCTGTTGTTTCTCCTAGACACCGATGACATTAAATGGAGAGATTTTTTTTTATTTTCTAGCAGTGATTCTCAACCAGGTCACAGATCTGTTTTGGAGAAAAACTACATGCAAATAATAAAATGCAACTAACCATGTAAACATGCACAGATTGGAGAGCAAAATATACAATTCAATTCAATTTATATAGTGCTTTTCACAATTGTTTAATTGTTTCAAAGCAGCTTTACATTAATAAATTGCAGAATGTGCTTTCCATATCTTGCCTTTGATATCGAAGGTTAAGCTATACTTGGTTGAAAAATATTGTAAGACGCTTTGGGTAAAAATGTAAATGCCAAGGTTGTGGGTCCAAATTCTGTTCTCTATAGTGCTCGGCCCGAAATATCTGTCACTTTGGTTGAAGTGCAAACATTAAGGGGTGGTTTCCTGAACAGAGATTAGCTTAAGCCAGGACTAGGCCTTAGTTTAATTAGGAAATATAACTAGTTTTAAGAAATATGCCTTGCTAAAAACATTACTTTTGAGGCAAAACATATGGCACTGATGTAATTTAAGATATGTCAGTGCAAGTTTTTTTCAGTTTGGACAGCTCTTAAATTTATTTTAGTCTAGGACTAGTCTAATCCCTGTCCGGGAAACCGCCCCTAAGAGTCTGCGTGACACGTCCTCCTCCTCTAAAACCATGAATAAAACTTAGTAAGGTAAAAGAAAATATAATACAAACACCACAGTGCTTTTTTGGCAGTGAAATACAATTATGTAAGATCAACAATTTGGGTACTATGTTGGGTTGCCAATAAAGTCAAATCATTTGAGAACTTCATCTCAGCGAACACAGAAACATTTTACCTATCCTTGTAGCTTTATACTCTTTATCTTCTTTAAGATATTTCAGAAGAAGTATTTGAGGCAGTGAAATATAAGTGAGATTTCCTGATATTCGAGGCAGTGAAATATAATTGAGATTTCCTGAGCATTAAAAGAGCAAAACCTCCAAGCAATAAAATGTGGGTGATCAAGCATGTGGGGTCTGTTAACTCCTCTCACAGTTTTGAGGAGGTGCTGTCACAGCGTAAGGCCGGCGGGCCTCCTCGTCACTCTCTGGTTATTAGTGCCAGAGAGACCAGCTGCTCCCCCAGCTGTAAGGGAGGAGGTGATTTATTAATTGAGTGGCAGTTTTTTTTAATCTCACACGTTGTGCTGGGACGTGACGAGAGCTGTTCTTTCAGCGTCCTCCTCAAAAACTGACACCATCCCTGTCCATCATTATTTTACTCTACTGTATGTGCGGCACGATCTAGAATAGGAGATTCCAGCCCTTGTCCTCTTAATAACTGAATACATCAGTGTGATGAGATGAAAGACTAATAGACTATATAGGAGTGTGTAAATCTCACGGGAACCCACTAACTCATTACTTATCAACCGGTTCACACAAATGAAATTCACACTACAACCTGAATTCAGTGGCGCTCCTGGATCAATACGTCGACTTGTGGCAATAGCACTCTGATCAGATTCATTCTGTGAGATCGTTTTATTTTCTCTTCCTCTCTGAATTAATCTGGCCTGTTTTAATACACCACAAGAGACACTTTTTAAACATTGCATGTGTTGCTGAATTTAAGGCCGTTTCACGCAGTACGCAGCAAATGCGAGTGTTTAGTTCTTTTTCAAAAGGAGACGTGCGGAAAGTGGCAAAATGGTTTCAGAAATGGCCTTGCTCGTGCACCCAAAATCCTGTCCCTTCTGCGGACACGGCACTTTACGGCAGGTGCCGTTGAAGATAAACATATTTGGACTAAATGCTGCGCGTTGATTCTGCCGCGTACCGTGTGAAACGGCCTTTAGGGTGACCATACGTGCCATTTTCCTTGGACACTCCCTGGCCAGGATTTAGCGTGTCCTCCGGAAGTCGCATTTGTCGACCGCATACGTCATCGAGGTACTCGCATTTTAATTAAAAACACTAAAAAAATTAAGATTTATTTCTCATTAGACATTCTACTTTGAAATGTAAACCTAAAATATTTAAACTCGAAGACGTATTCGGTCTACCTATGTGACCTTCAGAGGATTCACCCGGAATCCTGGTCAGGATGCATGCCGGAAAAATGGCACTTATGGTCACCCTAGATGAATGTGCTTGTTGAGATGTAGACCCCTGAATCTGGCCTTTACAATCACCTTTCTGTCTTAAAAATAAAGGTGCAAAGTGATTCTATAGAGGAGGTATTTTTGGTTCCTCAAAGAGCGTTTTGTGAAACCGAATGTTAGAGGTTCTTCAAGGAACCACACAGCCATTAATGGTTCTTTTATAGCATCGTGAAGCACCTTTATTTTTAAGAGTGTACCAATCTACTGTAACTTAAAAGACTCTTTTCATTAAAGAGATAAAATTAAAAGTCTGCTTTTGTCGAGCCATTCCACAAATCACATGACCCCAAACCCCACAGCTCACCGGTTTAAGTCCACCATCCCCAGTGACCACCCTCCAATAAATCAATACGGTATCTGAGCGTAACTCTGCGCTCCCAGTACACCGAGTAAATCCATTCTGCTGTTTAACAAACAAGACAGTTTGCGTTTAGTGGGTGTAAGTTTGCAATCTGGAGGCAGTCATGGCTAAACGCTTGACCTCCCAGCGTTGGCAGGTTTCTATCATTGTCAAGCTCTCTCGACACTCAGGGCCTTTCTGGCAGGTTTGAGCCGTTGCAGACGAGACGATGATTTGAGAAATGCGGCGTAAGAGCAGCGGACCGGCGTTCATCAAATTTCGTCGGAATGTAAATCAAAACATAAAGACTTCACCTGCGGGCCCAGCCGTTTGAGCTCGGATTGCGAGTATCGCTTTTCGACAGCTTCTCATTAAGTCAAACTCACGCCAGCTGTGTACACTCACGGCCCGGACTCTCCAGAACTTTGCGGGAAGATCCGCGTCCTCTCCGGGGGTCGGAACCAACGACCTATTTCTGATTGGCGAGCTGTGCCGTCTTCTGCTACGCTGTGTTCCTCTAAACAAAGGCCCATCAGTAAGAAACGAGGCGAGGATTGAAACTTGCGTATGATTTGCTGCTCAGTGAGGCCTTTAGAAATGTGATGCGTTCATTAGGCAATCTGTTTCAGGAAAAGATTCAGGAAAGATATTGGTGACTGCGTGCGTGTGACCGTGTGTGTGTAACTGTCCTCAGTACTGTCCAGGCCTGCAAACATGGCCAGATGGTGATGTTGGGTTCACCTTGTCCATGACCGTTTCTTCAGTGCAGCAGAGAATGAGGTGTGCCAAAACAGATGGATAATATTGGTCTGCTCTGTGATTTTAAAACCTGCATCTGGATTTTTTATTTATTTATTTATTTATCTATCTCTTGCTCACCTGGACTCTAATCACCCGAATCGAGAGCAAACTTTTATTTGTCCAGACAGTGAAAGGTTGGGTTTTTGTGTGGGTTCTTGTTAAGAATAACTCTCCCTCCATTATTTGTGTTGCAGTCGTGTTTAATTAAACCCAACGTCTGATGCGCCCCAAAATGGCCGACGCTCTCTAAACACTTCAAAAGCACTCGCAAATTACATTGACTATGTAACCGTTGCATCATGTGTGCATTTCATAGATACATACCGTATCGGGGGCTGATGCATCGCCACTATTCCCTTTATCCCCCACTTCAAAAACAAAGCAACACACCCTACAAAGAGGAAAACAACTGACCTGAAGGCATTCGTGTTTCTTGCCTACGAAGTGGCAAAACATTTTATTTATTTTTTTGGGAATGACTGTGAGTATGAATTTCTTTCAATTGACAAATGAACGACGGACGTGGTGCTTGAAAAGGTTAAAGTGGCATAAGTGATATTAAAATGAGGCAGATGAGAGGCAACCTCCAGGCGTTATTCAAATGGAGGAGTTATTTTTAATTTTGGTTCAATAAAGCAAGGCGCTCAGCCATCTCTACCCAGATACTTAATTAAATACTTCACACACTATATTAGTTTTGTTTTGCCTGCCGTCGGTTCGGAATGGTAATAGCCATAAAGAGAAACATTTGTCTGACAGATAAAGTGAGGTATAAATCACTTTTCCCCTGAAGAATGATTTTGGAATAATAAAATACTCCTGTTTGCTGGCGTGAGAGAAATTATATTAGATTCTACTTAAGGAGACAATTTTACCAACTCACTCGCTTTTATTCTCGCAGTCTTAAGGAACTCTCACATGTATCGTGCCGCACTCATTTAGCTCTGATTTACCTCGCGTTTGCCTCAAATTCAGAACATCTGTATAGCTGGCTTTCAGAGGATTGATTTTTGTTGATTTGTTTTTCAATTTTTACTGATCCTATTTACTTAATAAATTAACATTCCTGATCTTATTGTGAACATTTCAGTGGTGTATTCTTAAAGGTGCAGTGTGTAAATTGTGAAAGCATCTCTTGACAGTAATGCAATATAGTCTACATAACTATATTTTCAGTGGTGTATAAAGACCTTACATAATGAACTTTTATTGTTTGATTACCTTAGAATGAGCCGTTTTTATCATCATCATACACCGCGGGTCCCCTAACATTGAAGCTGCCATTTTGCAGCATTATGTTTCTACAGTAGCCCTAAACAGACAAACTGCTCTACAAAACGCGATTGTCACAATATTGTCTTTATCGATGACATGTTTATTCTGTGACTGCTACCGTAGCTTCTCTATGTGCTTCAAAAAGGAGGGATCCAATTCGCAACCTCACCACTAGATGCCGCTAAAAATCTACACACTGCACCTTTAAAGTCGCCATGACTATAACATGAAAAACTGTAATTTTTTTTAGAATACCGTGGCATTTTTACAAATGACTTATCTGTGAGCTTCATTATTTTTTTTTATTCATGTGCCCTCATAAATGCAAATCTTCTCCCCTCCTCAAAACGATCTCTCTTTACTTCCGGTCATATGGTATGGCAGGTGGGCGGGGTCTGGGAGGAGCTCGCTGCAATTAGCAACACGACCCAAATTTAAACGATCCAATCAGATCTCGATGGACAAATTCAAATCCAGCCATCATTTCAGAAGCTATTTCACTCGGATATACGTCACCACGGAAAAAAATTAGGAATTGATACTTCCGTTTCATGTTGACTTTAATAGTTTTTCATCAAAATGCAAAACTTGCTTTTCGGAAACGACTTTTCTTATCAGATGACATCTTCAAGCCCTCTTATCTTTTGGCTCCTCTTATCCAGTCGTTTTTTCTTGTCGGTTCCTGATAGATTAAATCAACCATAAATCGCTTGCTACATTTCATCATTACTTGAAAAACATCCATGGTGTTGAAGGATTCTTCCTTTTAAAGTCTTGATTAGTAAAAATGCTATTAGATTTAGATATGCATAATCTTTTAATCCATAATATTTTATGAGTATTAGTGTATTAATTTAGCAGAACTATATTCAAAACATTTGGGCACTGGGCCCTAAAATTTTAAGTGATATTTATTTAAAGTAAAAATAAAGCAACATTTTACAGACAATTTTGTTAGTTATTTGCACTCTAAAAATGCTGGGTTATTTTCAACCCAGTCCGGCGTCAAAAAACTGTTGGGTTAAGTTAACCCAGAAACAATAGGTTAAAACAACCCAGCACAGGTTATATGTGACCCTGGACCACAAAATCAGTCATAGGGGTATTTTTTAAATTAAATAAATAAGCTTTCCACAATATTTGGTTGAGATACAATTATTTAAAAATCTGGAATCTGAGGGTGTATAAAAATCTAAATATTGAGAAAATTGCCTTTAAAGTTGTCCAAATGAAGTTTAATTGATTTTTTAAAATATATAATTTATTTACAAAATATCTTAATGGAACATTATCTTTACCTAATATCCTAATGATTTTTGGCATTAAACATTTTAATAATTTTGACCCATAAGTTCATTGGCTTTTGTGGACAGGGTCACGTATTACAACCAATTTTTGTCTATTTGTCTATTTTTAAACCTATTTTTCTGGATTAAAAATAACTATTTTTAGATTGTGACAAAACTTTTTGGTCGCCAATCTTCCTGGACCATATTTATGGTCAATGTAACATAAACTTTACCTGTGGTTACTCGGCTAGGACATTGTGATATTTTGTATTTAATCCAAATGCTCAGATGCAGTAATTTACAGTGAAACCATAGACAGTCAGATCCTTTAAGCCTGTTACAGTACGTACAGTGACCTCACGACTTTATTCTCTCTGTGTGCTGAGTGAGATATCTCCCTACGGACAGCCAGCCAGGCAGTGTCGGACGCCCATATTTCTCACTCTGTCTCCCATTCTGCAGGGTTTATACTGGTGGCATCTGGTTCTCTCTCTCTCCCTCTGTTCCCCAATATGTTCCCAATCTGTCCACAGGGCCTTCACTTGCTCTAATCTACCACTTCATCTTCAGTGAATACATCCGATCGCTCGCTGGGCTTATGCAGGGCGAGAGCAGAACTGTCCTATAGCGCAGAACTTCTTTGTACTCGTTTTATTTTTTTACGAATGTGTGCTCCCTCAGTTAGAATAATCTAGATTAGTCAAATTTTTTTTATTCCTGGAAATACATTGTGTTTGTGCACACGTACGCCAACACGTTTTGCAATTGAAACTCACTCTTTTTGCAACGTGCTTGATGATACACTGGTAATGATTCTGCTGTGAAGGGCTTTTGGCCGGATTCTTGGCATGTTGGGAGAAACTTTCTGTACTCTTCCAAGAAACGTCTGTTTTTTTCTGCTGAGCTTTAATGAAGGAAGATTCCAGAAGTTAAAACTCTATGACAAAAGCTGTTTTTCTTGAGGTTTTTTGCCTTTATGGCTCTTCTTGAGGTTGAGTGGTTTCGGACAGCACACTTTCTCCTCGTATTTCCACCCACGAAAAATCCCTCCACACTTTCTCTCTCTCTCTCTCCATCCGCAACGGTTTCCCCTGTCTGAGGAAAAAACAGCCGGCCTGTGGGTGAAAAATGGGGCCATTTGGGCTTGTTTGTAAGTTCTGTCAAGAAGTAGCACCCCTGGCTTGGCCCGGTTAACAAATTGGATGTTTAATCTGGTGACATTCGTATCTGGGCCAAGGGCTAATGTATGTGTCTAAGAATAACCGGCCGGCCAACCTGATAGATGGGAAGCTATTATAGGCGGTATTTAAATCTGAGGGCACAATTCCTCTATTTCCATGGCGGGAGACTGACAGCTTGATTTCAGCACTGGGGGGCTCGGATAGAGCTGTCAGTCTGCACACATCAAGGAGGGATTTTCTTTGTTTTCTCGCTTTAACACCATCTCCTCTTCCTCCTTTAACTTGATTGACTGAGCAGGTTGTTAACGGTGATGGTTGAGATGGAAGGCAGTGTTGGAGCTGCTTCGAGATAGAGATCTTTCACTTTAGTTCTCGACTCATGAAATGCTCTGTTGGACTGGTGTGTTTCTAGATGATTGTGTTTTCTGTGATCCTATGAATGTTTAGTAGCGCCTGCTTAGCGGAGCATTACTATTGCAATACGCTCTTAAAAATAAAGGTGCTAAAGAACCGATTTTGGATCAGTCCTAAAAAGAACTTTAACACCTGCAGAATCGTTTTTCACGCAAAATGTTTTTTAAAATAGACAAAATGTTATACAGACTTTGAAAGGTAAGAAAGAAATGGTTGTTTAACTCTTTGAGTTAACTCGTCAATTAAGAGAAACGGCTTTCGTGCCAATGACGAGTTTTTCCGGCAATCCGTATTTTTGCTATTATCCACCAGGTGGTGCTCTTACCCAACTTATAAAACCTGTAAGTATTCCCTAAAGGGGATCGCTCACAGGCCGCGCCGCTCAGCGCCACTCTAAAAAAATCAAACACATTGTTTTCTATGAGTATACGCACACCGGCGCCGCCCAGCTGTGACTCAGGAAGTTGCTCAAATCCCTTTCGCGCCACACAGCGCCACTCACACAGTTTAACATTAAGCAACATCATATTTGTCCTAAATCATTAACGATTAACATTGGCTGCTAACGTATATTTTGCATTTTGAAGTTGACGCTATCTGACGAAGCTTGCGCTATTTAATCTGCACTTCCGGTTTACAATACCTCCGAGTTGTCCTAGACGCGACTCGACGCTGAGCTGCGCGGCTGGTGTGCGATCCCCTTTAGGGCACACAATAAGAACTCCGTGTATGTTTTGATCATTTGCTCTGAATTTGATCTCTATCAAAAGTCTTTGACAAAAATGCAATTATCTCAAAGTTTTGTATTTTTGAAAAAACCTACCCATATTTGAGAGGCAATAAAAAGAAAACAAAGGTAGGATAAAACTTTTTTGTTTCACAGCAGAGGGTCTGTTCTTTCATTTGATATATTGTATGTTTATATATTTAAAGAAGAACATTTTCTTGAAGGCATTCAACTTTTGTAAAAATCATAAAAAAATGCTTGCGCTGGCTGGCAACTTTTTTTAAACGCTGGCGGGGAAAAAGTTAAGAACTGTTGACCTATAAACAAAAATGGCTCTTCTATTGCAATTTTTCTCAACCAGGGGTGAGGGGCCCACTAGGGGGCCTCTGCAAACTTTTGAGGGGGCCTTAAAGATTACATATCATGAAAATCAGATTTTTCCATGTTTAAGTGCTATAATTGGATCCCCAGTGCTTCTGTCAACCTAGAAAATGTGAAAAAGATCAACCCAGTAACTTAGTTTTGGTAAACCATTCTCTGCAATCATGTGAATAAAAGTTCATTGAAATTTGGCTCCCCTTCTGATGTCATAAGGGGATAATACCGCCCCTTAATCAGCACTATCCAACCACAGCACTGCCATTTAGTGCAGAGATCAACTCATTTGCATTTAAAAAGACACAGTAAAAAATGGCACATTGTTGCTCACACCTACAAAGTGGCAATTTTAAGATGCTATAATAAATTATCTATGATATTTTGAGCCACAACTTCACATGTACTCTGGGGACACCGAAGATTTATTTGACATCTTAAAAAAGTCTTGTGAAATGTCCCCTTTTAAGATGACCTAAAACTGTTGAAAATAAGATTAAAAAATCGAAAACAAAAAATTTAATCTAGCCTTGAAGTGGAAAAGGTTGAGAACCCTTTAGGTCGAATCATACCTCATATCATGTGGCCTACAAGTAAACCATACTGTAGGATGATCATAAAATGATCAAATTGAGTGTAAATCAATGAAGTCACCTTGTATTAAACTTGCTGAAGTAAAAACATTGTTTTCAGAGCACAATGCAATGCGATGTAAGTTTGATGTCTGTTTATTTCACCCTGCCCTCTACTGTATACCCATTTCACACGCTATTGCTATGGAGTTTCGGATGAAGACCAAAGTAAACCATCTGTTAGATCTACCAGTTAAACCCACTACAGCCAGAGTCCATTAAAATTCACATGGTTGCATAAGAGATTGTATTTATTGTGCTAAGCGTAATGATTCAGAGTTCACGGGGAAATGTGCAGTTTATGGCTTACATGAGATCGTGACAGATTTCTGGAGTTTCAGTTATGGGCGTAATAAGCGACTCTGCTCCGTTCAGGAAGCGCAGCCTGCAGTAATTGCCGATCCATTCCTCTGTTCTGAGGTCAGCGGCGTTCACGTGTGTTACTCGTTCGCTCCTCTCCGCATTATGTCATGGATTGATTTCGATTGGAGGTACAAATGTGTTCTTCGCCATGGCAGCAGGGGCCAAAATAAAGAGAAGGAGGGTCTTGAGGTAACCGGATCACTGGGGAGGAGTTTGCGTCCGTGTGATCCGACTTGCCCAATTTTGCTGTTAAATACAAACAGGCACGTCGACACTGTTCACTGTTCGTTCCAAATAAACACATCCCACTAATGTTTTTACAGCACCCTTTTTTTCTTTGTCATTTTTATCTCTCTTCCTACTGCCATCTTTCCCTTTTTCCAAGAGAGCAGATGGTGAAGTCATGGATTTATTTTTTCCCATCCTTGACTCTTGGAAATCGCCGTCTTTGTTACGTGATGAATCTCTCATAAAACATCAAGGAAAAATTATGAGAACTGTTAGCATACGCAGGCACCCGCCACATTACAAATAACTCTTGTGTAAAACGCTAATGAGTTGTGTTTGCTAAGTCAAGCATCACTATCGCTGTTCAAATCTCTCACCCCATGCACGAGTAACAAACACCCAACACCAAGAATTAACGTTTGGTAAGCAACCACCTGACAACCATTCAGAAGACCTTAGCAATGCACTGATATTGAGAAGTCAACTTTTGCACATGCAAACAACCCACATGGAAAAACACTGTATAGTTTGAGTATTTTCTAAACTATAGTGAATGTAGTTTTTTATAGTAATTAATAAAAATAGTAATAATTAATTTGTTTACAGTATGTGTACTACAGTATTAACCATAATATTATCCATGATGAACTGTAGTAAAAACTGTAGTATACTTTAATATTTAATATAGTAAGTTACAAAAACTACTATAATTAACTACTAAAGTTAATACTAAAGTATACAACAGCAATTATTTCAGAACTATTCACATTTAAAAAAAACCTTTATGTTGATTAGTAAATTAAAGGGAAGGTTCACCCAAAAATTTTAATTCTGATTTAATTTACTCATGTTGTTTTAGACTTGAATTAATTTATTTTTCTGATGAACACAAAAGAAGATATTTTGATAAATGATGAAAAGCACAACGCTGACTGTAACAATTGACTTCCATAGTAGGAAAAACAAATTCGATGGACTTCATTGGGAACCATCAACTCTGTGCTTACCAGTGATGCGCGGGTCAATGTATAAACTAACCCGCCCGCAACTCAGACCGCAAAAAAAAAGTTTACCCAACCCGCTCCCTTGCCCGCATTTTTAAAGTAGTAATTGTTTAAAATAGTTAACTAGCATCTTTATTTTTATTTCCGACCGACCGCGACCCGAATATCATAAAAAATATTTTTGGATGATCCGCAGGCACCCGCTCATTTTGTATCAACCCGCGCATCACTGGTGCTTACTATATTTTATAAAAAAATTATTTTACATCGGTAGTATTTGTTTTTCCTACTATGGAAGTCAAGTGTGCTTATCATTATTTATCAAAATATATTTTTTTGTGTTCATCAGAAAAACAAAATTCATACAGTCTAAAACAACATGAGGATGAGTAAACGATGAATTTTGGGTGAACTATCCCTTTAATAGATTCAACTAAAACATTGTTATTCTTCAAGTGATAGCAATTTATTAGCAAAACAATTTAATTCCTACATAAACAGGTTTATATTTCCCTTATTGTTTAACTCACAGTTTGCTTTAATATTCATTTCCCCTTAGTTGTTTTACAAACTTATAAAGTCACGATTTGGAGATTTCAAAGGAAGGGAGATGCTCTGTGTCTTTAAGGCAGAGCGTCTGTGATATGTGCAGGAGTCTGTATAAACTGTTTTTGTGTGTTCATAACAAAGGTAAGAGGCCAGAAGAGCAGACATAAGATGCAATGTACAGGATGATACTGAGGAGAGAGCAAGAGACAAAGATCCCTTCTAGAGACTGTTTGAGTGCCTTATTAAATATTTAGTCTGATTGTACACGGCCCTGTAATTGCCATCTTGGCTAGTGAATAATTGATGACGTGTAGGAGAGCAAAAGAGAAGCCCAGTCTCTCTCTCTCTCTCTCTCTCTCTCTCTATCCATACCTTGTAGGCCTTTATTGTTAATATTATCTTGTCCTCATTAGCTAACATGATTTCTTGGATAAATTAATTACAACCTTTGTTAAAATGTTATCGGTGCTATCTTACCAATAATTTTTTTGGGCAGCACTAAATTATTATGGGAAACTCTAGCTCGTTTTTTTTTTTTAATAACAACCAGATCTAGTTGTAGTCCCATCAGAGCAAACACAGTTAAATGTTCGAGTTTTGTCTGCCTTTTGACCACTACATGAGACGAGGTTGCTGAGCATTGTGTTGGCAACTTATAGATCAATCCCACGCATACTGATGTCATTTTGGATAAAAGCATCTGACAAATATTTGAATATGAATTTAAATATACACTGAGATCTCTGTCCAATGAGAAAATGCATGTTGAGATACAGTAAGTGCCTGCCCATCGGATGCCAAGAAAATAATTTCTGCCCCTTTTTTAAGCATCTCAAAGAAGAAAATCTTTTCATAGAAAACAACTAATGCAGCAAATGGTGGCCGAGAATTGGAGCCATGGCAGCTTTTAAAAATACCTCTGGTGAAATATTGATTTTTTTTCTTCTTGCCTAACGTAATAAGTGAGAGACTCCAGGGATGTGTGTGTGTGTGTGTGTGTGTGTGTGACGATGTGTGAGCAGACAAGAGATGCTCTTTTTCACACATCATGTGAGGACGATTGTGCGTTTGTGTATGTATACGTGTGTGTTAGCATACGTGTGTATTGAGCACTCGATATGGCAGATTTAACAAGCTGTACATGATGACTATAATGAGGGACTACGGTATGTTTATCTTGGAGAGTGTATCTGGACGAAAAACGCAAATGGGATTTTACTCCAAAACAGCAATCAGACTGAATGGAGGTAAAGTCAAGACTCTTGTAATAATCCTTGTGTCTCCTGTAGGTTCAGAAGAGGTCTCAATTATGTCTCAAATTGTGCTTTTTTAGGGAATTAAGAAACAAAATTGATACTTTATTGAAACACTTTTATTAGATCTCCTTAGGCAAATTTTAAGAAGTAAAACTGTCTTTTGGGACATCACTAAACCAATAAACATACAACATCCATCAACAATCAGATCGGCTCAATTAGAGATGCTAATACAAATGTATTCATCACAATGAGGCCAGGTCCACATTAATGATGTCAGTCGCTCAGTGGACCGAGCCGTAGGTGAGAACGCATAACCATCCGCTTCCGGTCTCCGTCCAACCCCGAACCCTTTCCGTGCCGTTCCCCCGAGTTAGAGAGGGAGAAGTGGAGTGGGTGCTCAAGACCAGCAGTAATTTCTGACTTTGTGTTGGAGGCACATTAAGGACTGACAGGGCCACACAGCCCCCTGTAATTGATTGCAGACCGGCGTAATGAGGTGACGGCTTACAACACAGACGCCAACTCTCTCATTATCTTTACCCACCTTTTTAAGAGCAGGGCGAGAGAGGGAGAGACAGGCTGAGAGAGAAAGACAGAGAGAAGGATAGAAAGAAACACTGAGACTAATAACCGAGCCCTGGCTCTAGAAGTTCATTAATTATTTATGTTGTTTTAATAAGTTTTAGATGGGGAGGAAGAGGTTCGACGTGAGAGTTAGACTTTCTCTGTGTTTCTCCGTGTCCACACCTCAATTCGCCTGTTCTGTCATTCTGTCGTTTCCTATAGCTGTCTGTACATTTCGTTCTGAGGTCTTCATGTCATACAATAGGTATTATATCAGTCAGCGGAAAGGAATTTAGGGGGGACGGTTCAACCCTGTCTTTGCTTCAGCCTTTACGTAAAATGATTCCCATAAACTGTAATATGGTTTTTGCAATTTCGTAAATATTTATTGTCTTTTTTTGTTTATAGTTTTACTATAACCTGACTGACAGAAAAACAGCAGCCTCAACAGTAGGGTTGGGAACTTAGTCAGAACCGGTTCTGTATATTAAAAGGAACCGGAACCGCATGTAATTCTTAAAGGGACACTCCACTTTTTTTTGAAAATATGCTCATTTTCCAGCTCCCATAGAGTTAAACATTTGAAACATTGATTTTGATCTCCGGGTCTGGCGGTAGCATTTTTAGCATAGCTAAGCACAATCCATTGAATCTGATTAGACCATTAGCATCGGACTAAAAAAATAACCAAAGAGTTTCAATATTACGCAATGATATTACGCAGCACCTGAAAATAGTCCCCTGCTATTGAAAGTAACCAAGGGGACTATTTTAGGGCAGTGCGTAATATCACGGTTCCGATGTGATGCACTGGGAAAGCGTTGTGAGCGGTCACTTTAAATAGCCATGTCTTAGCTCATGAATATTATCTACGTTGAGCCACTGTTTACAGTCATGCAACCAAATTAATGCAACTTACCACAGAAAACACTTGCGGTGCTGAGGTATGCTTTGTATACTTAGTGTTAAACATGTCTAAAAGAAAGTCAAAAGTGTGAATTCATTTCCAAAGGTATAATGATAAGGCAAAGTGTAACAAAATGATATCCTGCAAAGGTGGCTGTACAAGTAATATGACCAAACACTTGCTCCAGCATGCCATAAATCTCGGAAGAGGACTACTTCAACAGGAATAAATGATATAGTGACAAAAAAATTTCAATTCACATTATATTAAATAATGTTCAACAGTTATTAATTAACACAAATGGAATTGTTTAACTCTTTCCCCGTCATTGACGAGTTATCTCGTCAATCCGCAATACCGCTATTATCCACTAGTTGGCTCTTCTGCAACTTATAAACCCTGGAAGTATCGCCCTAGGGCAAACAATTTTTTGTCCGTGTATGTTTTGAGGATCGCTCTGCATCTGATCTTTGTCAAATTTAATTATCTCAGCTTTAAATTTGCTTAAAATTTTGTGTTTTTGAAAAAACCTACCCATATATGAGAGGTGATAAAAATAGAACTAATGAAGGTAGGATGAATTTTTAGTTTGAAAGCAGAAGGGCTGTTCTTTCATTTGATATATTGTTTGTTCATATATTTAAAGAAGAACATTTTCTGGGAGGCATTAAACTTTTGTGAAAATCATGAAAAATGCTGGTGGGGAAAGAGTTAAATATTGTGCAATATTTAGAAAAATTATTTGATTATAATGGAATCGGAATCAGAACCGGGAATCACTAGGCAGAACCGGAGTTTTAAAATTTCTAACGAACCCAGCCCTACTCAACAGGTTTTCAGGTTGCACAGACCTAGGCTTGTTCAGCTGTTTTTCTACAGGGAGAGAAGAAAGGACATGACATAGAGAAGTGGAAAAGAAATTGGGAAATGATGCAAGCCAGACCCTAAACTTACAATGCTCACATATGGAGCCGCTACACCACAGCATCCGCACAACGTCATAATCTTGTAAATTTGTAAATTTGTTATTATATTAAGGAATTAATTGCTGAGTTACTTTATTAAAAATAGTACAAAAATTGACATTTGATACAAATAACAGTTGCATTTATAATGGAGGTCAATGAAGATAAATGCACAAGAACTTTGACATTAACTGTGAGTGCATTTCCATATCAAGTTTTAGAGTACTGAAGTCTAACGGTACATTTTCATAAAAAACCCATTCACACTGATACGCAAAAATCACTAAAATGTATGCATGCAACATACTTTTCAAAAATAATCTCAGGCCCCCTTAAATGCCATTGGCATGTAAATAAACAGTTTTTAGTTGAGAACGGTGTTTATAAAAAACTACCCTTAAGTCTAAATCATTTTCTGTGACATTAGATTGCAGGCCGACAGCAGATAATGCTGATCCAGCTTGTTTTTAACTTAGATTATTCCTTTTAATGTCTGTTAGTGACACTGGACCCATTTAAAACCTGTCCTGCCTATTTCTTTCCACTCGCCCCCATTTTCCTGTCTGAGATCTCCATTCCACCCTGAGCCTTGTCATCTAACAGCACCCCCCACACTTCCAAACACTGGGCTAGTCCTGCCCTGATCCGAAGGGAGCCGGCCTGCTTTGAAGTGCTGCCGCTTTTCCAGGATGAGACCTGGAATCTCACATTCCCTGTCAACTTCTTCCCAGTGGCAGATGGAGAAGTCTAGACCTACGAGACACGCGTCACACGCTTCTCCCCCCTCCGCTCCCACATCTCGCCATCTATCTCTCTCTATCTTTCTTCGTATTCCTTCGCTCCGAGGTCTCTGCCGATCCAGGACCGGCTAAGCAGATCTCGCCCTCCGATCCGTGCAGCGTTCTCTACTTTTGGATGGTGACCAGGGTGGTGATAAACACGGTTCTTCTCTAATATCTGAGAAGAGTTTCACTTACAAAGCTTGTCTCCTGCTGTGTTTTAATTCAATCCTTATTGATCCATATCTCTCCTTCCAAGGACTCCAATATCATATGAATGGAGCTCAGGGATGGGTTCCCCCTTATTATTGTATTCCATGGCCATAAAGGGCATTAGCAGCCAACAGACCAACCCAGATCGAGTATCAGTCGATACTAGCTAAAGAGAGCAGGCTTTCTCCCTCTCTCGCTAGATTTCTCTTTTTCCCTATCTTTCCCTCCTCTCTCTTTAAGGGTCTAAAGTATATATTGTGATTATATCATGTGGTAAAGTGAGATTCAGAAAAATTGCTTGAGTTAGCACCATGTGTTTTTTTAAAGATATTGTTACTGTCTTATTAGAGAGAAATCAATGCCGTCTGAAGATAGCGCCCATTTATTTCGCAGACGGGGCTTCTCTCGCCACCGTTTCCCCCAGCATCCCTCGCTCCGTGCGCTCTGTGGGGTGGCAGCGATGGAGGTTATCCTGTGGTTAATGTGACATGGCTGTCTGCGACCTTGCTGGTTGTTAACTGCCCGGATTATTATTGTGATAATGTGGCAATTAAAAGGAAAGCACTCCATCAAAATAGTGGGGCTTATAGTCTTGGAGATGAATGCATGGAGATAACAAGCCAGGGGAAATGCATTAAGACTGCAATCCATTTCTTACTGTAGCCTACCTCCAGCAGAGGAGGCTATTATGGCTCATCTTCATTGATATCCATTCCCGATCAATAGTGCCAGGGTGAGGTAAAAAAAAACGAGTAAATCAACAAGGCCAAGTTAGTCTTCAATATAAAGGATGAAAAATCAAACCTCATCTCTAATTACACATCTTGTGTCTACACGAACGTCTGCTACGAGTCTGCATTTAGACCGGACTAAATCACTTACGGACAGCTATTAGTGCGCCACATATTGTACGACGGGTTGCCGATTGTAAATAATGCATACGGTTCCTTGTAAGGCCTATGAAGTCTCGTTGTGTTACAGCTCACACATGAAAGATGTTTGTCTGTTTTTTCTCTTCCAGATTTTTCCTGAAATTCTTCCTAAAGTGTAATCAGAACTGTTTGAAAAATGCAGGGAACCCCAGAGACATGAGGAGGTTTCAGGTGAGTATACATAATATAGAAAAAACAGCTGGTTTTGTGTGGTTTGGACACGTGACAATTAAATTGCTTTTTGGTCTCTGTAGGTGGTGGTTTCCACTACAGTGAATGTCGATGGTCATGTCCTGGCCGTTTCAGATAATATGTTCGTCCACAACAACTCCAAACATGGGCGGAGGGCGAGACGCCTGGACCCATCTGAAGGTAAGACGCACGCATTCCTGATATTTCCCATCTGCCTAATTATTATTTGCAACGTATAAATTCCTATTATGTGAAATTCAAGGCTGCGTGATATTGAAGGGAAATATGTGCGGTATGCAATGACTTGCTAAATAAAGCAATAAACGGTCCCACGTGAAAAAGAAGTACACTTCCATAATGTACTTGAAGTGCTCTATTTTTGTGCACTAATTTTCTACTTAATATACTAAAATGTCTTCTTAAGTACTTATTTTTAGCACATTTTAGTTAATATTCGAGTTACGAGTATCTTAAGGAGGACTAAAGAACAGTGGAGGCCGGTAACTTCTCTTCCGATGGGCGTGAATTCAAAATAAGTGTTCGGAGTGTCGTGTGATGCTTGTAATGTCAAAATATGTGTTTATTGCATCATGTGAATGATGTGCATCATGCATCATGTCAAAATGAGGGTTTATGATAAAAAGGGTAATGAGACGCTCAAGTTCACAAAATACTCGCAAGACACTAATTTAGCACTAAACTCTGATTACACATGAGATTAAGCGAGTATCTGGCAAAAGTGAGAATCTCTTATCACTAACCCCTTTGAAGCAGCAGGCTTGTATTTTGACATGCCGCATGATGCACATAAGTTTACACGATCCACCAAACACATATTTTGACATGACGAGCCACACACATGACGGGCTGAATACATGTTGTGATGAGCTTCGCATTGTGCGCCCTCGAAAAAGAAATCACCGGCCGCCACTGCGAATAAATTAACTCTTTCCCTGCCATTGACGAGTTATCTCGTCAATTAAGAGAAAACATTCACATAAAAAAACGTGTTCCTGATTTTTTATGTTAATCTGCAATACCGCGATTATCCACTCTGTGTATGTTTTGATAATCGTTCTGAATCTGATCTCTAACAAAATTCCTTCACAAAAATGCAAACACTTATATATATATATATTTTTTTTTGCTTATAAATGCTTAAATATGGATATTTTTCTATTAAATTACAATTTTTTTACCATTATTTTCTCAAAATTCCTTCACAAAAATGCAAACACTTAAGAGTTTATAAGCAAAAAAATAATAATATATATATATGCTTTTATATATATATATATATATATATATATATATATATATATATATATATATATATATATATATATATATATATATATATATATATATATATATATATATATATATATATATATATATATATATATACCAATTTCGTGTTTGCAAACAGAGATGACGTTTTTTGTGGGCGGAGCCAAACTGGTTGCAGAAAGTGACTGCTCCGCAGTAGGGTTGTGAAGTGTTCTAGCATTAAACCGTGATTTTTATGGATCCGGTGTTCTGTCGAAGTCTGATTCCCCTATGTTTCCCTTTAGTGCAATGTTTCTTATAGCGTTTTAATCACGTTACGTTTATTTTTTAGATAGATAAAAAGTTTAAATGGCTTGGCTGATATGCATGTATGTAATGTATATTGTTCTTTTTTGCTAAATCAATTATTTTTACAGTCTGAATCACTAAAGTACATATAAAAGCAATACTATGTATTATATATAATAGCGTTTATTAAATATTTCATCATTTTCCTGTTTTCTATTATTTCTTCCTTATATACGTGTTTTTTATAAAACTATTATAAAAGTATTATGTTTTAACATGCATTTAAAAGGCCTGTTTATATATTAATAACACTTTACATCATGTGTGTGTGTGTGTGCGCGCGCTATTTATATATTTATTAAGTATGTAAACATAATAATTTTAGAACAAACAGGAAGAAGACATAAGCTAAGATATAAGGAAATAAAAAGAAATAATAGAAAACGAAAAAAGTATGAAATATTTTTAAAAAATTGTGATATTATTGCTTTTTCAGTATAAAAAAACATTTATTCTGAATAAATTACAATTGTAATGTGATAAAAACGCTATAAGAAACACATGGAGGGATCAGACTTCCGGATATCTTCTCTACTTATTTTCTATTCTAATTATTAAAAGATTTCCAGATGATTTCCTCGCTCCATTCTGTCCGTTTAAGGGCTTATTGTAATCATAAACACCTACGTTTATCTTCAAATGATGTCTTCGATGATGGTATTCTATAAAAATGAAAGCCATCTTTTTTGGCATTCTTATTCTGACACTTAACAGTACAACAGGACATTTTCTAGTGAGTTATCTTGCTCTTTTCACTCGTGTCTAATTCATTTCCACTGTTTTTCTGCAACCGCATTACGCGCGCAGCTTGCAGTGACGTAACTGTGACGTCTACTCTAAATTGGTCTATAAAAGTTTTGTTTGTTTGTTTATTGTTTAACATATTTATTGTTTATGCATTTTGTGAAACTTTTGTGAAAATCACAAAAAAATGCTGCCAGACAACTTTTCAAAAAATGGCTGGCGGGGAACGAGTTAAGTACAAAATTAGTGAGCGAAAATAGAGCATTTAAGTACATTATGGAAGTGTACTTCATTTTTACCTGGGGTATGCAATGCGATAAGGCTTTAGGTTTGTATAAATTATATTTAAATATATTTAAAAAGTAAAAATTGTCTGTCTCGCCAGTCTTTCTGCTATCTGCATCAATATCATATGTGATTTTCGATTATTTCCATCTTGCCGTCCTATCGGAACGCATACAGCATGAGATTCAGGGTTAGCTGGATCGTACATTCTCTGAAACAAAACACAAAAGTTGTTACTGGGACGATACTTTTTAAAAGGTCCTAATATGTACCATTTTGGTACAGATATGTACTTTTGAGGTACCACTATGTATTTCTAATTTACCAATGTGTTACTTTGAGGTTCCAATATGCACCTTTTAGGTACTTTTTGAAAAGCTACCACCCCAGTGACAACTACTGTACCTTCTTATACCTTTATTTCTGAGAGTGTATTTTTAAAGTAAAGATAAATCAGGTCCTGTGCATCTGTAGGGTCGAGCTGTACTCGGTATTGTCACCTAAGAAAATTTGAGAACTTCACCTCCCCGCTGACCTCAGAACAGTTCCTACATGTAGAAATTTGCGATGAGCTCTGCGATTGTTTGGTGTGTGAACACTCTGTGGGAAAATCTTCCCAATTGAAAACAGAAAGTAGAACTGTTTAGTAATTCTCTGAAGATGGGAAGTCACTGACAGCAGTGCATTGTAGGAAACGTGTAGGCTTTCATCTTTAACGCACGAGAATACCCATGCAGATAGTAAAAAGGCAACAGCTGTTCCATTTCACACCAACAGGTGAATGCAAATCACGTCTATTTCATCTACTTATTGTCACAGGATTCTACAAAATTCCCTATTTGCACAGATGTTTACCTCCACAACAAAGAGAAATTTCAAAAGCAATCAAAAGTGACCTCAAGTTAAAACTTTTGGATGCTTTTTAAGTAAAGCACTGTTGGTTTGGCTGTTAGCTCGCCGAGCAGCGACCAATCAATTCCCGTCCATAGCCAGTGGAGACTGGGCCAGTCATTCAGTCAGCCTGTCTGCCTCCAAACTGCCTGCTCATACTGTAGACGGATTTACGATAAAAGACGAAAAAACTTAATGGTTTTATTGAGCTGAGTGGTGCATAGACACCAAAGGACAAACAGCTTCAAATGAGCTCTTACAGTCATCTGACTTACTGTTAATATTTTTTCATTCGCATTTGGGGTGTGCATACGGTTAGTTTCCCAAAAGATACTGCGAAAAAGCATTGACATCTGTCTAACACAGATAATGTGATGTGATCTTGTTTTCCGAAGCAGCCACTCCATGCATTAAAGCCATCAGCCCCAGTGAGGGGTGGACGACCGGGGGAGCCACCGTTATCATCATTGGCGACAACTTTTTCGATGGATTACAGGTGGTCTTCGGCACAATGCTTGTTTGGAGTGAGGTACGTCATAAAATACAAAGTTATTAAGCTTTGAAAATCCCATCCATTTATATAATAAGTAGTTTTACGGTTATAGACTGTTTCATCGGACGCACGTGCGGTGACGTGATACCCATCTGGTCCGAACTTTACTTCCGGTTTCAGTTTGTTTAATGGTCTGACTAGTTGCTAAACTGAACAAATACCTAGTCGAAAAGGACAATGTTTTGGTTTTCTAGGTAATCTACATGTTGTTTATTTTGCTTGTTATATAAATAAACTATGTTTAAAGTACTTTATTTATTAAAAGTGTTATTTATTCCTAGCGGAGTTTACTGCTAATGTGTTGACCACGAAAGCCGCTTGTTTATGTTGTAACTGCTGAAACCGTCTATAAATTAACTATTTTATTTTCTTGTTTTCGAAATACTTTGATCAACAGTGTTGGGGGTAACGCATTACAAGTAACGTGTATTACGTAGTAATATTACTGTTCTGATGTAACGAGTAAAAATACGCATTTGAAAAATTACTTTTTCAAAAAAGTAATGCAAGTTACTTTTTTAGTTTAATTAATTTGATTAAAAAATTAACTGAATTAAACTAAACTAAACGTAGTCACATTATGTTATATAATATGCCTGTTATATAAAAAACACCTGCAAGGCCTGAAAGAGATCAAGCCTCAGCCAAGAAAAAGTAACGCAAAAATAACTTAAAAGTAATGTAAGCATTACTTTCCATGAAAAGTAACTAAGTAATGCAAGTTTTGGGGAGTAACTTAATATTGTAATGCATTACTTTTAAAAGTAACTTTCCCCAACACTGTTGATCAAGCTTATTTTTAAAAATAAAAAGGTTTCAAGCAATTTTGCAATTAAAGACTTCTTATAGCTGTCCAAACACAGTGCAGACGTCTAGTCTAAAACTCTGCAAAATTTGGGCCATCAGTACAAATTTTATAGACATCTAACCATAGCCCAAAAATAAATGAAATAAAATAAATAAATGAAGCCAAACCCCATACAGTATCATATCATCTTGCAAGTTATCTTGGTAAAAACGATGTAACAAAATTCAAGTTTATTTTGGCTGAAAGTGAATTACTCATAGCCTGACTCATATCGAGTCTATAGTTAACCTGGATGGTGAAACGATGGCTATTGCTTGCTGGGAACCTAACGTTTAATGACTCCCATTTTCAGAGGCCAAAAAACTACAGCATCTTCCACAATATACGGCTAAAATCTATAAGCTGTGTCTTTTAAGTAACGAATCCCTCTTTAGCTCCAATATCACTTGTTTATATACTGGAGAAAGTGCTTGTGTATTGACCACTGAACGTGTTCTCCGATGGCTTCCAGCTCATCACACCTCATGCTATCCGGGTGCAGACACCCCCTAGACACATCCCTGGGGTCGTGGAGGTCACACTTTCCTACAAGTCCAAGCAATTCTGCAAAGGAGCTCCGGGGCGCTTTGTCTACACAGGTATACAACACTTACCACCGCCTGGAGCGTTTACAGTACCAGCATCACAATACATTTCTATCACGTTTTAACAGGTTGATCTTTTTGTCCTTAAGTATTGTAGCATGCAAGCTTTTCTGTCCATAAAGACGATTTCCCAAGATGACACGCTGGGTTCACAATACCGGCTGTGTCTTAAGCTTTGGCCAATGTCCGTTCTCCTGCGTCCGACAGGCAGGGCGAGTATCATTTAGTCAAATCGATGCTTTTCATATGCCGATTAATCCAGATGCCAGTCAAGGAAGGCGAAAGGTCAGATCTAGGACTGTTTGGTCCGATAAGAAAATGTCAGGGCTGTGTTCGGTCTGTCTGTAAAACATCAGCTTTATCTCAGTGTATTTCCCACTCTCTTTGTTCAACCCGCCTCTCATTCAGATGCACTGGCCGTGTAAGCAGCAAAAAGAGACACTTTTACAATAGAGAGGACGAGTCTGTCTTACTGTCGGCCGTTCCTTTGCAATGCTAATGTCTGAAGGTGATTTGACTGACAGCTGTACAGCGCATCGCTTTTATGAATCGTGCATTGAGAATAGCTTAAAAAGTTCAAAAGAATATTCTCAATGCAAAGGCGCTGTTGCAAATGTTAAAGATGAATAATAAAGAACTGTAGGATATCTTAGAATCGGAAAGCAGAGATAGAACTAAATGTAAGGTCAAACAAGATGTCATAGTGGAGACATAGCTACAATAAATATCTCAAAAAACCGATAAGAGGCCCCATTGACTTCCATAGTAGGATAAAAGAATACTATGGGATTCAATGGGGCTCATGATTGGTTTGGTTACAAACATTCCTTTTGTGTAAAATTTCTACACGTTTGAACGTGTGAACTACCTTTATTCATATATTTTATTTTGGACACTGCATGCATAATCCTTTCGTTTCCCATAATGCATCTCTCGTACACTGTAAATTAGATTCACACATACATATTTTAGTTTGTGGATGCACGGCTGTCCGTCTAGCAACTTATTTATTGTGCCAGAGATGTGTGATATTCATGAATGTGAAATAAAGCAGGCTTTTAAATACTAAATAGGCAGACTGTGTATAATTGACGAGAGAGCATCTAACCTCAGTGATGTCTTTCCCACAAGAGATTTCCCATAAGCCCCAGTGAGCTCAACTTTACACCGCATTCCAGCTCGAATCAAACTCGCTCCTTATCGTCAGACGCGTCCAAATGAACGCCAGCCAGTTTGAATGTTTTGAAAGGGATACATTTAGGTCATCAGAAATTAAGCATTCGGGCCGCAGGGATTGGGAGGGGATTTTGGTGGATGCGTACTGTACATTAAGCGAAGAAACTGGCATCTATGCTCAGACACAAATTATTTTTATCATATTCATTTCATTACCAGTAATGGACCCCAGAAATGCATCAAAGAGAGCCAATGTGCTCGTTGCGCTGATTATAGCTGACTGTCTTATCTTTGGCGGAGCAGGGAGCAGAAAGACAAGTAGCAATGCTTTGAGACATGTCTTCTGTGCAAGTGGGATGGTAGTGTTAACATCAGCACAGGAAGTGATCTCATCAGACTGAAGCATCTGGAGCTGTTGTAGGAAAATTGCACCTCTATGAAACTGCTGGCTGTTGCATTGCTGTTGTTAGCGCTAGTGTTGGGGAAGCTACAATACTCTGAAACCCTTTGACTGTGCGTTCATACAAGACACGAATGAAGCGAATAAATCATGATGAACATTTTGAGTTAACTCACTTCATTCGCACGTGAAATTTGCATCATTCACGCCTGAATTTCAGACACGAATACGCTCAATTTGCCAGTTTTAGCTAGCTTGAATATATATAAATATAGCCGACATTATTACGTCGTAATCATGTTGCTACTAGAGCAAGTTCCTGATTGGTTAAAGCGGTGTGAATATCCGCCAAAGTTCAGATTTTTCAACTCGTGCGTTTCACACTCGAAATGCTCAATTCATGCAACGGATGTCTTATCGCGTCTTTGCATAATATCGAAATCGCTTTATTCGCAGCTGGTGTGAACGCACCATGACATTGAGGTTATGTTTATAGAGTGCCTCATGGATGACATATTTTTGTACCCGAAAGTAAGCAGGGAACTGGTTCTCTCACCAAAAAGCCCATTCATTTTTTTTCATAGATTTTTGGATTATGGCAAAAAAATAAGCTCTGTGTTTCACAAAAGTTTATAACGAGGGCTGTCAAAAGATTAATCACGATTATTTGCATACAAAATAAAAGTTTGTTTTTGCATAATATATGTGTGTGCACTGTGTGTAATTATTTTCTATATATAAATACACAAACATGCATTAAAAAAAAAAACTTGTTTGTGTGTATTTATGTGTACATAATAATTACACACAAATATTTTATGCAAACACAAACTTTTATTTTGTATGTGATTAATTGCGATTAATCTTTTGACAGCCCTATTTATAAAATGTACATGTTTTGTCCAACAAGATAATCTTCACAGACGAACAAAACCTTTATACATTTTAAAGTCTAAACGCGTTTACTAGAAATGAAAAGCTAGCCTTAGGCTACATGTGAACTACACTACGGTCTCTCGACATCAACAGCATCACCACAAAGCTTCCGACAGATTTTGTAAAGCTTTAAAAAGTCACGAGTAGAGGTATTACTGGTGTGTTTTATGCCTTTGATGATATGAAAATATCTTGGGCTTATGTTAACCCAAGATCGTATTTAAAAAGTTACACCAAAACCCCATTTAAAAAATCCAATGACTTTTGGACGATGAAGCAGGAAGTGCTAAAATGCTAACTCACTTCCGGGTTTGCTTACAAAATATGTCATCCCTGCGGCACTATAGCATTAACAGCATTTGAAAAGATCCATTTACACTAAAATCAACATCAATAAAAAAATCATAATTTATAGATGTCATTGAACTAAATGAATTGAAATAAATATTATTATACAAAAAAGGAAAAGGCTACAAAAAAAATGTAAATTAAAGGCACTCTGGGACACTCTGGAAAAGGGAGTCTGGCCGATTACAAAAACACACTTGTAGCCAATCAGAAGTAAGTGGCGTGTCTACTAACCGACATCGTTGCCTGGGTTGCGTATGTGTGGGGCGGGTCTATCAAAAGAAGGTCAAGATTCTATTGGGGTAGAGGCGTGTTTGTTTAGGTGTTTTCAAATGTCAACATTGGCTTTCAGAGATCATGCACCCCGCCTTTAATCATCCAAACACAGTTGATCAGACTTCTAAAGGTTAGGTGATTATGTCCAATACAATGTGTATAAGGCATTTTGTTGATTGACCCCCCCAGGTACTCCTCAGCACTAGCTAAAGGACCACCGGGATATGTCAAAGATTGGCTCTTGTGGCACGGGCTAGTTAGGACATCTTGTAAGATTAGCAGAACGTTAAGTCCATTCTCACTTTTTGTGTTGCAGCTGGTACCTGATAACTATTACCGCACTCTTTCTCACATTTACCCTCTTCTGTCTCGTTCTCCCATCGGAGAGATCTTCTTCACTTCAATTCTGTGTTAGTTCTGCTTTCTGCCTGCATGCATCATTAAGTCCTTCAGTCTACCAGCGCTTGTCTCTTTCTCTCTCTCGCTCTCTCTTTCTCTCTCTCTCCAGGGGTTTAGACTCCCCAGGTGTTAGGTTTGGAGGAAGGAGGGCGAGATGAGTGTGAAGTGCCTGAGGGTATTGACTTTCCTGGGAAAACACAGCTCTCTAAAATCAGTAGCCAAATACTGCAATAACTCAACAGCCATTGATCGTCTTTCCCCTACGGCCACATTGATCTATACATTACAAGCTTTGAGACTGGCGGCATGGATCCAGCTTACGCTAACACAACCCTCCCAATCGTCAGTTACTTACTGCCACTGCCGTAGTAATCATAATAACGCATGTGACGAGAAGTAATGTATTCGGTTTGATGACAGAATCGTAGTACATCATGCATCCAGTCTGTTATAGCCTGTTAGCTTTTTAGCATAAAAAGCTAGCAGTGTGCCGAAGAAGATGTGTTTGTGAAACCTGAAGGCAACAGTTTGAATAGTGTTTTTATTAGAAAGTTAATTCTTGAGTAGTATTTTTTCTACTATGGAAGTCAATGCTGCTTCTGTTTCCTGCGTCATTACAAATATTTTCCTTTGTGTTCAGCAGAACAAATAAATGTATACAGGTTTGTTCGATGACAGAATTTTTATTTTTGATTAAACTAACCCCTTTAAGGAATTTTTTTTGGCATTATTAAGAATCTAAAAAACATTAAACGCATAAAATTGTACTTGATTAATTTAATTGCAGTCAAGGATATGCATCAGTTGTATCTGAAGCATCCTTCCATGATGGAGGCTTTATTCCCCTAGCGGTGCTGTATGCATTCCAAGCAATTGCACAATATCTAGGAGACAGCGGCTGAGAGTACTGAAGGTGCGGGACTGTTAATATGAAGTACACTGGTCTCTAGGGCAGCTAACTGCCTGTCAGAACATGCCTGATGTCTTTCAGGCTGATAGCCTTTGGCATTGCAAACAAGAGCTGTAGCATCTTTGCCGGTTAAGACCTTTGGTTTAAAAAAGTATGGGGTGCCCTAAATAGGGTGTCGGGTTGGACAGTGGCAGAATTGACGACCTTCTTGTCCACTTGCCCAACTAGTTTCCTTGTCCTTTTTCTCTCCTTTAAGCAGCAACTGTAGAAAGGTGGTTGTTTTGAAGCTAATGGCCACCATGGGGTTGTAGACTAGGCTGGATTGCTCCCAGGGGGTTAAGTTGAGCGTATGTGGATTTCTTTTTGGTCGCTAAATCTTCATCTGCAGTGCACAAGGACACACTTCATGCATTAGGGTATTGCCAAAACTGAAGGGTAAAACTTTATAGGGCTTATGAACGTTTTTGAGCTGCATCTCTGTTGAGAGTCTTGTGGAAATGCAGGGATGCAATGCTGGAACAAACGTTGGGAATCTGTGTAAGGGTGGGATTGGATGTCAAAGCCACACTACAAAGATTTTCTCAATCTAGTTTGAGTGAATGTAATTGCCACAGCCTGGGGCCAGAAGAGTTGATTGGAAAACCAAGGAGAGCCCAGCTGGTATGCAACTTAAAATCACTGGCTGGTTTTGGAACCTGCTTTTTGTGTTCTCACATCAGCCAGAAGTTTTGGCACCGTCCGGCGTACAGGCTCTTTAAATCTGGCACTTAAGTCTAATGGCACAAGCTCGGTGGACACGGTGCCTGATGTTTCTCAAAGGCCTTTCCTATAGAGGCAGCTCGGAGAGGGACCAGGAGCAGTTCACTTGTTGCCCAGACCGTGGAACAATGGGCCACTTTGTTACCTTTTCATCCTCAGTACTGGCAGATGGAACACATTAGTGGAACGTTTCACTAGATGAGCTACGCAGGGCTGCTGAGCACGTAGAACAGGACCTGGCATGATGTCATTATTACATATGGTTACTTCACAGTTTGGATGTGTTCGAGAGTCTCACTGTAGGAGGTTGTCTGTCAATATCATACTGACTATAGTAAATGTTAGTCAGTTGCTTTAATAGTAGCTGAAGTGAACCTTAACAGTTTACAGTTTCAATGCAGTTTATAACTGATGTTTCAATGCAGCTTCAAAGGGCTCCAAACGATCCCAACCAAGGCGATTATCTAGCAAAAGAATAATCATTTTCACCAAAAAACAACATTGTTGTATGTGGAAGTGTGCGTTTCACACGTGTAATGCATGACCTTTCATAATCCGTAAGGTCGCGCTGGCATGTCACAACGCTAGTGCAAGACAAGAAGTTGTGGTTTAAAAGTACATAACTTGTGGAAAAGCAAAACAAGTGAAGTAGAGGTGATGTTAATACTCCAGCTCCCTTCTTTTAACTTCACTCATTCACTCTCTTTTTCTTCCCCTCTCCTTGGAGACCAAGAAGTGACGCTGTCCTAATGATTACCGCTTGCATCCGTTTGCCTCGCCGGCTAGATATGTTAATCATCTTCTGGGTAATTGCCTCTGTATCGCCTTGATTACGTTGAGTGACACGTCAAGGAAGTGTGCCTTGGTACACCACCTGAGGAGCCTGTTATTATTTTGGAGTCACAGCCTAAAGTGTCCCCCCGTGAAACGACTAATTACCCAGCATTGGTTCCAAGGGTCTCCTCTTAAAGAGAAAAGTGACTCCTTTGATAGGGATATGAATTGAGCAAAGGCACAATCCCCTGGTGGAGAAAAGCCCTTTGCAGCTCATCAAACGCTCACATCCTCTTCTTACATCCCACTGATCTTATCTCACATGTGATGACAGACACCAGCGAAGTGATATAACAAGCTTGCGATTTCTTGAAATAAAGTTGCCCCATCACGCCCCTTTTATTTTAGTAAGCGAGAATCATTTGATGGTGATCTACCCAATAAAGCCAGACAGTGTTTCAGGGTGTGATGTCACACAGGGGTAAATTGAGGTCAGACCACGTATCTCAGCTTTCCTAATTGCTGCCATAACAGCGAAGTGCGTTCAAGCCGTAATTAAAAGTGTGTGGTTTGTTTCAGTGTGAGCGGAGATCTCTGTTGTCTGTGTGCTTGAAGGGGCCGGGGTGGGCTTCTCTTCATCTTCCCTGGTGGCTCTCCACTTTAAAGAAGCCTGCGCGGCCTGCCTCTACTGTCAATCACAGTTTAAAGTTCATGAAATTTCTATGAAGATCGATCCATCCAGGGAAGAGGAGGTAGGGGTGTTTGAGGATTGCAAGGGTTAGAGATGGGGGAGCGGTCCGTAATGATTGATCAGAACTTGCACTTTGAATCTCACTTCTTGTTTTATTTCTTCAGAGTGGTGTGGTGGGTGAAGTGCATTCTGATTTTTTCTCCATAGCAGAAGCTCATGGCCACATGGGCTTGCATCTATTTTCGCACGTCGCAACCTTTTTGATGCAAGGACTAGACGGATGGGTTTGAATCAATGGCACACGATAGGGGGTCTTCAGACGTTTGTCAACATGCCAGATCGCCGACCTCACTGCGATAGCAGAGCGACACTTGACAGACTAGAGGAGGAAAACAAATCACTTCCTTTCCATTCACACCCATCACGTCACCCCGTTGTGCATCTGCAAATGTCTTGCCCCTAAAGAGTAGACGACCGATCTAAGTGCAAGCTACCCATCTGCAGGTGGAAGAGCCGCTCGGAGCGATTCTCTCCCATATCAATCATGTAGCACATGAAAATGAGAAATTGAGGCGTGTTGTGTTGGAATCCAACCTGGCATCAAATTCCCCATTCCATCAAAGCGCCTCCCACAGATGGAGCAGGGCTTGATCAAGTGTTTTAGACGGACTGTGGGCTCCATCTGAAATCGTTCAGTCTGTGTTAAAAGGAGAAATAGCCTCTATCTGAATGCCGCAAATGCAAGGTTAGGATGGTGGCCGAGGGGCGTGACTATGCTTACAATCAAAGCATCATGTGGCTTAAAGAGGAGAGAACAGGAATGGATATGTTACCTAAACAGCTCCCATGTTGTAAAGACAGACGCCATCAGGGAGAAGAGAAACATGATCAGTCAGGGGCCCTTTTGGAAAGTGGGGACAGGAGAATGTAAATAGAAAAACAGAGGGTAAATACTTGTAAGCCCAACGGAGAGCATCGATGTAAACAAATGCAGACTAAATGTATACATATTTGCCGGTAGACGGGTTGGTATAGTGGGGATTGCGATTTTCAGAGGTTTGGGAAATGAAGTGTTTTTGGAGGTCTGATCGAGATGCAGGCCAACTCACAATGACTTTTAAACCTCAAGTGTTTCAGTAACTTTTATGCATTAAAGGGGACATTTAACAAGACTTTTTAAAGATGTAAGATACATCTTTGGTGTCCCCAGAGTACTAATGTGAAGTCCTAGCTCAAAATACCATATAGATCATTTATTACAGCATGTTAAAATTGCCACTTTGTAGGTGTGAGCAAAAATGTGCCGTTTTTTTGGGTGTGTCCTTTTAAATGCAAATGAGCTGATGAAATTCAAACACTGATCACCATAATGGTGCTTTGTTGAAATTGAACCTTAATTGTACTGTCAATTATTCTCTCTCTTTCTATGCACTAAATGGCAGTGCCGTGGTTGGATAGTTACAGATTAAGAGATGGTATTATTATAAAAAGATCCCCTTATGACATCACTAGGGGAGTCAAATTTCAATTACCTATTTTTTCACATGCTTGCAGATAATGGTTTACTAGAAGCACTGGGAACCAAATTATAGCACTTAAAGATGTAAAAGTCAGATTTTCATGACTTTCATGTCCCCTTTAAGAAGTTCAGTGCATTCAAACTATACACTGAGTGAGTGCATTCACTGGGAATTTAACCCATGACCTATCTTATAGTGCCATGCTCTATTACCTGAGCAACAGGAATAACCTTATTAAAACCATTTCAACCAAGGCTGCGGTCCAAAACCGCCTATTTCCATACTATATAGTAGGCAAAGAGCAGTAGGCGAGGCGAGCAGTATGTCCGAATTCATAGTATTTGGAAAACAGTAGTAGTACCCGGATGACCTACTACTTCCGGCAAGATCCCGAAGAGTTCATTCAATGGACGCTTTGCTATCACGAGAGAAGTTATCCAAAAAAGATGACGAAGGGGTGTTGTTTTATTAAAAAATCTCCCGGGTCTGGCGCTAGCACTTTTAGCATAGCTTAGCACAATCCATTGAATCTGATTAGACCATTAGCATCGCGCTAAAAAAGAACCAAAGAGTTTCAATATTTTTCCTATATAATACTTAACTCTGTACATTGTTTACTAAGACCAAGAGAAAAAAAAGATTTGCGATTTTATAGTCACATATGGCTAGGAACTATATTCTCAAACTGGCGTAATAATCAAGTACTTTGCTGCTGTAACATGGCTGCAGGAGGTGCAATGATATTATGCAGAGGCAGAAAGTAGTTCCCTGCCTTTGAAAGTTACTAAGAGGACTATTTTCGGCTGCTGTGTAATATCATTAACATTGGCTGCTAACGTATTTTTTGCATATTAAAGTAGACGCTATCTGACTAAGCTCGCACTATTTAATGCGCACTTCCGGTGTATGATACCTCCAAGTTGTCCTAGATGTGACGCAGGACTTCGGTGTGCGACCCCTTTACTCCCAGCCTCAGGCCAATCAGAAAAAAACAGAATCCATTAAGAGTCTGATCAAAAATGATCATTTAAAAAACATGACATGACACCTTTAGAGCGTTTTGCATCTGAGCGCTTATATTTTTCAGCATTTTTTGGTAATGTCTGTTCTTTTAATTCTCTCCAATATCAGACTCATTAGTCTATCATGAGTTGGTAAGTGTTGCGTGGTTGCCCAGCGAGCCCTATATGACCTCTGTGTAGCGTGTAATAAGACGAGAGAGGTATGCTGGGATTGATTTGAGAGTTGCACGCACAATGTCTAATTTGCTAGATAGATCGAGCCACGGCGAGCCGTGCGCAATCCAGGTTAACTGCCTGCTATAGGTCAAGCGTTCTCTGTTTTTGCGTGAGAGGATTGTGATGTGTCGAAGGGCGTAGATGATTTAGACTTGATCTTGGGTTACGCTGCGGTACACGCGAGAAGAGGATTGTAGAAAGCATTATAGATACAGTACAAGTATACAGAGATCCATTTTACCCAATTCTATCCTGTTTGTGGCATCTCATTGTGTTGTAGTGTCCCACTGGACATCTGAAAGGGGAAATCATATTAATCTTCCACGGTTTCCTCGCGCTCCAAAGCCACATTCTGTTTAGCATCAGTAGATCTCTGCGGATCTGCTCTGTTGTTCAAATGTGAGAGATAGAGAGAAAAGAGACATGCAGCCCCACAGCGCCTGCAATAAGGAGATGATTAAATTAATAATAAATATACATCCCTCTCTTCGTCTCATCTAACGCACCCGCTCGCTCGTGCTCGCCCTCTTGCCACCTCTTCACCGAACTGCATTATCTTTCCCTTTTCCAAATCACACGTCAGGCACCGCAAAGGCGCGTGGATGGCTGAGAGGAAGGGAGAAAAAATCAATACAAATTACGACAGAGAAAGTGGCACTGATGGCTAGAATTGCAGCATATGTTTACACTAAATCAGGCAATCTATCTTCATATGGGCTGTGTAATGCAGGCGGGGTCAGGGTTCGGCCCGCGCACACACACTCTCCAATTACTCCCACTTCTCCGCGGGAGGCAGCCGTATCGATTGGCTGAGAGGACACAGGCCCTGCAGGCAGCCAATGGGGCGCTGGGGTCAAAGTTCAGGGGGATTTTAATAAGAGAAGTAATGGGCTTAATTTCTTGGGGGGGTGATAGAAAGACAAACCCCTCCTCTTTGTGTCTCCTGTCCACTGGTTCATTAAAGTACAAGTTTTATGTGATTGATTTGTGAAATTGCTATCATCACAGATGTTATTTCCTTCTTTCTCCTTCCTTTCTTGCTTTTTTATTTCTTTTGTTCTAATTTTCATATTCTTTTATTGTTCTTCCATTCCTTTCTTTCTAACCTCATTTCTTCCTTCCTTAATTCTCTTTATCTTTTTGTTCCTATTCTTTCTTTCTTTCTTCCTTCCTTTTATTTCTCTTTTTTAGTTCTTTTGGTCTAATTATTTCTTACTCTTTTATTGTTCTTCCTTTTATCCATTTGTCTTTTTTATCTTTTTGTTATCTTCCTTCCTTCTATCCTTCCTTTTTCTTATTCCTTTCATCCTTTCCTCATTCATTTTCTTACTAATTTTTTTTATTCCTAACCGCTTTCTTCATCCCTTCCTTCCCTTCATCCCTTCTTCATCTTTTTGTTCCTATTCTTTCCTTCCTTCCATCAATCCATCCATCCTTCACTTTTCTTATTCCTTTCATCGTTTCTTTCCTTTTTCCTTCTTACTATATATTTTCTTCCTTTCTTTCTTCCTAACCACTTTCTTCCTCCCTCCCTTCTTTCCCTTCATTTTTTCTTCATCTTTTTTGTTCCTTTTCTTTCTTTCATTCTCTTTTTTAGGTCTTTTGGTCTAATTTTTGTATTGTTGTTTCTTGCATCCCTCCACCTATCCTTCCTTTCCTTACTTGCTTACCTTATTTCTTTCTTCTGTTCTTTTTTCCTCTCAGTCCTTATTTTTCTAACAATTTTTTTTCTTTCTCATTTTTAGTTCTTTTGGTTGAATTATTTCTTACTCTTTTTCTTTTATTGTTCTTCCTTCCCTTCTTCCTTTCTTTCCTTGCTTCCTTCCCTTCTTTCTTCCTTCTGTTCTTTTTCTCTCCTTCCTTTATTTTCTTACTATATTTTTCTTCCTTTCTTTCATCATAACCTATTTTCTTCCTCCCTTCCTTCATTTCATCCTTTCTTCATCTTTTTTGTTCCTTTTCTTTCTTTCATTCTCTTTTTAAGTTATTTTGGTGTAATTCTTCTATTATTGTTCTTCCTTCCGTCCATCCATCCAACCTTTCCTTATTCATTTAATCCTTTCTTTCCTTCCCTACCTTCTTTCTTTCTTCTGTTCTTTTTTCCTCTCATTCCTTAATTTTCTAACAAATTCTTTCTCTTTTTTAGTTCTTTTGTTTGAATTGTTTCTTACTCTTTTTCTTTTATTGTTCTTCCTTTATTCCATCCTTCCTTCCTTTTTTCCTTATTCCTTTTATCCTTTCTTTCCTTGCTTCCTTCCCTTCTTTCTTTCTTCTGTTCTTTTTCTCTTATTCCTTCATTTTCTTACGTCTTTTTTCTTCCTTTCTTTCATCATATCCTCTTTTCTTCCTCCTTTCTTCATCTTTTTTGTTCCTTTTCTTTCTTTCATTCTCTTTTTAAGTTATTTTGGTGTAATTCTTCTATTATTGTTCTTCCTTCCGTCCATCCATCCAACCTTTCCTTATTCATTTAATCCTTTCTTTCCTTCCCTACCTTCTTTCTTTCTTCTGTTCTTTTTTCCTCTCATTCCTTAATTTTCTAACAAATTCTTTCTCTTTTTTAGTTCTTTTGTTTGAATTGTTTCTTACTCTTTTTCTTTTATTGTTCTTCCTTTATTCCATCCTTCCTTCCTTTTTTCCTTATTCCTTTTATCCTTTCTTTCCTTGCTTCCTTCCCTTCTTTCTTTCTTCTGTTCTTTTTCTCTTATTCCTTCATTTTCTTACGTCTTTTTTCTTCCTTTCTTTCATCATATCCTCTTTTCTTCCTCCTTTCTTCATCTTTTTTTGTTCCTTTTCTTTCTTTCATTCGTTCTCTGTTTTTAGATCTTTTGGTCTAATTCTGCTATTATTGTTCTTCCCTCCCTCCTTCCATCCATTCATCCAACCATCTTCCCTTTCCTTATTCATTTCATCCTTTCTTTCCTTCCCTACTTTCTTTCTTTCTTCTGTTCTTTTTTCCTCTCATTCCTCAATTTTCTTTCACTTCTTTTCTTTCTTTCCATCTCTTTAACTACACTGTTTTCCTGACACTTTTATTTACAGATACAGACTATTATCACATGGCAGACTTTTCAAAAATGACACATTGACACCTCCATCACTTACTGAACCTAATCAAACTGCATTAGATCAGTGTACATTTCTCTTGAACCAGATCAACGGCACCTTTCTCACAGCCTCCCGAGAGACCGTTCTCTCACCGCCACAGAGTCCCGAAGACCACCACACACCCCCCTCCTCCCCAACCCTTCACTCCACGAGCACTTCTCTCCTCCTTTCTGTGAAACGGCTCAAACAAATTTGATTTAGCAGCTCGGCGAGGGCCATTCACGAGGAAAGAAAACAAATATTGTTATAATGGTAATAACATCTATTTGCAGCGCACGACAAACGGCGCCGGGCCCTTTGAAAAGATGCCCCTGCTCCCGCGCAGCCACCTTATTCTTATTCATGAAAGCGACGCTTATGCATATTAGCGCAAACTAGGTATTCTACTTGCCGGCGTTTGGACTGTCAATCATCCTTACGGAATACAAGAAGGAATGGTGACAAAAGAGGAACGGGCAAGAAGGCTGACAAATTGTCCCCAAAGTCAAATTTGACAGCCTTTTATGATTAATGGGCTTGATTATGGAGAAATATCCCCTAACTTCTTTCCGGGTGTTTCTTTCGGCTTTCGCATTCGCACAAATGGGGAAGAGAGGCTAAGCGGAATAAAATCAACTGCGAGAAGAGTTGAGTGAGAAGAAAGGAATTGAATTAGGCAGGAAAGGTTAGAGTTTGTGACAATAAGAAGCGTGAAGAGGGAAGCAAAGGCCATAGGGTCTTACTAAACACTTCATAAAACAAATTTGTGCAGGAGGAAGCCTGGATTGATGCCACAGGGACAAATCTAAACACATAGGGGACAAATATAAAGCCGTGTGTAGCTCCAACATCATGGGTTCGGTTCACATAAAAAAACACAGCTGATAAAAAATGTATACCTTGCATAACCTGAATGAAAATGTCTGCAAAATGCATAAATATTAATGCAGCTTTAAATGTGAATGTACAAACACTGATACCAATTCTGGGTTCATAACAAAAACGCCATCATCTCCTCTGTCTGAGAAACTTGTCCAATTAAATCAAATATATATTTTGTGTCTTCCTTCAGCTCTGAACGAACCCACCATAGACTACGGCTTCCAGAGGTTACAAAAGGTCATTCCTCGTCATCCCGGAGACCCGGAGAGGTTACCCAAGGTTAGTGTGTTCAACGTTACATCAAAATGTGCGTTTTAAAATAAATTTAAAAACAGCCACATGTGTTCTTCAAATGTTCTCCGGAGTTTGCACAGCAAACCTTGATTCTCAAAGCCTGAGGGTCTTGAGTTTGATAGCGTAGAAGCAACATCGCACACAGGCGTGTGAATGAATGTTCGTGTGATGCTGGCTTTGAGAGGGTGAGATGGAGGTTACATCCATGCTGGTTGCTCGCTGCCACTTTGGGGCAGCAACAAGCAAACAAACCAAAAAGAAAAAGGAGATATGCATGAGAGTATGCAAAACACACATGCAAAAAAACTGAATGCGCAGTCAGGTGCCCTGGGCGGTTTCCCGCCTGGTTAGTATGAAAAGATTATTTTCCCCTAAAAAGGCGGGAAGCTAAGTGAGAGAGATTCTTTCGGGCAGGGCGCTGGTGTAGGAGGGGATCAGATCTGATGCGGACTGACATTTTGAAACAGTTGCCAAATTGAAACCATTTATCAAAATCTGACATCTGAGATCCAGTCACCAAAAAAGCAGTTTATTTGTAAATTGATACTAATAGTGAGCATACATTGTCTGGCTGCTTTGATGCTGTGATTTGTAGAGAGGGGAGAGCCAGCCATCACCTCTTATATACTTATACATTCAAGGGGAAAACTCAATAAGCTTTTTCCCCCCGCCTTTATTTTGCTCCTGGTGCCGAGAATTTTTGACACAGTCTTATAAATAAATAACCGAGCAAATACATAAAGCAGTAAGTAGGTAAATAAATAACTAAGTAAATGAATAAGTAATTGAGCATGCAAATAAGCAAATAAATAAACAAATAAAAAGGTTTAGAAAGTAACCATGCGAGATGTTTCAAGCTGTGCTTTTGTGCCACTTATATTGTGTTATTTATATATCTTTGCTGTTTGAAATTGTTTGTTTAAAGCAAATACTTGTGCATCTTTGTGTGTGTAATATGTGTATGTTTGCCAGTGACGGCCCCTACATTCAGAAACCCAGCTGCGCTTGCCTTGCGACCTTTGCCGAGGCCAAACGTGTATCAGGTTTATCTATAATTTCATTTCCAGTCCCGGGTTTGGCCGTCAGCATGCACCTTTCTGTCCAGATAGATCAGGAATATGGAAGTGATTCAGGTCCTGTATTTCTCGCTGGAATTCGGCACACATGCTCGCAGACGGTCCCAGGTTGCCAGGAGGTTAACAGCCTGTGAGATCCACTCTTTCGGACACCTGGATTACAGCGTGTCTTAAAAATGTCAAATAGTGATCTCCATTAGCAACACAAAGTCTGTGTTTATTTGTAAAAACAGCTACATTTTATCTGCATCCAAGCATCATAAGGTCATGGGTTTGATTGCCAGGGAACACACATACAGTATTATAATTTGAATGCACTTTGGATGAAACTGGCGTATTCATATTTGAAGTTTTACACAGATCGACATACAAATCCATTGCTAGAGAAAACAAACAGTGGTGCAAATGGATATTTGACTTGTTAGTTGTTAGTAATTGAGATTAATACAACCTCTCCGTGTGACAACTAGCCCCTGTCCGCCCTATAACCCCGATTATACACCTGTTTAAAGCGGTAGTCTGATCTATTGACTTCCTCTCCATTGGCATGTTGGCACATTATACCAGTTCTTTATTAGTATAGTAAGGGTGTATATGTTTGTGTGTGTGTGTGTGTGCGGTGAACCGCTGTTCACCAGCCTCGGTGTGCGTATGTGATTTATCATTGTTAGGGGACCTGTCGGATGGCTTGCTCTCCCGGGTCAGCTGATCTGCTCTCGCTGGGCGCTTGAGAACCATCCTTCCATAATTGAGCCCCTGGAAAGAAAGCATGGGGAAAAAGGAGGAAAAAATAGAGAAAGGAAGATAGAAACTGGCTTGTCGGGAGACAGCCTTCGGGGCTGGAGAGTCGAGAGCCGGGCCAATCTAGAGTCAAACAGACTCACCTTGTTACCCGTGTTGAATGAACTGCAGAGCCGGCGTGCTACTCTTTGTGACCCATCCAGACACAAATACACTTCACACAAAGACACAGACACACACTCAGCCAGACACCGACAGCAGGGGGCAGAAAGTCTTGAGATGAATTCATGCTGTGATACTCTGCTGTAGGGATCTGTGAAAGGAAAGGCAGAGGAGCGCAGCATCTTGATGTACTGTAATGTGCTCTCTGCCTTTTGGCTGGTGGACTAAAGAGATTAACATGCAGACATGAATTCAGTTCATCCAAAAACACCTCGTAGGGTAGAGAACAAGTCGCGTGCCTCCCAGAGTGCACCGTGTGAGGGATACCAACCCGTACCATCCTTTAAAAAGTACCAAGACAGGTTTCGCAGCCAGATGCCATGGGAGAGAAAGTAACTTTTTTCAGTTCTTTTTCTATATTGAGGTTTTAAAGATAAAAAAAAATCACTTATGCATTGTTGTTATCACTTTATTATACAAAAAAATGCTGGGTTATTTTCAGCAAACCTAGCTCTTGGGATAAATCAACCCAGAGAATGTTATTTGACCCAACAATGGGTTAAAACAACTTAGCTTTGGTTGTAATTTAACAACCAAACCATGTTGTTAACTTATTGTGTCAAATAGAAACATTTTCTGGGTTCATTTCAACTCAGCTGCTGGGCTCGTCCTTTTTTGATCCAACGCTGGGTTGAAAATAACCCAGCATTTATTAGAGCGCATGTATGTGACTGCAAAAGAAAATTTCTTAGAAAAAGTAACCAAAATATTTGAACCCCTGCAAAAGTCATTGTATAATGTGCACCCTATTCCGAAAAAACATTTATTTGGCAAAGTTTTTTTTATAGACGGTTTCAGCAGTAACAACATAAACAAGCGGCTGTCGCGGTCCGCACGTAACTTCCGGTAAACTCTGCTAAGAATAAATAACAACAAAGTTCTTTAAACGTAGTTTATTTATATAACAAGCAAAAAAACAACACCTAGGAAACCAAAACATTTGTTATTTTCGACGAGGCATTTGTTCAAGAGATCAGTTTAGCAACTAGTCAGACCATTACTAAAAACGAAAGCGGAAGTAAGGTTCGGATCCAGTCGTGTATCACGTGAGTCCGATGAAACCGTCTATAAATGCTTTGCTATTTTCAATCCAACGTTGGCTCAAAAAGGGACGACCTCAACCGTTGGGTTAATTTTTTGTGTATTTGACCTAACAATGAAACAAACCAGCTTTGGTTAAATTACAACCCAATGGGTGGGGTTTTTCCTTTTTTTTGACTCAACGCTGGGTTGAAAATAACCCAGCATTTATTAGAGTGCATGTATGTGATTGCAAAAGAAAATTACTTCGAAAAAGTGTCCAAAATATTTTAACCCGTGTGAAAGTCATGGAATAATTTGCACCCTATTCCAAAAACTCATTATTTGGATGTTTTTATCCAAAGCAACACTTTTAAAAATGCTGGGCTATTTTCAATCTAACGTAGGCTCAAAAAGGGGCAAACCCAGCCGTTGGGTTACTTTTTGGTGTATTCCACCTAACAATGGTTTAAAACAACCTAGCTTTAGTTAAATTATAACCCAACAAGTTGGATTGTAATTTAACCCATGCTGGTTTTTTAACTCAATGATGTGTCAAATATAAAAATTTTCTGGGTTAATTCCAACCCAGCTGCTGGGCTCGTCTCTTTATGACCCAATGCTGGGTTGAAAAAACACAGAATTTTCTGGAGTGCATGCATGTGATTGCAAAAGAAAATTAAAAACATTTTGCCAAACATTTTTATCCAAAGCAACACTTTTAAAAATGCTGGGCTATTTTCAATCTAACGTAGGCTCAAAAAGGGGCAAACACAGCCGTTGGGTTACTTTTTGGTGTATTCCATCTAACAATGGGTTAAAACAACCTAGCTTTGGTTAAATTATAACCCAACAAGCAGGCGACACTCTTAAAAATGCTGGGCTATTTTCAATCCAACGTTGGCTCAAAAAGGGATTAACCCAGCCGTTGGGTTAATTTTTGGTGTATTTGACCTAACAATGTGTTAAAACAATTTGCTTTGGTTAAATTTTGTTGGGTTTGTTCCATTTTAACCCAACGCTGGGTTGAAAATACCCCAGTACTTATACTGTGTATAGATGTGTGTATTATGCATGGAATTCCAAAAAAGATGGAAGGCTTGTCTGAAGCGTGGCCAACAGCCAATCACAGTGGCTGCAGCACATGCTCCGATCTTCCATAAACGTAATTGGCTGGCTCTGCCTAGGTTATTTGCATAAGGGGATCTGAATGGCTGACGCTCCCGTTGCCGCTTGAAAAGTTGGGAAATTTTCAACTTGACGCGGCGCCGACGGATCCACAATTCAGTTCGGCAACGCTTGACGTCACCCATTAAAAGTGAATGGGAAGCGTCAACCCTTACGCCCCGTGTGAATGCGCCGTTAGTGTATAGAGCAACCAGGGCAAGTTCATTTTCTGACAGCACTTACAAGAGGGACTTCTCTTCGTCATCAACCCGTGACGCAAGGGACCCTCATTGGGTCCTATCACGTGATCCCCACAGTGCCCGGGGTGAGGAAGTGAGGGTGTAAAAGTAGGGGTCTTCTAAGAAAGACCACCACCCTAGAGTAATAAAGATCACAGGATGACTAATTGTATGCCTGGCAGGCGGCAGATCTTTACACCTCGACAGTCAGCTAATAAGACATAAGGCCCAGTACCTGTCTCTCTCAGGGCCAGGTGGCACACCTCTAAAGCCCAGAGCGGGGTCAGATGCTCAGGCCGACCGGCTGTAATCATCAGCGGGTCTACTAGAGGGCAACTGCCACCTTATCAATCATTGATTGCATTTCATTAGAGGTTCAACAGAGTAAGTATTAAGCCTTGAAGTAATATTGAGGTTATAGAGCACCTTGACTAGAGGGAACGTGGACTGATTCATGCTGGCAGACTTAATTTGAGAGGGAATGTGCGGGACTTTTTTTGTTTTGGCAGAGAAAGTGTGATGTGAAATAGTTTGTAGGGAATGTGAAGGGTACGAGTGTAAAGTAGCCAGCGGTGCTTCTGTAGACGGCACATAAATAATGAAGTAAAGCTGAGTCCACAGAGCACAACTGTACGGTCTGTTCACCTTGTGGCTGTTTGAAATCATTTTATACCCCCGACCCCGTTCCTTTCCAGTCTACACATCTTACCGTCTCGTGGTGCTGAAATAAAATTTAAATTCGACTACAATTGTTTGGCGAAAATAGTTTTTTTTCTAAGCAGTAGATTTTCATTTATTTAGAAGTGGAAAGGAAGGAGTGGAGAATAGGAGAGGAACTGAAGAGGAGGAGGAGAAGAAGAACTGTGGAGTGCCGATAAGCGATGTTGTTAGTGATAAATGAGACACTGTGCATTAGGATATTGATCAGGACTGAACTCAGACCAGTGTTAAAGTGCTCACAGTTCTGATTACACATAAAACCTTGACAGGAAGCCACACATACACAGACTGAGATGAAACAATTTGCTTTTGATATGCCATCATTTTGTCAGTATGCAGACACATTTACATTCATGCATTTTATTCAAAGGTACTTACATTATTTTTTATAAGTATGTGTGTTCCCTGGGAATTAATTTCATAAATTTTGCACCGCTCTAATGCAATGCTCTACAAGTTAAGCTACAAAAAGAGATTTTATCATAAAATAAAGAATAAGAATACACATGCTTGTAGACTTAATGCAGACCAATTGTTGATACACAAATAGCAACAACTCTGTAATGCGTCTTCACTTGTACTTGTGATTGTGTTTAAGGGTGTGGGTTTGTGGCTGTGTGCATTGCTAAGCAAGTGTGTGTGTGTGTGTGTGTGTGTGTTCATGTTGTGCCAAAGGGCCCATGGCAGGCTGTCGTAGCCAGCAAGCATGAGAGACATTAACTAACTTCTGTTTTATAATGGAGATTAATGAACTGAGCCGCGGCCAGAGGGAAGAGGGGACAGGAGAGCAAAGGAGAGAGAGGGTATGTGTGAGTGAGTGAGTGAGTGAGTGAGTGAGTGAGAGAGAGAGAGAGAGAAAGAGAGAGAGAGAGAGAGAGAGAGAGAGAGAGAGAGAGAGAGAGAGAGAGAGAGAGAGAGAGAGAGAGCCAAAGCTGTGCTGGTGACAGATTGCCCACTGGGTGTGGATGGCAGAGCGCTGTTGAACCAGGGACAGGTTGAGCGGCTGGGGTCGGACACGGGGAAATGTGGTGGGGAGGCCACCTGAAACAAGAGCCCCATACCTGGGTAGCATCAGGCAAGAAAGCAGGCCATGGAGACACACACAGATGGGCTGAGACAAGGAGGGTGGGAATTTATAATAAAGGAGTAAACCACAGGACAATTATAGAAAAGTGAGTAAATACTAGAGTATAAAAAGTATTTATTCTTAATAAGCAGGTGCACATGTGCATACAACACACTCGGATGTCAATAAAAATGAACAGGTGCATAAACCATTTAAATGAATGATATCTGCATTTAAAATATTTTTATCTGATTAATATTAAAAAATAAAATAATAATTAAGATATAATAGGCATGTTTAATACTTTAAACCCAATCCCAATCACTAAAGTATTATTTTATTCAGTTCACATTTTTAAAAATGTTTTAAATATGATAATGCTGTAAACTCCATGACAGCATATAATAAATATTATGTTTGATACGACTAATACGACTCAATTTCAATTGCCTCATTGTCTTGATGTTTTTATATTGTTTTGTTGTTTTATTCTGTTAGCAATACTAATAATGTAGTACAGTAAATGATTAGGTCTGTATTAGTTGCAATCGTTTGAGAACAACAGAGCACAAGGTCTCTCTCTCTCTCTTTCTCTCCCGTGTTTGTCATTGACTTGAGCCATCTGTGAGGATCGTTATTGCTCATAGCTGATTGGCCAGAGGAGAACTGTTAGTTCTAAGGTCATATTTTGTCGTGGGAAATGCAAGTAAATGAGGATGAGGAGGAGGAAGCTTAACGTCCCCCCATCTCCATATGCCCCCTGATCCTCATATGCATGTATGTTCACAACCACACAAACACATTCCCAGATGAGCTCTTTAACTTAAACACCACAGAACATTACAGTAGCTGCTGGTTTCCACAGCCGGTATCTCGGTAAATGCGTTTCCTCAAAAATGTAATTATTTCCACATACTGTACTGTTTTTAGTAACTCGTGGCCTGGCATTAAGCAGTCAAAGAGCCATATTTAGCCATTGCATACATGGCTGCTAATGACTGAAATAATATAAATATCAATACACTTTTACAGTATGAACTCTGGATTTCTGTATACAATATATATGTGTGTGTGTGTGTTTTGGGCTAGCTATAGTTTTTAGTGTTGCAGAATAAGCAAAAGTTAATGCTGATATAAAACTCCTTTTGGAGGACATATTTGAAAGAAAAAGGCCTAATTTACACGGCCTGGTAACACCAAAAACAACAGCTAAAAATATTTAAAAATTTAGAAATTTTATAATTTAAATAAAAATAGAGAGGAATAATATCGTTCAGAGCGATTTTATCCAATTGATGAACGAAAAAACTGCAGGGCCTGCATATTTAAATGAGCTTACCATATACAGTACTGTGCAAAAGCCATGCCACAATTAGATTGGTTGTTTTTGCAATGTTATAGTGATCATATATATCACTTGTTTCTCAGTCTCTTAAAAAGAATACATCCAGAAAATACAGGAAATGTGTATATGGTATTAAAAACTGTATAAAAGCGTAAACTGATGTGTCAAGTTTTAAGGGTAAACTCCCCTTCCACTTGGGCAGTACCAGGAAACTGCTGGATTTTTTTGTACATTTTCCTCTATTTTTTGTTTGCATTTTAATAAAATAGATTGAAAAATAAATATAGATATACATTAAAACTCCTAAAACAAGACTTTTGCACAGTACTGTCCAGAAAAGATAATTATCCTTAAAGTTAGATTTAGTAATTCTTGATGCCTTGTATTTATATAACAACAGTTCTGAAAAATCTCACTAGAATTTATATAAATCTGAAAAAAGTGGGACGTCTTCAAAATGTTTAAAAAAATACAATTGTGACCTGGACCACATAACCAGTCATAAACTGTTGTACACAAAAGTGGATGATTACACTGCTTCAGGTTAATATTATATTTATTGCTTCTTCCTAACCCCAAATAGCTGGAAGAAATCTAAAATGCAAGCCAAACCAAAGCTGGGGTCTTAGTAGGTTAAAGTTGTCAAAATGAAGTCCTTAGCAACCCATATTACTAATGTTAAATACATTTTTTTATATATTTGAGGTAGGAATTAAAAAAATATCTTCATAGAACATTTATTTAATATCCTAATGATTTTTGGCATAAAAGAAACATTTATATATATATATATTTTTTGCTATTGGTACAAATATACCCGTGCTTCTAATGGTTTTGTGGTCCACGGTCACAATTTAGGTTTAGTGTAAAGAAATTGCTATTATCTGAATATAACAAATAACAGATTTAATTGGGAACTGAGTTAGCTTGGTAAATGTGTGTGTGTGTACAGATGCATGCTGTTGTTCTCACAGTACAGTAATGATAGGTTTGCAGAAGACCCCATCTGCCTCTTACCTGGTGACTCTTGAGGGGAAAAACAATGGCAACTCCTCCCACCGCCCGCCCTCCTCTCTCTCTCTCTCTCTCTCTCTCTCTCTCTCTCTCTCCTTCACATTTCCTTCACTTTATCTTCTCCTGTCTCTCATCTTATTTCTCCCTCCGCTCATCTCTCAGTGTCGCTCGTATGAGATTTACAGTTACTGTATGGTTTCCTCTGTCCTGCTTTCTGTATCCAGCCTGGTCATTTCATCATACCTTAATTGTATCTGTAGTCTTTTGTCTCATTGTCTGTGTTTACTCTGTGCTTTCATCTGCCTCTCATGTGAAGTGTGTTTGGTAGGCCCACACCTTGTCTCAGTGTAATACCCTAGGGAGATCCAGTAGAGGTTGCCATAATACCAGCTCTGACTTCTTCTGTACCAACACCCCCCCACACACACGGCTCAGAGAGAAAGAGAGAGAGAAACCATTTAATAGCTAATATATAGATAAATGTTTGCTCAAGTATATTTTGTGTACTAATGGCAACATTAAACCCCATTTACATTTGGCAGACACTTTTATTCAGTGTCCGCCAAATGTAAATTTTATTCACTTTTATAAATGACTTATTGTAGAGTACATTTTACAGTTTATAATTTTTATTATAAGCAATTATTATGTACACACCTTTAAAGGATTAGTCCAGATAATTTACTCACCACCATGTAATCCAAAATGTTGATGTCTTTTTTTGTTCAGTCAAGAAGAACTTATGTTTTTTGAGAAAAATTTTTTTTTTCTCATTTTAATGGACTTTAATGGACCCCAACACTTAACACTTAACAGTTTTTTTCAACAGAGTTTTAAAGGACTCTTAATGAGCCCAAACGAGGCATAAGGGTTTTTATCTAGTGAAACGATTGTCATTTTTGACAAGAAAAAAAAATGCACTTTTAAACCACAACTTCTCGTCTTCCTCCGTCTGTGTGACGAGCCAGCACGACCTCACGCTATTGCGTAGTGACGTGGAAAGGTCACGTGTTACATATATGAAACCCACATTTGCGGACCATTTTAAACAATAAACTGACACAAAGACATTAATTAGTACAACAGTGTCGGAACGGTCCTCTTTCTCCACACTTGTAAACACTGGGGCGTAGTTTCGCATCCGTGACCTCTTGACATGATGACGTTTTGCGCAAGATCGCGCTGGCGCTTCACAGGACCGGAGATAGACAAGAAGTTGTGGTTTAAAAGTGCATATTTTTTATTTTTCTTGTCTAAAATGACAATCGTTTCGCTAGATAAGACCCTTATGCCTCGGTTGGGATCATTTAGTGTCATTTGAAACTGCAATTTTAAACTGCATAAAAACTGTTAAGTGTTGGGGTCCATTGAAGTCCATTAAAATGAGAAAAATCCTGTAATGTTTTCCTGAAAAAACATAATTTCCTCTCAACTGAACATGAAAGACATCAACATTTTGGATGACATGGTGGTGAGTAAATTATCTGGATTTTTTTTTTTTAGAAAATTGACTAATCCTTTAATGAGCACATATCAATTGAGATCACACACAATTTATTCTACACCAGATCCACTGAAAACATTTTACCAAACCAAACCGGGTCAATTTTATCACAGTATTTATGTCGTCATGTTACCGAGGTGAACATCAGGGCGATGTCAGTGATTTAATACTTCCACCCGTGATGTGAAGAGGCGAAGAGAGGAGACAAAAATGAGTAACATGAGAGACAAATTCAGTACAGATGGACCAGATGGAAAGCGATTGTGCGAACTCTTGAAGCTGTTTTAAAGCGCTGGTGTCCTGTCTGGTGCTCTTAGTGAGTTGTGTGGGCCAGCGGAGATGTGTGACTTACACAGGAACACTACGAAATAACACGCAAACCTGCAGTCACACGCATCGTGTGAACAACGACAGTGCGGCGTGTGTGTGCGTATGTGTGCAGATTATAGCACAGGATCAGTGCTTGTGTGATCTGGCACAGGTTGGGTGTGGGTTTAGTATCTGTACAGTACATGTGTGTGTATGTGCGTGACAGGTTGGTGAAAATGAGATTCAGACAGCTTCTTCCCCCCCTCATCACATATTTGCTGTGTCTTTAAGAATAGGACTTGCATGAAATAAATAACATTGATAGTACTTTAAGTCATGTTATATTTTATATATGCAGTATATTAGGAATGCATGATACAAATTTTCGGTTACTTAGAAAGACATCTACCGTGATTTTGCTTTTTATTACGTTTCAAATTATTACATCACGAAACAAACATAGTGGAAAAAATGGTATGATACCCATTACAGGCCAATATATGGGTTTATCTCCATGTATGTACAGTATCAGATGTGGTGTGTTTCACTAAACTGAACTGTGTGTCTGTCTGTGTGTTTTTAGGAGGTACTGCTGAAGCGGGCCGCGGACCTGGTGGAGGCGCTGTATGGGATGCCCCATAACAATCAGGTATAAAAAATTAAGACAATTTATATAAACATCATAAATCAGCAATTTATATCAAGTGCCTAATAGGGCTGGGTATTTGCAAGGGCCTCATGATACGATACGATACATATCACAATGCATGGGTCATGATACAATGTATCACGGTATGATACAGTACGTTGCATGTTGCGATAAATTGCAATGCTTTTTCTTTTCGTTTTTTATCAAAAATGTAAAAAAAGAGCTGATTTATTTATTTATTTATTTTTAAGCCAAATTGCGTCCACACGAAAGCTGCAGGTGTTTTAAAATTTTCTGCCATTTTTCACTCCCACTAACTTCTGAGACATTGGCTGTATAAAACAAACTGGACAGCGACAACAACAGCAGCGGAGGAGGTCGTTTGACGCACACAGAGGGATTATTACATTTATTTAAATATCGACAGTAGAGATTGAAATATCGGTACACTATCGTGGAAAGAAGTATCACGATAGTTAGCTGTATAGAAACCCTTACCGGAAAATTATGTGACCTTATAAAGACAAACGTCTGTTTTAGTTTTAATATACACACATCGCTAGACAGTAAGGGACCACAATCTACTCGATTTTTAAAATAATATTTATTTAAAATTTAAATATAATCGCAATTTCATGCACAGATATGTAAGAGAATAATGACAGCATTTTATTACAATGTACTGTTTAAAAATAAAGTCAGAGAGATGTTGGTTTTGCCGGTTGTTGATGAATAACAGCTGTGAATGATCACACCGTGCTTAAGCAGCCACGTCACAGGAAAATAAATGAACAGTGTCTCAATGTCAAGTGAACTACATACATACACGTGCATACAAGATATACACAATATATCTAGGGAGCAGATTGAGACACAGTGTATGTCTTATAAACGACACCGTTTAGTTCAACGCTTTTGCTTTTTTGTATTCTCTTGACCAGGAGATCATTTTGAAGCGTGCCGCAGACCTGACGGAGGCGCTGTACAGCGTGCCGCGGAGCCATAACCAGCTGCCCTCACTGACGGGCTCCGGTGCACATTCGGGCATGATGGGAGTCAACTCCTTCAGCAGCCAGCTCGCAGTCAACATCTCTGAAGCCTCACAGGGAGACCAAGGTTGGTGGAGATATGATGAGTTTGTTAAGGGTCAGAATCTACTCTAATCTAAAGGTTCTCGGACACCTCAACACAGTCACACGATCTGTGAGTCAGCTATCTCTTGCCGTGCTTAACACCGACAGCTCCAGCCCACAGCTCTGGCTGTGTTTTGGCAAGCCTGTCACCCACAGCACTCAAAACTGCCACTCACATACACCTGCTCACAGGAACGACTGCGTGTGTACACGCTCGCTGTCATCCTGGAGAGAAGTGCGAAGGGTGCAGACTGTGAACGAGCTGAGAGGTTCAGGATGACAGCATTACAAGAATGAAACACGTCATTTGAGGATGCAAACGGCATGCATTTGATGCTTTGCTTCTTGATATAACTGCCAATAGATTTGTTCTGGGGCTTTGCATGTGCTTTTTTAGTTTAGGAGACGTGATGTCATATATAGGCTCAATTCTCAGGGAATGAAACTGAAAAAGATTATGTACCTAAAACTATGACATGCACTTTATTTTATTTTATTTTTTGCATCAAAAGCTCAGTCTAATTAATAAATATATTCAAAGTACATTAATGACCAAAAGTGATGTCCAACTTTAAAGAGTTGAGACCTTTGCACTTCATTCAAATGTTTTATTAACTTTTGTATGTATGTTGCATTGGTGTGTTTAAAGTACAGTATAAAAACTGAAGCCCAACTTTAGGAGGAATTTAAGAAAGCTTGGAAAATTAAAAATGTGCAAAGTTTATAAAGACATAACTCAGGACAGTCAGTGATTAAAAATATGACCATAAATGAGCATCAACAAATATTATATTAATTATAAATAGTATATAAATTGTAAAAATCAATGTATGTTTTATTACCTGTGTGCATTTTGTTTTGCTATATATTTTTTAAATATTAAAATTAAACCCAGCAACTCTAATATGCTGTGGTTTGTCTTTTTCGCTTTGTTTTTTTTTTCCAACCTTAAAAGTTTAGTCCATGTTGTACCATACAACTCATAATTTGATTATGGTTTAATCTAACTTAAGGGGGTCATTAAAAGTAAATATTGTACAAATTGTCCTTACCGAAATCACTTTTAGCCACTATTGTCCTTAAACTAGAAGCAAGTGAGAGTTTGTTACATACAGTAAAAGTATAAGCAATAAAACTGATAGCGACCAAACATCTCTGATCTTCAGTCGATTGCAGCGTGCATCTCATGAGCATTTCCACGCACAAGTGTGTTTTCAATATCCGGAGTATGGAGCCGTGTTTCTCCTCACCCACCAGCCCTGTCACACACGGACAGGAAGTGGGAATGGATGTAAAATGAACAGATCACTCATATGAGATAGAGAAAGAGAGAGAGAGAGAGAGATCCAGGAAGGCAGAGAAACTCTCATTCCCTTGACGCTCCTCTGTTTTCTCTCCTCCTAACACTCATCTCTTCTCCTCTCATCTGTTTTCCTCATTCATGCAGAAAAAGAACACCTACAGTTATCCATGAGGTCATGGGAAAGGGCCGCTAACCATTATAAAAATATTACATTTCATACTTCATGCTTGTATGCAGTGAAACTTCAGCGGGCTTTAATTCAGTTACTGCGCTCCTCTCGTTCATCCATCAAACTAATTATTGTTTCAAGTTATAATTACAAGTTGCAAACTCATTTATAGAAAACGCCGCCTCTTTCCTGCAGCTTATCAAACCACATAGGAGCAGGGTTTATTTAGGAAAATCTTTACACAAACACCCGGGCTTAACCGATATCAGCAATCTGCCAACAAACAATATTTGCAAACTATAATCTGATATAGCCATGTTGTCGCCCATGCGACTTAGACGTGTTATGAGCATTTTGAATTGAATATAGATAAATATGTAATAAGCATGCATTGTATTTTGGCCTTACCAACAAGCTTATATTTTTGTGCACATTTGTGCCATGAATAATGTTGATAAAGCTCAACTCTATTCAGAAAGGGACATTCTTTTATTATTTTCTTTACTTTCCTCTCGCAAACCGGCCTTTGACCTGCTCGGAGAATTTCGGCTTTAGGCCCAGAAAGTGAACACGGACGGATGCCAAGTGGTACATTTAAGACTTCCTGTTGAGTTTTGAGCAGCCTTGAGTGGCAGGACACTGGCTAGGGATCATACGGGAGAAATTATAATGAACAGAGAGAAAATAAAAGATGAACGAAGTACAAGCATAATGTGTGGCAGCTTCATCTTATTGTAACGCAAACACTCGCACACTAAGAGTCCTGCTGTCGCTTATGGGAACGTGAACAAAGTTTTGCCTGACTGCTGTACTAAGTGCTTTAATAACAACAGCCGGACGTCTTTAAGACTTTCTCACACTGGAAAGACAAACCCAGTGTGCTATAAAAGTGCGTTAGTCCAACATCTACAAATCCCATTATGCATCTTCATACCATCATGTGGTTTATATTTAAACCAGAAGCATTAACCTGTCACTATGTCTTGCGTTCCAGGTTACTCTCGTAACTCCAACAGCGTGTCTCCTCGGGGTTACGTGGCAAGCTCCACACCCCAGCAGTCTAACTACAACACCATCACCTCCACCATGAATGGATATGGAGCCGGTATGACCAACCTGGGCGTTCCCGGATCCCCCAGCTTTCTCAACGGCTCAGCCGCCAACTCTCCTTACGCAAGTGAGTCTCCCATCGTCATAGTACAATAGCAGATCCTGCAGTTTCCCTGCTGAAATGACCAGCGTGTGTTGAGTTTTGATTCTCTGTGTCATTAACTAGCTGGTGCATGGATAAATTCATGCTGGTCATTTCAACAGGGTGATTAACTCATCAAAGCATGTTTTTTATTTCGTTCAGTTAGTATTAAAGTTGCGCCTGCGATCAGGCCCGGCTCTAGTATTTAGATGCAAGGTGGGCCACAGACCCGCACGTTGGGCCGGATGGGGTTGGGTGGTGGTGTGGTTGTCAGGGTGCCAATCTCGTGATGGATGTGGAGCCGGGCCCGAACCTTTCAATGCTAATCTATGCAAAGAAACGTTGAGGTTATGTGTGTGTCTTGCGTGTTCTGTGAGGGCAACGGTTTTGTCTGTGTACTGTTTCATGCACTTTAAACGTCTCCATCAGAACTAACACCACAAACGTCCATGTTTTCCATCCCTCTTCATGTCTGACAAATTAACAACTCTTCCATGTCTCTCACTCACTCCGTCACTCACACGCTTTCTCACGACGGTCGGGGTAGTCGGCTTCGCGTCTGCACCCTCGAGTAGATGCGTCTGCTACTGCATTTGTGGAAAAAATAAGCTCTCCGGGTTTCCGGCTGACAATAACAAATGAGTTTTATATAGCTGAGTAACTAAGAGACTGTTCATATACACGTGTGATTGGCACTTGTTTGGCAGGCCGTGCTTTGTGCAAAGCTGTTTCAGGGCAGGTTTGCTTTCCATTCATTAAAAACGGGAAACAAGCTGGCGAGCGTTTACTATTGGAATTTCATTGAAGAAATCTGTGGGTTTTACTCTAGCTGGTGTAAAGCTCCTCTTAGGACGTAATGCGGAGCCAAGATGTTGGCTAGTGGTTTCTAATTCCTGTCTACCTCTCATAGCACGAAGACGACCGCATATTAGATACTCGTGATAATAACATTGTCTTCTGGCATGCTTTACGTGTGAGTGTGTCGACTTAAGAGAATATGTTGGTGCATCTGCGAAACTGCAGAACACTAGTGCCAAGTAAGTGCAATGACCTACTGTAAATGATATGAAGTCTTCCTCAAGAGTTATGGATCAACTTTGCCATGCAGGTAGCGCACTTTATCATTCCCATAATGCATCACTTTACCATAGCCCCTCCCCTTCAATTAACCCTCTAACAATCGGCATGACCCACCTCATTAACCACCTGCTCACTCACAACCATTTTCGTCTGTGTCTCTGTGTGTGTGCGCGTGTGTGCGTGCGTGCATGTGTGTGTTTCAGTCACCCCCTCCAGCCCTCTATTGGAACCTCATGTCTACTCCTCTTCCTCGTCTTCATCCATCCCTACTTCCATTTCTCTGTCTGCGGGCCCTTTCTCATTCTCTCCTGTCCATATGATCTCTGCAGTCAAACAGAAGAGCGCCTTCGCGCCTGTCGTCCGGCCACAGACCTCCCCGCCCCCCACCTGCACCAGCACCAATGGGAGCAGTCTACAGGGTGAGCACCCCACCCCTCACCTGCCTCTGAGCCAATCAGAGAAAAAGATCCACTTCTAAAATGTCTCACAAAAAATGTTGAGGTCAAAGTTGATCCATAACTTTCGGTGTATCGGGCGGGTTATTTGTACACAAAATAAGATGACTGGACTTATTGACTGGCCATTCTTAAAAATTCAACCCATAGTTAGGCTAGATATGGACAAACCCAACTTTTAAGTTGAATGAACTTAATTTAACATACTCTCAGAAATAATCACTGAGATGGTACCATTTAGGTACAGGCATGTATACATTTGGTATCTTTAAGGTACTAATATGCACTCTATAGGTACAAATGTGTACTTTTTTAAAAGGTTACCACCACTGTGCCATTATTTCTGAGTGTGCATGGTTGAGTTTTTCCATATTTGACCCAAACAATCCAGCAGTTTTAAGAGTTAGCCTATTGCTTGAAGTTACTTTATAACATTTGTTTTTAATATTTGTGGTGTGGTTATTCTAGTTATAATCAAAGTCCTAAAGCTTTCATAGTGACATTAGTTATATTAGTAATAGTACAAATTAAATTTTTCTTCAGATTTTTTTGTTGTCCAGCAACAAATTTATTCGCATGACTTCATATGTCAAGAATGTGTCACACTTAATTTGTTTTACCAAAGCTTAGGATGTAATTATTTTAAGTATTAATACATCATGAATTATATTAAGGATACACCGATACCAAATTTGTGCCAATATTCAATTACGTAGAATGGCGTCAGTCATTGCAACCCAATTCATAATAATCACACAGCATGAGTGTTGATGCGTTTTTCCGCCCCATTTGATTACCAGGATATAATCTGGTCGATGCCTGATATTGTGAACAAAATGCTTTTTTATCTGCCATGCATCCCTAAATTATATTATGCATCAGTAGCATGGCTTCAGTTGAAAATGTGTTTGTCATTTGTTTTGTAAAGTTCACAAATAACCTCTTAATACATTTCATAGACACAAACTCCCTTTTTCGTATATGATGTCATTCACCACAGCTTCTTCTTACCTGACTGATCTCTGTTGTTGTTGTCGACTGACCTCTGGTTTTCTGCTTCTCTTCCAGCTATGGCCGGGCTGATCGTCCCTCCTATGTGAAGAGGAACGAAAGCTTTCATTAGCCTTCCTCAAGTCCACAACAAACTCACTGGCTCACCAAATCTGTCTGACACTCTTATCAAACATCACAGATCCTCTGAGGAGCTGCCCCAAACAACATCTACACCTGGACTGCTAAAATCAAAGTCTACCTGGCCTGAAAATGTCTTGTAATATCTTCTACAAATCCATCATGGAGATTCGCAGAATTTTAAGAAGAAAGCCCGGAAGATTTATCAAAGACGATCATGATACGAGCAGGAGCCGAGGTTTTGATATGGAAAAGGGCTTTCCGATTTCGGCCATGGGGGCATCTTTGCATGACTGATGTTGTTTGTAGATCGGTTCCTCACGGTTAATTTTATGTGTATGTCCTACAGTCCCGCAGGAACCATGGGATCTCACTTGTTCAATAAGACTTGCGGCAATCAATGCCAGTTAAAGATGATTTGCTCCTGTTTTACAAATGTAACGTTTTTAACATCAAGGTTTGTTTTTCCTTTCTTTCTGTTTAAACCATCAAACGAACAAAGCGTAATGCACAAATCCAAAACAATCCCAGACAGAAAAGCGCCGGGCAAGACAGTGATATTTAGTACTGATCAGGATTTTGGATGTCAGTCATTTTTAAACATACTGTTTCTGTAGTACCAATGTAGTTCCAGGTGTGTGGATAGGTAGATTTAAGCCAGGAATGCTTTCTGCGGTTTTATCACATTAAGGTACCAGACTTATTGTTGATCTTCTTATTGTGCTCTTTTGTATGTATTTATAAAGTTGGTTTCAGGATTTCTTTGGTGAGTTAGGCCTGAATAATAGTATCAAATATCTATGTCAAAACATTTGATGTCTTAATACCTTTTAGATATTGTAAAAAGAGTGAAAACGAAAGGGATTACACTTTTTTGTAAAAACAAAAAACAAAAAAACAAATAGGTCTGGACACGACCTGGATGCCTGTTTTTAAAAGCAGGACACAAAGCTCCACGACTTTTGTAAAAATGACCATTTTTTTCCTCAATCGTATATATTTAATGTTTTCGTTTTACAAACGGCATTTGTGTTCTTGTTCCTCCTCTTGTCTCGTGTGTTTTTGTGAAACGTGTTATTTCCTAATGCACTATTTTTGTTGAGGCACTTACAAGAGCTATGTATCTTAGCAAGCGTATAAAATGTTAAAAAAGTAAAAAAAATGGAAAAACTTATACAAATATGCACCAGTACATTTTCAGACGATTTTTGGATCGATTACTTTTTGCTTTGGTCATGATAACTAAAATGGCTACGTAATTGTTTATCATGTGATTTTTTAAAAATGTCTCCATAATATTTTTCTGTCCTTGTGAGGTTTATTTTACATTAGATATCCGTTTTTCACCACGTAGCATTGATTGGTGAAAAGTCAAAGTTTCCAGGCCGTCACATCTAATGTGCCGATAAATATACCACATGATAAATATGTATCACACATTCCAAAATGGACCATATGACAGATTTCGGATTATTTTTAGTGGAGGAATACTACACAAGCGATTCGTTTTGACGTGGACCCATTCGTTGACGTAAGTGTTGCTGGTGGTATTGTTATTGTCGTTGCACACGTGCACAATTTTATGCAATCTGTATTTCAAATAATGCAAGCAACTTGCTATCCGCATTTCTGTGGAACAGCTGTGAAATTTAATAAAAGGAGATATGATGCCTTAAAATAAAATGTGCTACGACACGATGTATATCTTACATGAAAAACAAAATCCAATCTTAAACTTGCTCGTGATATGATGCATTTAAATACTTTTGAAACCACAACGTTTTAAGACGAATATGATGTAGGCAATCTGAGTACATTGCAGAAATACAGCTGATGGTTTACTGTCATTCGACACTACAGTTTCTTTATCATGTTTAGTTTCTGTTTGTGAAACAACTAAACATCATCTACTGTGACCACTTGAAAGATGAAATTTTAATATTCCCGTCATGTTTTTCCTATTTCCTGAAATGAGTGAAGGTGTGTGTGTATATGTGTTCCTAAGATGAAATTTTATTTCACAGGTGACCTAATTACTTTACATTCATCCAGTTGGGGTTTAGACATAAATGGGGTGAAGGAAATAGAAATTGACAGTGCCCTATTGTATTGAAACAGCTGAATTCAATCTTAAAGTTCACATGAAACACAGGTGTCAGAGATTTAGCCTGACAGGAAAACACACACACACACACACACACACACACACGGTTTTATCCATTTCCCTCATGCATTGCGTTTTCTAATAGCTTGTGAAAGGTTTTTGTCATAGATGTAGAAAGCTGTCTTCTGCTTTTTTCAAAAACAGATTTTTTTGGAAATGTTGAACTCGAAATGAAATGGGGAAAAGGTACTGCATCTTTGTGAAATATGAAATATTATATCAAAATATATCAAAGCACAATGTTTAATTAATGTCTTTAGAATTCAGATAGGGAGATGTATTCTACTTTCCTTTCTTCTCTGACCATGCTGTAAATAAATGCATGTTTTTCCTTCATTTTCTTTTTTCTTTTCGGTTTTCCTGTGATTCCGTGCTTTTTGTACAGAAACAGAAAAATAAAGATTACATTTGGCTTGAAAGCATCTCGTAACGCTTCATCTCTTGAACCGCACGCTTTCTTTTTAGTCTCGCAACAGTCCATCGAGTTCTAAAAGTCACTTTTTATGCCGTGTCTCTCAGCATGGGGTGGACCATCTCAGGCCAGAAATTTCGAGATCCGCTCCAAACTTCACAGCGTGGCTCATCCTTCCAAGGCTTCGACCTTTTGCTCCGCTCCGCCTGCCAGCACTGCTCAGTTGATGGGATATATTTTTGAAACCTTATCCAAAGACCACATTCAATATTTTAGAGTTTTGGCCCTCAAACCCGAGCGCCAGAACCTGCTTAAGACACGCTGACCCGTGCAGATCAGAATCAATCATTCCTGAAATCGTTCCAGCGCAGTAATTTTCCTAAACTCTCTGCCTGGATGTTAAGACAGGATGAGGGAGATATTCACCGAGTGATTTGTGCACATGACAAAAGAAATGCGTTAAGGATGGGGAATGATCTGAGCTGCTAAGCTGGTGACCTCACGCTTTTGACATTCACAAAAATTGCATCTTCTGGCTGGTTTGCTGACGTCAGACTGATTATCACAGGCTAGATTTTTAAGAAATAGGATAGTATAGTTTGAAAAGTATATAAAATGCACTCAAAAAAATGAAAATGAAGTGTTGGGTTTAATTAAAAATATTATGTCAACAGGTTCCACACAATTTGTTTAAGTAATCTCAACAAACAATAATTTAGTTCATTTTACAAAAGAAGTTTAAATAAACTCAACAAACCTTAGTCGAGTCAACAAATACAAAGTGAGTTAATTGTACAAAAAATAACACCCAATCAATCAATCAAAGTTCAGCTGCTTAGTACAAATTATCAAATAAACCTTTTTTTAATAAAGTTAATCAAACATATCACAAACATATTTGAAATGCAATGTTGATTGCACAAGTTTATTAACTCACACCTGGCCACTTATTACTCAGGAACCTATCTAATGGTGCTATACTTCTGCAAGAGGGTGCCAGAACAACAATTACCCAAAATGCACTGCAAAATCCTCAGCCAATGAGATGCAAGTCTGTATTGGTTTTATTAATCTGTTACTTTTATGCAATGTTGGCTGAACAAATACGTTTTAAGTAAAGCTGACAAGACACAATTTTTGTTGAATGAACTAGATTAAATTAAGATCACATTGTTAAATTGATTTTTTTTAGTTATCACAACATAAACAAATTAAGTAAAATTGGCAAAGGTGAAAGTTCTTTTTTTGAGTGCAAATGAAAAAGTACATACATTAAATATATATGGTGGTACTGTGCAAAAGTATTGGGAAAAATTAAGTTTTGTTGTTTTGCAATGGTTTAGTCCCCATATGTAATTATTTATCAGTCATTTTATAAATATGCTACCAGAAAATAAAAGAAGTGAATTAAGAAACAGATACATTTTAAGCTAAAGTGTCAAGTTTTAGAGTCATCTCCTCTTATTCTTAAGGAATAGCAGGACCCTGAAGGCTCTCTTAACCTAAATGAAATAAAATCCTAATGTCTAATTATAATTTAATGACTTCAGTCTCATCAGAAGAGTTCAACATGTGCCATTTTGTTCTCAAAATTGTTGTTTTTTTTTAACTGAAAAATAAATATGGATGTCAGGGCTTGATGGTATTGATAAATTGTTCTTGCGATATATCATTTCCTTAGATAAATGTTATTTTGTATTAGCTATTTTTTAAATCATTTAGATATGTAATTATCATACTAAAAACATATTCTTCTGATGTAATTACATCTAATTTAAAACTATTTCAGACATACTGTTCTTTTTAGGAATAAGTTTGTTGCTGTTGTTTTTTTCTGCTCGCCTCTACTCTTGCCATTTTTTTTCGCTATCTGCTTTGAACTTCACCTTTGCGCACGCGGTCTAACCAATAACATAATAAGACCTACTTGGCTGGTATCAAGTAAGGCCCCTTCAGATTCGTCTAATTTGGACAATCTAAGCATGCAACACACAAATGATAGACACGTAAAATAAATGTACGTTATCGCAACTCTCTGCGATATGGATATCGCATATGCTGATATCACGATAGCGATACGTTTCCCCAATATATCGTGCAGTCCTGAAACTGAAAAAAAAAATGGTGGTGGCCTGAGATTTTACATAATACTGTATGTAACAAAACAATTTCAGAAAAAAATCTGTTTGTGATAATATATACAAAATATTTTAAAAGGGGCATTCTGACTTATTAACACAGTTTAAGAGTTTTAGTCCTCATGCTAAACATAAGCAAAGTGTCAAAAAAGCAGTTGAGCTTTTAACAGAGTATTTCTGAGCCAAACTCACGCCTCCTTTTTACAAGTTTCGGAACGTTTTTTCGAATGGGGGTATCCGTTATGACTGATTGACCCCATATTCCTTTTATGGGCCTTTACCCCATACAAGTGAGAGCGAGAATGCGCAATAGCATTGCTCCGTCGGGTAGAAGTCACCGGTAGGCTATTACAGCACCCGACAACTTTGTTTTAGCAAGATAGTTCGACAAACAAGTGTGTTTTTGGATGTAAGGAGAAGAAAACCTTATTTAGCTTTCCCTTTTCCTTTTCAAATGGGCAAATGCAGTAAAAAACTGGATTACGTTGCTTTTTTTATTAAAATAGCGGATAACCAAACAAGGATTAATTACCAGATAGAGACGTCCTGCTGTAATCGTTGCTGCTGTTGTTCTTGTTCGTCCATTACTGACTCAGTATTCGATTCTGGATCATATGTATAACGTAAGGCTGGTTAATAAAAAAAAAAGTTTTTTTAAAGTTTGATTTCCATCTATGTTGGCTGTGAATCCAAAATTAGTATCCAAAGTTGCACGTACTCGTAACTCTTCAGCTCCGCCCACCACACGCATTCGAGTGTTTGTCCTTTCCCGCCAAAAATCGGAAAGGCTGTTCTTTCTTTTATAAATCTGACAACACGAAAGACTCTTTCGACATGTGAATGATGAAATACTACTCTATAGGTAAGCAAGATTAACATTAGATTGGCAAAAACATCTTGTGTTATGTCAGCTTTAACATCCCTATAACAAAGATGAACAAGATGAACAAACTAATAAATTACTTGATAAATATTAAACTGAAAAAAAACTTCGCACCTGACTAACTTTGTTTGGCTGTATGTACTCTATAAAACAATGCAAACGTTTTTAAATTGTGTGTTCAGTAAAGTTTCTACGTGTGTATGTGTGTCAACTGTACATTCACATGTTGACAATATGTCCACAGTAGCTGTGTTTCCATTAAATATTTGCGCAAACCTTTAGCATTATTTTCTAAATGTCGTCAAAAACTATTATGCAACGGAGGCATTTCCATTAACTGATGTTATGGGACTAAAAATTTTGTCTTGCGATAAGTCATTCCAAAAACTATGGCAACAGGTGTGTTTGACTTCATACGATACCGCACAGACCAACAAGAAGATACCAAGAAGGCGACTCGAAAGTAGGGCTGGGTATTGGCAAAGGCCTCACGATACGATACATATCACGATACATTGGTCAAGGTTCAATGTATCACGGTACGATACAATACGATGCATGTTACAATACATTGCAATACTAAAATAGAGCTAACTTTTTTTTTTTTTTTAAAGCCAAAGTGCTTCCACACGTCGACTTGGAAAGCTGCAGGTGTTATCGAATTTTCTGCCATTTTCTTACTCCCGCTAACTTCTGAGACATTGGCCGAACGGCCGTATATGACAGACAACTGGACAGTGACAACTACAGCAGCGGCGGAGTAGGTCGTTTGATGCACACAGAGGGATTTGATGGGTTGATCATGGAAAAAATCTATCACGATAGTTAGCTGTATCGATATTTTTGCACAGCGCTACTCGAAAGCATACTGAACAATCAACACTCGAATTGCTCTCGTGGTATTTCAATGTCATAGATAAGAAGTCAAACACACCTCTTCTGTTTTGTCCTGCAACCAAACATACCATGCAATTTTAAAAGAATGATCATGTGACTTTTACTCACATCAGGTGATTTTACTCACAAAAATTATTTCTTTGCTGTTTACCAATATATATTTCTTATATATCGCCATTTCAATTTTGCGCAATTTGAAGGGTAATGGAAACGCAGCTAGCAAAGCCAATGGGGTCATTTGTAGTCTTTATCTTCTAGTATCTTTATCTTCTGGGTCTCCACTCGGCCTTTGATGCCACCGGGCAGCACAGCTCATATCAAAGCCTGAGCTCAAGAACAGGAAGTCTGGAAAACTCTAAAAATCATGTGGGAGTACCAGAAGTTCATCTATCTCTCCGACCACGCTGCTGAGAGCAGGCACGTCGCTTCCAGACTCCCCGGCCCTGCAGAGCACACGGATCCAGCGGCACCTGTGACCTTCCTATTGTTGCTCAATGAAAATCTAGTTTAGTGGGTGGGAGAGTGTCTAGGCTGCTATCAACTCCTGAGCTTTCCCATGGAGGATTCTGAACAAGCCCTCAATAACTCGGCCACACTTCCACTTACCTCCAGTAAGAAAGAACTGGCATAGCTAGTTAGAATTACACACAAAAAATGCTGGGTTATTTCAATAACAAAGTGAATAAATTGCACTATTCGCATGTAGTTGGATGCTTGGATGTAGTTGCATTTTTAGTTAACTTGCTTCATTTGCGCGTGAAATTCGCATCATTGGCGTCTAGAATTCTCGTTATTCGCACGGGAAATTCAGACGCAAATACACTCAATTTGACGGATTTAGCTAGCTTGTGGTCTTAAAGGCGGGGTGCACGGTTTTTGAGAAACGCTTTGGAAAAGGGAGTCGGGCCGAGTACCAAAACAAACTTGTAGCCAATAGAGACAGAGCGCAACGCGTCATAACCTGAAAACCACGCCCACCGGGGCGAAAAAACAATCCATCCGTCTTCATTGACTTTGGCTCATAATAAAAATCAGAATAATGCCCAAAAGCTGCAGTGTGACAGGATGTAAGGCTAACAAACCAAAAAACCCAGAAATACGTTTTTATAAGCTGTTGACCCCTTAAAAAAAAAAAAAAACGTCATCGGCGATCCACTTTTGTGTCTTTATTATAACTTTTGTGTCGTAATCACATCACTACTAGAGCAAGCTTCTGATTGGTTAACATGGCGCAAGTATCCGCCAAAGTTCCGATTTTAAACTTGCCCAGAAAGGCTTCATTTGCACCACGTCATTCGCGCAATTCACGACGCAGGGTGTCTTACGTGTAGAGTTAACATTTAAAACACTCACGCTTAATAATTATTCCAAACTGTCCTCCAAAAAACAACAACCTCATAGGTCGTTTGTGCGAGCACGTTATTACGACATAAAGTGACGTATTAAGGGATTAGTGTCCTGTAGCGGCAGTAGCTTAAACAACCTGTTGTTACGTTTTAAGGTTTTTGCCTTATACATCAGATTAGACACATTTAATTTTATGAATTTGTAAATGTAGAAACGCACAGTCAGATCTCATTCAAACATAAACCAGCATGATGTAGTCGGTCACAAGAGCCAATAGCGCTTCACATTCTTAGCTGACGTAATGATGCAATCGGTCACGAGACACACGAGAGCCAATGCCTTTTCACAATCATAAATGACGTAGCATCGCTTCTTCTGGTGGCAGTGTTTGAATCGGTGTAAACCGGATCTGATATTTACAGTGGATTGTCATCACTTTTGCATCTTTTCTACAAATAAAGCGATTGTTTGACTTCGGCAGAGATGTATAGTAACGAAGTAGAACTACTTCACTACTGTACTTAAAGCTCTACTGTGTACTTTATTGAGTTAATTCTTAACAAAAACCCATGTTTTCTTTCAAAAGTATGTGCTCATTCATGTGTAATTACTTCCCACCCACTAATGAAAGTATTCTCGTAAGTGTAGAATCTGCTATTTAAAATGCATACCGTCGAAGCGCTCTCTGGCTGAATCCATGTTGTGCCTCCATCTTTGAAATACATTCGCCGACGAGGGACATTCCTGAAATTCAAGCTCCGCCTTTCGCGCTTTCACTCTACACTCATGCTGGCCGATAGCTGAAGCCTCCGGAGGTTGCATGTGTAGGCGGTATACGTCATCAAGACAGTCTTATTTCAGAATATTAACAATTATAAAGCTGACAATTATTTTTAGTTAATTGTAAATTGATGTAATATGCGTATGACTTGCGAATGTAATGCTCAGTTGATTTAAATAAACCAGGCTTGATGACGTATCGTATCCAGCCTGTGACCTGCGTAGCTGAATCCTTCGGATTTTACAACAACCGCACACCGTGATGAACCTGCGATCTAATGCTTCGATTTGAAAGCCTGTTGAAGACATATTCTCGAGGACATTAAAACAAATCGCCAAGGAAGCGAAACGGGGATTTTAAACGACAACGCGACAGGAAAAACATCAAGACCAAAGTCACTATTGGGGTTAGTTTTCCAAGAGGGGGCTCAAGGGACACTGAAGTTGCACTTTCTATCTTCTCCACAGGTAATTCAGCATATTCGTTTACATCTATACAGTCCATGTTGTAAACTTGAAGTTTTATAGTTCCTTGGCTAACTTTAGCATGATTATGCATAACACTTGTTAGTGTAAACATGCATGTGGTTTAATGTGTCCGAACAGACACACGCCGTCTCTCCGCCCATTTATGTAATCTGAGATACTGAGAAAAATGTTTTTCATCTTTTCTGACCTCTAGCACAAACACACGGTGACAGCGCTATTTTTAGCCTTTCATTGATAAAAGCGTCTGATCTGCGCGTCTTTCGTTTCATTTTACAAGCGTGTGAAAGTTGCGCGATCTTTTTTCACCAATATGAGAGAAAGCTCTTACATATACACGGACATGTAACGTTTACTTAAAACATAAGCATTGTACTCTGACATAATGTCTGACATAATACTCTGATAAAAGCGTCTGATCTGCGCGTCTTTCGTTTCATTTTACAAGCGTGTGAAAGTTGCGTGATCTTTTTTCACCAAGAGAGAAAGCTCTTACATATACACGGACATGTAACGTTTACTTAAAACATAAGCATTGTACTTTGACATAATATTAATTCGCGTCCATTTAAACCCGTCATGGTTGCTTTTTGTATGTGATTTTAAGCGGACATATCATGACAATCAGACTTTTTTCATGTTAAACATAAATCGGTGTGCTTTGATGGATCACAGGCAAAGGACATTGCAAATTGTTCATTTTTTTCTCATTGCTTTTGCTTTGTAGCTACTGGAAGCCATGTTAACCTTGGCATGACACGGCCGGGCCACCGTACGAGTTAAAACGCGTTCCGAATGGGGGGGGCTAGAAAGTATTATTCAGTTGCTTGTCATATAGACTTTCACCGCTAGATGGGAGTAGATCTTACACAGTGGAGCTTTAAGTACTAAAAGACAGTATCTGTACTCTACTGAAGTATTATTTTTTTCTCCTACTTCCACTTTTACTTCAGTACATTTTTTCTTTGAGTTTAATACTTTTACTCCAATACATTTTTTATGTGCTGCATAGTTACTCGTTACTCTCAAATGTTACGAATCATGGTCACATGGTGGTCTGAACCAATTGGAGATAGTAAAGGGCGACCCCTCCCAACCTCTCACTCACAAATATGAGCCGGGGTTGTTGACAAATGTGAAGCGAAGAGAGAACCAAAGTGCGCGAGAAAGACAGAGAGAGAGAGAATGCGCAAGAAAGGGCGAGTGTGCGCGAAAGAAGGAAACCTAAATTCAATGAAACACCTTGTACCTTTACCTATTACCATTTTATCGACTAATATTTCATTAATTCTGAATTCTCTATCGCCATATCAGTTAAATTAATCTGAATTATCTGAACATTCATGTCCTTGTACTCCTGCTACAGCCAAAGGAATTGTAAGTGTCCTTTAGCTTAAACATTTGAAATAATATAAACAATATTATATTCAAACTTTTGACTATTTTCTTTAATAACTACATTACACAATACTTGTACTTTTACTTTCAGTACTTGAGTAGTATATTTTAAAATAAACTACTTGCAATACTTAAGTACAAAGCATGTTTAATACTTTAGTACTTCCACTTAAGTGCTGTGCTTAAAGAGCACTTCAACTTCTACTCAAATCACTTTTTTGATAGAGCACTTGTACTTTTACTCAAGTCTGGGTCGCTAGTACTTTATACATCTCTGGACTTCGGTACACTCTGTATATTTAAAAGTTGTGACTGTTTTGTATGCTGTGTTTATATCATATTATAAATAAATAAATGGGTACGTTATTTGCCCTAAAAGCCTGAATAGTGTAATGTGTAATAAAATACAACTTATCTCAGTCCATGTCATCATAGCAAAATTATACGTCAAAATATCATTTTATACCCTAATATTTTAAGTTGCCGGTAGAGGCGCTAATTTAGTAAATGCATTTATTGGTCGTATTTGGTGAAATGGACAAACGACCAAAGCAATCGTATGGGTTGGAGAATAGGTTGAATTATTCGCGTGTGGTGTGACCGCACCATTACAGCGCATTACAAGGTATAAATTATTCTCAGTATGTGTGTTGCCTGGGTTCAATCCCATGACCTTTTGCGCTGCTAACACGGTGCTCCACCACTGAGCTACCGGTATACAGGAACAAGACTTATAGACAGAGACTATCCAGTGTATAAAGTATCAAACAAATTAAAGCTTTACAGGTGGCAAAACTATTTAGTGTGTACAATGCATGCATCAACATTTGAAAGAATTTAGCCAAACATCTTTTTTATTATTCAATTTAAGGTGCACAGGATTGTGGGAAACACAATGCATCCACGTTGCCTATAAAAATTCTACAAGTGAAAACAGCCAATTTAGCTTTCCAACACACAGCATGTTTCATGGTTTATTATGATGGATGTTTCAGAAGAAAAAGAAGCCTTGGTGAAGCTTTGAAGTGAAGAGTTTGTGGTAAAAGAGTAAGTGATGGTGGCCTGACTCTCTTTTTGGATGACTTAGCAAGAACCACAAATAGGACACTTCACTTATCTGAAAGTTAGACTGGAACTGGATTGAAACCACTGTGTAAAAGCCATAAAAATGCCATATTACTACGAAAGCCTCACTCTGCCAATCCTTTGCGGTGTTTATTCATTTGCAACGCGCAGCTTTTTTCCCATGCATGCAACTAATATCTCCAAACAATTATATGATTATTTCCTTTCCAGGTCTGTGGGTGGATGGATAGATGGGAGAGTGGAGAATGTCATGATATCACTCCTCAAGTACGGCCCATCTGTGAATCGACCCTGTTTCCTGTGTGCTGATGATGTCATAGTGACAGCCCAAGCCCAGGGCTGGTGCTTCACGGAGCTGGGCGGCAATAAAACGGGCTGACAGAGAACTTCAAGTCACCTCAAACAGGAAGTGCCTGAGGCCTCAGCCCGCGATGACATCTGAGCCTCCACCAACTCTACGCGGTTCAGAAGGTGCATAAATCACTCGTGCGAAAGTTCACCTCCAGTCGGTGAAGCTTTCCCTGGGAAGCCCAGAGTTTAGAAAGATTGCTGGTCCATCAAAACCATGTGTTGCGCTAAACTTGGCTCTTGTCCGATGAAGCACATATTTCAGGAAGACCCAAGGATACCTCCAGCTGTAGGTCTTGATGATTCTGTTACACCGTGGCACATGCGCTTGACCCCTGCAGGTGTGTGTTATTTAGAGGCGATCCATCATTTTTTGTCAAAGTCAATTTTGATTCTGGTTAGGTGAAGTCTTTTTGGATCAGTAGAAAGGTAAAGGTATCTCTGGCCTAAATGAGAAACACTTCAAGGTGACATCATTTGGTCATATGGCGATGTAAGCATAACTGATGTGGTTTGATACGGTTGATGTGTATTCAGTTATGAAGTGAGACATCCATTGCTGCACACTTGTTAGGCCTGATGAGACACTTGCGGTTGCCGCACCTTTCATTGATTATGACAAGTGTTACCGGATCGCTTACTTTAAAAATGCACGTCTTTCGCAGTCTAGGTACAGGAAAAATCACCTGACTTTTTAAAATGTATGATATTTCGAAGTGTGTCATATGCATTAATTTAATTACAGAAGACGGAGACCAAGATTAATGTTTGCCAAGTATCAAGTGCTAGTAGAAGTAGGTTTTGGCAAGTAAGGATATATATTTCTTTTAACCAAAATATCGCAAAAACACTTTCATGGTTGATAAAAAAATATTTATATGGCAGCTAAATGTTTCATTGGAAGGTGTGGCAAAAAGTAAAAATGTGTGCATTAAATTTCCACAGTGCCTCTCTTCTAACTTTCCCAACTGGGTTATTAAGCTCCTCCCACCTGTCATCACCTTCACCTAAACCCCACCTCATTCTCTCACCACAATCTCTCCATCTTTCCACCACTCGCAGTATCAGCTGAAGAAATATTATCATTTCCGTTGCCAATCCGACCTCGTGTGGCCCGTGAAGTTTTCTCCGATTGCTCTACTGGTGTGCGGAGTGTGTGACCGGGTCACCGAGCCGAGCGTAATTGGAAGTGTCGCTGGATGTTGTTCTGAGACCCGGCCGCAGGTCCGTTCTACTGGGAAAAGGCTCCGTCGCACCCCACCTCGACTGGAAACTCGATCCCAGCAACTGAGAGTTGAGCTGAAGAAAACCCCATCACTCCTGCTACATCTCAGCATCCCAGGAACCCTGTTTGTGTTGAACGAAGAAAAACATCCCTTGCTTTGTTTTGGTACACTTTTTTCTCTCGCCGTTTTGCCAGACGGACTTCGTTTCATTGGAGGAAAACGCCTCCTTGAGAAAATGTAAAGAAAAAAGTATATTTTACACCTGTTTCCTTTTTCCATTTGTCTTCATTATTCCGCAGGAGGCAGGATGTTTGGTTTGGCTGCGACCTGCCTCATGACTTAATCCCTGGGTGCTATTGTTAAATTTTCGAGAAAAAGAATGAAAACCAAATGTGGTGTGGGATCCAGGATTGAGTTTCAAGCTTGTGCTTTAACAATGTTATATTTCCAGCCGTTCAGGCCAAATAATTCACTTATGTTTCCCTTGTAATATTATGCCAAACATGAGATCTTTACTTTGTCAAATGTGGTAAGTATCAAACCCATGGTATCGATAGGAAAACAGTTTTAATAAGCATTCCCAAAAGAGTTTGGAGGAACACCTCTCACCTGGAAGCGATTAAACGGGACAGGAAATGGAGGCGCTTCCCAATACAGAAATATGCAGAATCATCATAAAGCATTTATGCATCGCTCTAGACATGAGAAATCCAAGCAAATAATCCACACACACCACAATTCTGTAAGGAGATTTCGAAACAAACCGAAACACTTTCCCAACAAGTACATACAAAGGTGCTACTTCTTGAATTGCCTGTCTTAAACTTTAGGCTTGCTGGGTAGGTGGTTTGTGATCCAAAAAATGATTCAGATACAGTAGCGAAGAACAAAACAATCGAATGCACCTAACCAAAAGTCCTTCTTTAGGTGAGCGGGGAAACCCGTCCTGATAAAAATTCAAACAGTGCAGGGGCTGTGATCATCTCCGAGGTACAAATCAGAGTTAATAAATCAATCTGGGTGCGCTCACAGTCACTCCCTCTGCTGCTTGCTAAACAAATGGATTCTGCATTTTTAATAAGGACACTGGAAGGCAAAGGTGGGGTGGAGGAAAAGTAAGTAATACCTCTGATGAAACCAGCAGACGTGAGCTCCAGCCACCTGCCAAAAAGCAAAGCATGCGGGCCAAGTCGGGGATTTGGCCAGCGAGGCCATGGCGGCAGCCGCGTAGGAGAACTTCTCGTTCCGTGGCAGATTTACAGCGGATCGGGAGACTTTTCTTGGAGAGACAATGGACTGCCGGAGCACCCAAGGGCACGCAGAGGATATCTACGAGAGCAGATCGTAAAGAAAGTCAAATAATGATCCTAATTCAGGGTTTTCTATAGATGTCAGACTTATTTAAGCAATACAAGGTGATGAAATGAACAGATGTCGAGCAATCCGCACCACAGCTGCAAAACGCATCGCATGCGTCCGAATGCTTTCGCGTTATGTACTGAATTTGGTTGAACCTTTTGGCAGGTAATGAAGTGTGTTCTGTAGGTATGCAGATGTGTAGTACAACTACATTACTGGATATGCTACATCCACCATTTTTGACATTGAATCAGTGGTGGCTTGTGACTACTCATCCGAGGGGCGCTAATTCAAAATAAGTGTCCGGAGTGTCATGTGTGTTGCTTGCGTTTACACATATTTTGAAAAAGGAACCACACACATGACTGGGGCTACATACATGTTTGTGACTAACTTTGCATCGAGCGCCCTCGAACAAAGTCGTCACCGGCCGCCACTGCACCGTAGTATTTGACCCGTGTGTTTCTTTATGGTTTTAGAACCACTGTTGGGTTAAAAATTACCCAATTAACCCAACTGCTTTATTATAACAACTTGTTAGCAGCATTGAGTAAGTTTTTACGCAGTGCTGTTACGTCTAATATTTACCCAGCACAGGTTAAAAAGTGTATAAGTTACTAACGAGAAATAGTGAAAATATAACCCAAAACCAAAATAATGATGCAAAACTTGCATCAAACTTATATTAAATTATAGTTTATATATGTGTACATGCATTTATTTCTATGTTCATTTAAAACAAACCAAAATGTACAACCACATTTTTTTTCACATTTAATACTTATAAATAAGATTTAAAATTGTTCACTAAAACAGCCTAAATGTGTATTGTATTTTGAAATGTTTTGCATATCTTTAAAATCCATACATTGATATACTTTATATAAACACATCCAGGTGTTCATAAATAAGATTTCGATACACTCCAGGGTTATCCAAACAGGGAAGGGAATTGCAGGGGGTTTGTGATTTGATGAAAAGCAATTACTTATTTACAATAAATCATAAAATGTAAATAAATAATTTTAAAAATAAAACAAAAAAATATATATTTTATGTGTTTAATCTGAACTGTAAAAATACAGATATTTTTGTCAAATCAAAATATATTTTATGTAACTTTAACTTTTTATTTAATTTAGTTAAACAATTTCAACTTAAATTTTATAAGTGGTCAACTTTTCACAAGCCACAACTTAAAATAGTAGGTTGTTTTAACTTCGCGCTGCATTTTTTTACAGCGTGCACATTCATTACACAACAATTTTCAACTATTATTTATCATAACTCGAGTTGAGTTGTTATAACTGAAATATGTCAACTTCCTCTTTTAAGTTGTCACAACTCATCTTTTGTCAAGATAAATAATAGCAATTTGAAATGACTTGTAAATCTGAGTTGATTAAGCAAAAAAATTTAAGGAAGCAAAGATTGTTACACTGTGGACAAATACGTTTACTGTACCAATAAGAAAATTACCACATGAAGGTCCAATAAGAGGTACCAATAACATTAACTATACTGTAAAAAATTAGCTGTAATTATGCAGCTGGTTGCCAGTAACTTACTTTATAAAGACCGAAAATGTTTCATGTTCATTCAACTTTAAACAAACTGTTGCCAGTAAATAACATTAATGTAAAATCTACAGTAAATTACTGGCAACCAGCTGCCAGTAACACTGTAATTTACAGAATTTTTTACAGTGTACAATACTACTGATAAAACTTTTGAACAAATGAGAAAAAAAATCTATGCTTTTGAAGTTAAACATGCAGACGTAACGTTCAATTAGAGATGCATAATGATTAATCGTGATTAATCTATAGCAGAATAAAAGTTTGTGTGTGTGAACTGTGTATAATAACTTTGTATAGATAAATGCACACACATGCATGTATATATTTAAGACATTTTTAAATGTTTAATAATTTGCATATTTATGTACAATTTATATTAAATATAAAAAATAAAATAAAAACTTTTGTAGCATCCTAATTTGTATGAAATAGATAAGAAATGAAAGTATGTCTAAGCAGAAATAAATTGAACGAACCATCTGCAAAAATACAGCTAAGCCCAAACAACAGCGTGAACATTCTGAGGTGTCTCAGGAGTACAGCCTCCAATTATCTATAAAATCTATAATCTTCCTCTATGGTGCAATAGTATATAATGGCAACAAGCTATTCCCTCCATTATACAGCATTCTCCTGCATGGTATCATTACAACTCTTTTTGCCCTCTTTTTTGATAGACAGAACGAATGTGTATATTTGCCTTATGAATGTGAGCAAATATTATACTCTAATGAAATGCATATGTAGAAAACAGTGGCATTATGCACCGATGCTGCAATGGAGCTCCTGCGCATGCATATGTATGAAACTCGTGAGCATTCTAGAAAATCTCTCATATAGGACCATGTCCCACGAGAGCTTTCATTGGTCATTCTGCATGTTTACACAGCGGCTGAACTCGTGGAAAAGCAAGGCCTCCGAACTCGAGTCGGATCTCCGATAACTCTGCGAAGTAGCTCGTGGCCAACGCTGGCTGTGAACGCTCCTCATCGCTCTGTGGTTCCTCCTCTCATATATATTTCAGCTAAAGCAGATTGTTGAAGGACTTTTGAAACAGGAGACTTGAGATGACTCAACTTTCACTGCAGCCGTATAAACATTCACTGCCGCTCTGCCTGAGATCCATCAGTCTGCCCTCAGTGAGAGCGGCCATAAAAAAATCCCCTCCGGGAACACTGAGAACGTACGAGAGTTCCAGGCTGGCAAGGACTAATATTAAAACAACGAAGCCCCATAATTATCATAGAATTCCAAAGAAGGCCGGCCCTTAATTAGGCCACACAGGATCCTCTTTATAAAGTATGGAAGTAATAAATAAGCCATTAGCTGGGCACTAAAGGCGCAAGAAATAAAACCCAGCGCAGGAGAAGGTAGAGATTGGCTTGGGCTCGGAGAGTGATGGTGAATGATATACTAAAGCCCCTGGGTTACAGATCTTCATCATTATTCTGAAACACAACTCGGAGCTCAACTCATTTCTGCGTTATGACTCGCCGCCGTCACCGGTCACATGACCAACTACAGTCGCATCGGCCTTCGAGTGTTGTCGGAAATATCGTAAATACGAGTAAAAAATATTCTTGACATTTACAATTTGTGATGCTGGAAGGGCGGCGTTCATATAAAAGTCGGTGGAAAGCAACCTTGCGGCATATGATAGCAAATGGCGAAATCGAAACAGGTACTCCTATAGCTCAGTTATTGTGGGTTTGATTCCCAGGGAACACACATACTGATAAAAATATACTGTAGCTTGAATGCATGGTAAGTCACTTTAATGAAAGTCATCTGTTACTTTTCAGTGTTGCATTGTTGCAAACAGTTTTACATAAAAAACACAGAAAACAAATCAATTATGAGACATATATTATACATCAGGGGTCTCCAACGTGGTGCCCGCGTACAAGTGCAGAGTCTGTGAGGTGCCCGCCAAAGCACCTCACAAAAGCATTAATAGTCTCAATTGTAATATTTATTTATTACATATTTTATATTAGCTTGGCTTGGTTTACGTATGTTAACATTTTAAAGAATACTATAACATATCAACAAGTAAAATAAAATACAATTAACAATTAAAACAAAAAAGATTTGAGTAAACTATATTAAAAACTATCCCTCCAGATTGTTTTATCCGTTGTGGTATCCTTGCTCACAAAAAGGTTGGAGACCCCTGTTAAACATATTTTTTATAGTGTAGTACTACTGAAAAATAGATTTTGCAATCAGTTTTTGTAATAAGTCATAATAATGACTACCCATTTCCACAATAAAGTTTCTCAGGTGTGCTTTATAGCAAAATAGAGGCAATAAGGACAAGAGGCTCCGCCCACACCCATTGAGCCACATATGACACCTAGTAAACAAGAAAGTAATGCAAACTACCGTCTCATTAATATTCGGCTGGTTCTGCTTTATTTGTTGTCCATACTCTGGTGGTGATTTCGTATCAGTTTTACGACTTTCAGATTATTTATCACTAATATTGTATCCAGTATACAGTCAAGCATGCGGAAACGGGCTTGTCAAGGCTCATTCTGGAAGTTGAGAAAAATCTCATATCTATGAAATGATGAAACCTCTCCTTTAGGAACCGTACCGTTTTATTAGTTTTACAACTGCTGCCGTTAACGAATGGCCGCCTTCATATAGCAAGTAAAAAACAGCAAAGTTAATGGTTAACAAAGGAAGGAGCAATGCTAGTCTGATTATGGCAATAACTCTCACGGATACTAATTACAAATGGCTGTAAAATAAGTCAAACTGGTCATCCTAATGAGCACACCAGAGACCTATTGCTAAATTCCATTAAAAAGATCTATCCTTTCTCCTCCTTCTTTCCATTTTTTCCATAGCATCATTGTCATCTTATCAGACATAAGACAACACATATATCTCCTAAAGGTCATTATACAGTAAAAGTTAGTGTAGGTAAATTATTAATGTACTTAAAAAACTTAAAATTTAAACAGATGTGATAGAGGGGCAGTTATGTGTCTACATTTTTATAGATGTGCTTTCTCAAATTTGATTAAATACATGTTGAGCTGGATCAGAGAGTTTCTTGAGTTTTGTGACGATAGATTTAACATTAACGTTTATTTTTTTGAAACTTGATCACATGCATGTTATACATGTTTGTTTAGAAAGTGTTGGGCAGTATATGGCACGTTTCTTGTTGTTAGATCTATTAAATATAACATTTTAAACATATTTTCCACTCATTTATGAAAAATAATACGTTTATAAATACATATCTGCTCCCAAATTAGCTAGCCTCTACTATAGTTTACATTTGCAAACCTGTTACCTATTCATGTACTCTATACAGTGGTGCCCCAAGGGGGGCCTAGGGGGCCACGACCACCCCACAGGCCCCTCAACCAGAAAGAGTAAAGTTTTTTTAGAATAATAACTTTAGTTTATAAATGAACATGGACATTGAGTAAAGACTATATCATAAATAGTTTATTGTATTACACTCACATAACACACAACCTTTTGACTTTCTGGCATAAATTGAGCCATTTCTGTTGCTCACATACATGTGGAATGAACACTAAATATATATTTTTTTGGTGTATATATAATTACTCCATCTGTAAATCTTTATTAATGGATTAACAGTTTTTGGTAACATTTAATGGCCTTTATTGGCCCTTAAAGTCAGATATGTAGAAAAGTTAGTGAATTTTATTAAACACTGACAATATATTTACACTCAAATAGGGTTATTTATAAAGTCGAAATAAAGAGGAAGGCAGTCGCCATATCCACCTATGTCAATTTCGCAATGGACTACACTATTTAAAGGGGACAGATAATGAAAAACCATTTTTACCTTGTCTTTGTTCAATAATGGTAGTCTACCCGCATTCACGAACATACAAAAAGTGCTAGACATGCTAAACATCTCAGTCTCATAGAAATTCCTCTTTTAGAAATGTCAGCCAGAAAACAGCCCAATCTGAAAAACTGATGCTTATGACATCACAGGCATCTAACTGCCCCTCCACTTTAAAATAATTGGCTACATTTTTTGAGTGGCAGCAAAGTCAGCCAATCGGTAATGAGATTGCAAGTTAAGCCAGTAGGGGGAGCCAAATAGGTGCCAAACCCCTTGTTTAAAATCCCCCACCCTAATAGAGCTATCTGAGAGAGGTTTTTAGGAAGCTTCTAAGGCATTACAGACCTAAACAAAAAACATTTGTCTACATGTCACATCACAGAACAAGGATAAATACCCCGTTCAATCATTCTATGTCACCTTTAATTACTATTTGAAAGCATAATGTTACATTAACCAGAAACAAACGTAAATAAGTATAACTCACATTACACTGAATTATTTTTGGTGCCACCCCATGATTTGCTATGGCCAGCCCTATAAAAACTATCTGTATATCGTTATCATGTTTTATTTGCTTTTTTTTATATATGTTTTGATGCCTGAAGAAGATCGTAAGATTGAAACGTTGCAATAAATCTTTTCTATTTTTGCAAGTGGATAGTGTGCGGGACCTCTCTTTTTATCTGTCTCTATTTGGACTTTTGAGTCCTTTTTTCCTACGCACCTATCGCACACAGGTGTGCGACGTTTATGTGATTGAATTATTTGCTTTACTGACAGAATTTAATTTGTTGGTAATTGCTTGTTATTTTGTTAGTAAAATACAAAATTCCACAAAGAATAATCAATCATATAAGATTTAAATCTAAGATTTGCGATAAACATTTACTGAAGGTTAACCACCTTATAGCAATGCAAATTTGTCAAAATATTTAATGTCGAGTACAAATTTGTCTTTTTATTTGTCTATGTTAACTATAAACCCAAGATAGTCCGGCTATGAGAGTAACCCACTTCTAGCCCAAATAAACTTGAACTTGGTTTCATGTAGTTTTTGCCAAACTAACTTGTGAGATGTCTGATGTTCCATCATGTAAGGTGTTTGGTTTCATTTATTCATTTATTTTATTTATTTTTGGCCTATATGGTAAATGTTCACTGTCAACCCAAATTTTGCCTTGTTTTAAGCCTTGACTTCTTGCTGTTTTTGGCTTTTAAACAGAAAAGTTTAATGTTGAGGGCTATGCTGCAGATAAAAAAAGTGTTTATTATATTGTATGATTATACAATCCTTATAGACGACTTATAAAGAAGAGTAAACCATTGTATAAAGACGTGCTAAAGCTAGTAGGATCAATTCAGCTCTCAAGAGACGAATCTGCTAGTAGTTGTAAGATTAAACTTCTCTAAAGAGGGGCCAGATTGGTTGTTCCCCTCCAGTTGAAACTCCTCGCTAATTTTGACGCAATCCTTTTGCCGTGCCATCCTTTGACTGCCTGCAGTGGACTCTGGAGGACGCTGAGCTCCACAGGGTGGGCAGATTCTAATAAAAAGTAGTTGACATTTTAATTGCATTTTTCTCATCAAGGACTAATATGCAAGATGGGTCTGGCGTGTCTTTGGAGAGCAATGTGGGTGATGTTATGATCGGTAATTTCTTTGATAAACACTCAGAACCCCCATCGATACAGATCTCGCAGCGAGCAGCTTTGTGTTGAAGCGTTTCTGGGCGGCATTTGTTGCCAAGCCCAACTAATAGAGACATTTGATTGGAGGAAAGCTGCTTGTGTAGCTATTAGGCAAACACGCTAACAGTTCCTGTGCATGCGGATGCATAAAATGTACAAAGTTTTGAACTCAAATTGTTGTGGTGATGGATTAAGGCCAAGGAGAGGGAGGTCAATTAAATGGTTTTGTTTTATGCGCCTTGTTACGCTGAATAAAACCATGTCCAAATCGTGTATCAACGTATCTGAAATGAAGTGCTCTTAGCGTACATAATGCCTTTAGCGGATTATTTTGTTACACTAATCTGTGAAGAACACAGCGTTAGATTAGGGAGCTAAAGACCTCCAAGTTCTCCGACTGTCTGTATTAGTGTTTCCCAGCAGGCCTGGTAGTGAAGTTTAAAGACATAATGGCTTTCAATTAGGACTTCCATAAACACTGCAAACTAAATGTGTCGGTCCGTGTTTATATTTTATAAATGTGCATTTTATAAACTCGTTTCTCTGCCTCACAGAAGTTGTGAGCAATGAACAGCAAACTTTTTCTCATGATGAGAAACAAAAAATCCACATGGATTTTCCACTTGCACTGACAGTATACACACACACACACACACACAAACTTCACTGTTACCAACTCAAATGAATCGAGTGTAATTTACCATCTGGTTGATGCCATCATTTCCTGCAAGAATGTTAATTGTTTCTCATTACATGCCTGCTTATATCCACCGTCACTGCATTCCATTATGAAATATAATTGGTTTTCTTTTAATTATTTGGATTTTGACTTTTCCCATCACAATATATCCTCTTATTTTATTTTCCTAATTTCAGCTACTCTCGAAAGGTCTTAAATGTAATCCTTCCTCTCCCTAATTCACTTAAAGCAGATGTTAACATTTCTTCGAGCACCGCTCCTCGAAGAGTGGGCGGAAAATGATTTATGGTGGTTTTGGGGTTAAAGGTGTAAGAACTTTCAGAGGGACTCCCGAATGGATTAAGCCCTTAAAAAAGAGGGGTAATTGGAACTAGTCAGCATATCTACAAATAAGAACTTTTCTCAGAAGCTTTAAATTTACTGTATGAGTGGCAGAAATCTTGAAGATTTTTCAATTACCAATTTTCTTCGTAGTTCACCTCTTTTCTTCTTCTCTTATGCATTTAAATTGGATATGATCTCAGAGGAAATGGTTATCATTTTAATGACACACTCCTTTCATTAAAGGCTCCAGATCTCTACCCTTCGCGCTCTCAGGGGGAACCAACGAATAAGAGTCAGACTCAAAAAAGAAAAAAGAAAGAGAGAGGAAGAGGCTCTGTTCAATTACCTGTGTTGGCCCTTAATCCCAGCCTAAAGAGCAGGACACAGGTGTGAAGAACCAGACTGAAACAAAAAGTGTTTTATTTAGAGGAAACACTAGTAGACAGCAGACAGACAGAAAGACTGACACAACAGATAGATAGACAGACAGACAGACAGACAGACAGATTGACACAATACTGTAGATAAACAGACAGAGAGATAGAAAGATTGACACAACATACAGACAGACAGACCCAGTAGATTGATAGACAGAAAGACAGGCAGACAGACAGGTTAACACAATAAATAGACAGACAGACAGACAGACAGACTGACACGATAGATAGACAGACAGACAGACAGACACGATAGATAGACAGACAGACTGACTGACATGATAAACAAACAGGCCGAATGACACAATAGAAAGACAGACAGATAGACAGACAGACACGGACCGACAGATTGACAATAGAAAGACAGACAGACAAAGAGACAGACAGACAGATAGATAGACAGACAGATTGACACAATAGACAGACAGACAGACAGACAGACAGACAGACAGACAGACAGACAGACAGACAGACAGACAGACAGGCAAGGTAGATAGATAGACAGGCACACAGACAGACACAATAGATAGACAGACAGAAAGACAGGCACACAGACAGACAGACAGACACAATAGACAGACAGACAGAGACAAACAGACAGAAAGATAGACAGACAGTCAGACAGAAAGACTGACATGATAAACAGACAGACCGAATTACACAATAGATAGAAAGATAGATAGATAGACAGACACATGGGCAGACAGATTGACAATAGACAGACAGACAAAGAGACAAAGAGACAGACAGACAGACAGACAGACAGACAGACAGATAAACAGACAGAGAGACAGAAAGATAGATTGACACAACAGACAGACAGACCCAGTAGATGGATAGACAGAAATACAGGCAGACAGACAGGTTAACACAATAGATAGACAGACAGACACATGGACAGACAGATTGACAAAAGACAGACAGACAAAGAGACAGACAGACAGACAGATAGATATATAGACAGACAGACAGATTGACACAACAAATAAACAGACAGAGAGACAGAAAGATTGATAGATTGACACAACAGACAGACAGACCCAGTAGATGGATAGACAGAAATACAGGCAGACAGACAGGTTAACACAATAGACAGACAGAAAGACTGACCTGATAAACAGACAGGCCGAATGACACAATAGAAAGACAGATAGATAGACAGACAGACAGACAAACACACGGACAGGCATATTGACAACAGACAGACAGACAGACAGACAGACAGATTGACACAACAGATAGACAGACAGAGAGACAGAAAGATTGACACAACAGACATTAAGACCAAGTAGATTGATAGACGGAAAGACAGGCAGACAGACAGACAGGTTAACACAATAGATTGACAAACAGACAGACAGACAGAAAGACTGACACAATGGACAGACAGACAGGTTAACACGATAGACAGACAGAAAGACTGACATGATTAACAGACAGGCTGAATGACACAATAGAAAGACAGATAGATAGACAGACAGACACACGGAGAGGCAAATTGACAATAGACAGACAGACAAAGATACAGACAGACAGACAGATAGATAGACAGATAGACAGACTGACACAATAGAAAGACAGAGAGAGAGAGACAGAAGGATTGAACAACAGACAGAAAGACAAGGTAGATAGACAGACAGAAAAACAGGCACACAGACAGACACAATAGATAGACCGACATACAGACGGACAGACACAAACAGACAGACAGACAGACAGACTGCCATGATAAACAGACAAAACGAATGACACAATAGATAGAAAGATAGATAGACAGACAGACAGACAGATGGACAATAAACAGACAGACAAAGAGACAGACAGACAGACAAACAGACAGACAAACAATAAACAGACAGACAAAGAGACAGACAGACAGACAGATGGACAATAAACAGACAGACAAAGAGACAGACAGACAAAGAGACAGACAGACAGACAGACAGACAGACAGACAGACAGACAGACAGACAGATATATTGACACAATAAATAGACAGAGAGACAGAAGGATTAAACAACAGACAGATATACACAGTAGATAGAAAGACAGGCACACAGACAGACAGACTGACACAATAGATAGACAGACAGAGTCAAAAAGACAGACAGGCACACAGACAGACAGATCAACAGAATAAATAGACAGACGACAGTGACAGACAAACAGACAGACAGACATATTGACACAACAGATGGACAGACACAGTAGATAGATAGACAGTAAGACAGGCACACAGACAGACAGAACAGATAGACAGACAGACAGACAGAAAGACTGTAACAACAGACAGAGACAGACAGACAGACAGACAGACACAATAGATAGACAGACAGAGACAGAAAAACAGACAGGCACACAGACAGACAGATTAACAGAATAGATAGACAGATAGACAGACAGATAGGTAGATAGACAGATTGTATAGACATACAAATAGACATACAAACTAGATAGACAGACAGAAAGAGAGACAAAATAAAAAAATAGATAGACAAACAGATTGACAGAATTGAGACAGACAAAGAGAGACAGACTGACCCACAAGATAGACAGACAGGTAGATAGACAGACAGACAGACAGACAGATTGACACAATAGATAGACATACAGACAGACAGACAGACAGACAGACGGAAAGATTGACACAACAGACAGACAGACAGACAGAGAGATGGATACAATAAATCGATCCAGTTAGATATACAGACAGATTGACACAGATAGACAGACAGATAGACATGTTCTATTCCCTCAATGAGAGAAAGTCATTTGGTTGAAATCTTTGTGGGCTTCATTAATTGGGTGTAATCATAGAGAATTTCAAAGAGAATACAAGATCAAACATCGAACATGTTCAGTTGTCGTGATGCACAAAAAAACTCTTCATTTGTTTGTTCCTCTAAATTTCTTCTTAACACAACCGGAATATGACTCATTGCAAAAAGAACAGCACCGATCCTTTGTCATTTGCATTTTAAGGCATGTCTTTAGCTTGCAAATGTGTTCTTTTTGTAAATAAACCTACACACCAGATTTCCACCTCACCTCAGGGGCAACAAAGCAACGCGTTTTAAATGAGGAGAAGAAACAACATTTGATCAGGGACTAATCACAAATTTCACTCTACGATGCTTTTAATATTTCAAGTTTCTAAGCAATATGCAAATAGGAGCTGCATTAATCGTCGGTCGCATTAGTAAGTCGAGGCACACGACGCGGCTTCAGAGATGCGCTTTATTCGTTGTGTAATTAGGACCCAAATGTTAATGAATTATGCTAATTCGGCACAATTAGCATATAATATTGAAGACAATCAACAATTAGCATATGCTATTGGAAACAATTAAAAAGGCCGCGTTCCCATATGGATCTTGCACCCAACACATAGGAAAAGGCCGTTATGGGGGACGTGAATGGTGTATGTGAATTATCTCACTTTCTTTCTCTCTCTCGCCCCCCGTGTGGTAGACGTGACCTCTATAACACAGCGGCGTGTGGGAGCTCGCGGCAACGTCTGTTTGTCTGCACATGCGTTTCTTTCATAAGCAGCAGATTTACCGCTTCATTATTGCATCTGTAACTGTCGAACGATTGCACAATAAAAAAGGCCAATTTAAAGCGTTTCCTTCCAGAGAATTTTCTTAGCAGACAATTCAACCCTCAAATGAATTTGCACCTTCACTATTGTGTTTCACAGCTTGACCCGAACCATAAAATTCACATAATATATCCATCAGACACCGAGTACGTTCCAGTTCAAGGCATTACAGCAATCAAGACTCGCTCCCATTAGAGCGCTTTGGTATTTCCTCTTTCTCCAGTGATCTTGGGCAGGTGTGTTGGCAAGCGGACCTTACCGGGGCCCTAGAGCATACCCAGCTCTGCCTCCCCGTAAGCATGAGTGGCGTTCTGGGTGCGAACGACTACGGCGGTATAGGTGGAGGGGTGCAGGGTCGATGAGGAAGGCTGCAGCCAGGTCGCCCATTTGGAACTTATTAAAACGGTGAGGCGGGGCGAGACCCAGGTTCTGTCGGCCCCTGGAGGCCCAGCACTGTCTGAGCTCATTTGCAGAGTGTCCTTTCCTACTGACAGCCTTCTAATTCGCATTTGAATTTAGGTCACATCGATCTGGGCCTGCGTCCAAAGCCGGCGCTCCCACTGGACACAGGCAGGACATTTCTCTTCCCTTTTTGCCCAGAAAGCGAGTGAAATGAAAAACTACAACGCTACGGGTGTTAGATCTGTCGGTGAATGTTGCTTTCTCTGGACACAAGCAGGAAGGAAATGAGGAAATTGTTGGATGTTTAGAGATGGGAAAAGTGTTTTTACAGAGCTGTTTTGTTGTGTGTTAGACCGACAGCAAACTGTAGAGGGAGAGAGAGAGTTCCCAATGAATAGGATGATTTCAGGTCCAGATTTATAACAGGGCTGTAACAGAGATGTGTTAGGATGTAAAGCTGACTTCATCCATTAAGAATATAATTGAGGTGACAAACAGCTTCTAAAAGCTGTGAAGGTTTATCTTACCCGATTACATATCTAACCTAACCTAACATGATGTAGACCAAACCAAACAAATCACTTTACATTTACATTTATGCATTTGCACTTTTGTCCAAAGCAACTTACAGTACATTCAATCTATATTTTTTCAGTATGTTGCCGGGGATTCAACCTATGACCTTTGTATTGCCAATGCAATGATCTATCAATTGAGCTACTGTATAGAAACACCTTCATAAACTTAAATACAGTCCCTACAGAAAAACACGATTATGCGATCGCATGATTCAATGCATAATCAGCCAAAGTCTGCATTTTTTGCATAAATGACTTCTGTATAAATGATTTTTGTAGCAAAAAGTCACTTATATCTTAGCACAAAGTTGAAAAATGTTGCATTTTTTTTACAAAAGCGTTATGAAGTGACATGATTATGTGACTTGAACATCATTGAAAAGCTGCAACAGCTGCAAACAGTTTTTGCAAGTTTCTGCAATTTTTGCAAGTTCCCCCAATTTCATTGCATAAAATTGCATAAATATCCTGCATATTCCATCACATTTTTTAAGAAAATGTGCCGCAAGATCAAGGATTTTGCCTGCAACAATCACAAAAAAATTAGTTTTTCTGAAAGAACTGTAAATACAACATATGAAAAAAGTTCCAAAAACTTAAAAAGTGTCTCCAAATTGTCTCACAAGCTGAAGCAGATTATACAACACTTACAACTGATCCAGAAGACAACATGTTTTTATTAATCTGATAGTGGATTCTCCAAATAAAGGTGATAGTCTCAGGTTTGGCTGTAGAGTTTCTTTGTGCTTCTTTTTGCCGTTCCCTCCAGATAATTCACTCGTCCACATTTCTTCCATTTGCATTCATTATCATTTCTTCGCTCCTCTCATGAAATCTGCAGATATGGAGGAGCTCTGACCTGAGCAGCGTGGATGTCTCGCGTTCCTCGAGAACTCAATTAATCACATCATTTAAAATAAATAAATTAAGGGCGTCGTGTAGCAGTGCAGAAGCAGCTGCATCCCTACAAGTGCTCCTGAGAGACCAAATTAAGCCACAGAAATGTATATCTAATACACCGGCCCTCTAATGATGCCCGTTAAAAGAGCGGGTATGTAGGCACAGCTTAAAAATTACATGGGTCATTACGGCAAATTGAAACCAAGATTTATCTGCTGCCAGAGGAGCGCATAATTTGTTTTACCTGATAATCACAGAAGCCGTATAATTAAACATGAAAACAAAAAGCACGAGCGCTGTGGAATAAGACGGCAAGGAGAGATGGCAGAAGATGGGGAATGAAATTCGAGGGATTAAGAAGTCATTCAGAAGGAGATGAGTTTCATCATATGCGGTGTGTGAGATGCAGTTTTAAAAATAAAGGTGCTAAAAATGTTCCTCGCAGTAATGCCATTTAAAAAAGTGCTACATGATGACATAGAGAATTTTTTGGGGCTGAATGCTTCCATAAAGAAAATTTGAAAACCTTTCTATTTTACAAAAGTTTCCTTAGATTATAAAAATGTATGAAAAAATGTACTGGATGGTTCTTTTAAGGAACACAAGGGGCCGGTGACTTTTTTTCGAGTGTGCACAATGCGAAGTTCGTCAAAACATGTATTTAGCCCACCATCAGTACGGCTCGTCATGTCAAAATATGTGTTCAGTGCATCATGTGAACCTATGTGCATAACGCGTCATGTCAAAATATGTGCCTGCTGCAGAGGCTTCAAAGGGTTTAATGGTAAAAGAGATCTAGAGGCTTGCGTTTGTTCGCTTAATCTCATGTAATCTGACTTTAGTGTTAAGTTAGTGTCTTGCGAGTAATTTGTGAACGTGAGCGACTCTTTTATCATAAACCCTTTCGATGCGTGTGCAGCAGGTATTTTGGCATGACACGTGATGTGCATAGGTTCACATGACACACCCAACACATTTTTTGACATGACGAGCCACACAACCAACAACCTTTTTAGAAAACTTTTTGTTAAGGGTGAAACTGGAAAAAGGCCATTTTTGGGGTGGAATTATTTGGAAAAATCTAATGAAACAGACTGATTAACATTTGTCCAGACTGTAAATCTGAATAGGAATCAATCTCCTTTCTATATGAAAAAAAGTTACAATTGTAAGTTTTTAAGTGCAAAATAAGCTATAAATGTAGCTCAAATGGTAGAGCATTTCATTAGCAGCGCAATATGTCATGGGTTTGATCACACAGAGACTATATTTACATGCACAAAATTTTGTCAATCCGACTGAATTAAATTAAAGTTTACATGCACCCTAAACATTGCAATCTGATTAAAAAGTTTACATACACATTATATATTATCCGAACCAAATGTCTGCGCACAGCCAGGGTTGCCAGCTTCGTGTATCAAAACCATCCCTATGGACATTCAAAACTAGCCCAAAAGCATCCCAATGACTATTTAAAGCTCAAATACCAATATCCAATGAATGAAATCTTTTCATCTCTTACACGCAGAAAAAATGAATCCGTGGAGACAGTTTAAACTGTAGCCCAAATCTAAACATGAAAAAAGCAGAGAACTTGGCAACGCCACCCAGAATCTCTCGTCGAGTTTATGCTTTATCTCTGAATAACTGTATAAAGTTGAGTTGGAGAAAGTTCTTCTTAAGAAGTTTTCAGATAGGCAATGAAAACCATTTTCAAAATGCACAAAGCTATTTATTGCGTTATGTAGCCTATTGAAAGTACAAATAAACACTGCAGAATGTACAGCGCGTGAGCCCATTACCTTAATAATGCGTGGTGCCCTTGCCTTTATTGCATGTTTCTGTGACGAAAATTATGTGAGACATAAATAAGAGGTAAATATATAAGACGTGAATTTTCTGCGCATGTGCATCCGATTGAGAAAATATTACGATTCACAGTTTATGATAAAAGAGACGCTCATATAATCTCATGCGTAATCAGAGTTTACTGTTTAGGGAGTGTCTTGTGTGTATTTTGTGAACGTGAGCGTCTCTTTTATCATAAACGGTTTTGACACATGTGCAGCAGGCACTTATTTTAACAAAACACTTGATGCACATGGTTCACATGACGCAACAAACACATATTTTGAAAACGCAAGCAACACACATGACACTTCGAACACATATTTTGAATTTGCGCCCCTCGGAAGAGCAGTCACGAGCTGCAACTGCAATTTAGCCATTAATACGATTACAAACAGATTATTTGGTTGGATTTAAACGTAAAACTCATCTGACAAATGCATAATTATAAATGTCAATATCTGGAATATTAGGTCATTAGCATATGACCATCCATGTTTGCATATCAATATCTATTTAGAAACTTGGACCCAACACCAAGCCAGGTAAAGTCTACAGTATAAACATTTTGAAATTAAAGGTCCCACGCAACACTCTAAAAAACAAACGGTGCTATATAGCACCAAAACAGTTGCTTTGGATCGTAACGATAGAAGAACCATTTTTAGTGCCATATAGCACCGGTGAAGAACCAGTGAAGCACCAGTGAAGCACCAGTGAAGCACCTGTGTAGAACCATATAGTGCTATGTAGAACCATATGTGGTGCTATATGGCCCCTATATGGTTCTACACTGGTGCTTCACTGGTGCTTCACTGGTGCTTCACTGGTGCTTCACTGGTGCTTCACTGGTGCTTCACCGGTGCTATATGGCACTAAAATGGTTCTTCTATCGTTACGATCCAAAGCAACTGTTTTGGTGCTATATAGCACCGTTTGTTTTTTTAGAGTGAATACCATAGAAGAACCATTTTTGGCTCTATGGTTCAATAAAAATCCTTTCTGTTCTCTGTAGTGGGTAAATGTTCTTTAGACCATAAAAATATGAGAAAGAAATGGTTCTTTTAGGAACCTTTAACAGAATGGTTCTTTGGGGAACCAAAATGGTTCTATGGTATTGCTGTAAAGAACACTTGTGTGTTCATTTTTATTTGTAAGAATGTAAACATTCAGAGTTCTCATGCCTACATTGTCACACAATCACTGGGAAAAGAAAGAAAACATCTGCATTTTAATAGATTTTTTTCACCCGTGCCTTTCAACATCATTAACTTTATTACGCCGGACACTCCTGTTGCAAAAACAATTCAGCATAATCATTTGCTGTGGATCTCCCCGTTGAGGGCACATGCACCCCCTTCACCCCACCTCACTCTCTGCCTGGCAATTACAGCAGAGCCACAGATGCATATCTCACACCGCACAAACTAGATGCAGCACATAATGTGATTACTCAGTCATTACATACTGGAGTGCATTCATTACGGGCAAAGACCGAAAATCTGGGCACTGTCGACAATGCCTGGGCAATGCCCAAGATGTACTAGGTTGCGGAAAACATAATGTCCGTAATTTCATGTCGGCGGTTCAAGACGGCCTTTCCGAATCGCAGAGGAGTTTCAAATGCGTGCAATTAATTCATTATGCAAACTGAATTCTGATGGGATGTGAAATTGTCGTTTAAAAACAGGGAAGAGAAAGAGATGTTTGTTTTTTAGATGAAATGGTAATGTGCGGAGTGCAGACAATGACAGGAAGTCCCATCGGTGGAGACTGGAGGATTGTGGGTAAACAGGTTACAAACACGGTAAATGGTTTTAGCAGCCACCTGCAAAACCTTCATTAAAGTGATTGAGGTTCTCCGAATCGTTTTAGGCTTAACATTAATATCGCAAAGTTGTTAACAGAGTCATGATAATAATCTAGGACATTATAATCCTATAATGGGGTTTAGTGAAGGACACACTACAGCCAAATCACTCTACAGAGAATCACAGTTCCCCAAGACTGTCATAAAAGAGCAGTCAATGAAATCTTGCCAAATTATCTCATTGTAGCACGCGAGATAAAAAAGTTGGTCAATGCATGAATCATTTAAGCGCAGTGTTTGTCACGCACAAACTTCCAATGCTTTCTTATTCATTGTGCAGTAATGATTGAGGATGTGTCGCTGTATTTGTGTACGTCAAAAGCAATGCAGTGTTCGGCAGAATGAAAGTGAGCAGATGTTGCATGCTCAAATGTTCAAATGGGAACCGACGACTGTAAGGAATAATTTCATTCAGCAATTTACTGCGATATGTTAATGCCTAAAGAAAGCGGGATTAATCCCTAAATGTATTCAGTCAAATGAAATGAAATAACATATATTTGAAATTGTAATTTTTAACGCACCTTATTATTTCAATCCTAGTAATTGAAACTGCAATCCCGGCGACTTGTATTAAATTAACGCGCGGCAAACGGCACCGTTCGTTTGCCAAGCCTGAGTGAGTTCTGCATGAAATGAATTTAATTATTCCTGTGGCCCAATATATTATTAATCATCTATATTGATTTCTGAACTCCCATGCTGCTTGTGGATATGCAAATCTGGCAGTGGCAATATTGGGATGGGATCATTTGCATAGAAGCCCATTATTATTTTATAAGTAAATTTTAATGTGGACTCAATTAAAACTCAGCGAGTGGAACAGTTAAATTGGCTCAAGGTATGGGCTCTTTGCATTCATGCGCGGGTCTGGGACGAATCAATTAGAAAAGATCAAACTTGCGCTCATTTTTAGAGAGAGGAGATGCTGGAATCTAATCAGATCATCTCATCAGGAGTGAATGAGCCGTTTTAAAGATGCGCTCTGCAGATGATGCTATACAGTTGGATTAAAAAGGGACATTTGGTCAAACTCAAATATGTATAGTATAACGTTTATACACTGTAAACTTTTGGCTCGTTGTGATAAAAATAATTTGCTTACCTTATTTTGATGAGTTAATGTAAATGCATGTGAGGAGCTCAGATGCAAAAGCCACTAAATGGCACCTCAGTCAAAAATGAGATTATGATATTAACTGAATGCTCTTCTTGGCATGTATTATATATTTATCAAATACTTTTGCTTCAAATCTGCTTAATTCCAGCCTCAGGCCATACTGCTTTGTTGACAGAATCCATTAAGAGTTTGATTTTAAAAAACATGTCAGATGAACTTGGAGCGTTTTGCATCTGAGCTCTTTATAGAAGAAAGATAATAAAGAGTAATGCTGAAATTCTGCAGACTAATTTCTACACTAAAAATGTGGCTAAAAATTTTTAATCATAATTGTTTTTTATTGTTCTTCTTTTCATTAACTTTCATATACTTTAAACAACAGATTTGATCCTAAAAACATTTTTAGTTATGCTGGTTAAAAGTCTCCTCACATCCTGATAGCAATCACTGTGTTAAGTTGTTTAAATGTTTTTTTTTTAATTTATGTCATCTGTGAAAGGCGTAGGACCAAAAAATGTTCAACAAATCATAGATTTCGGTCCGAACGGACGTTTCCTTTTATGTCCCTCATACGTAAGTGTAATTTGAATTCCCACCGCGCAGCGAGTCCACGCAGATACCATACATCATCGGCGCGTTCACGTGTGCTCTGTCTGTAAACAGCGAGAACAGCAAACTTTTCTGCTGAATTGACAACCTGTACAGGAGCCACAAAACTAAATGCATCTTTTATAACAACAACAGCAAAAACTGCCTGGATCAGCAAGAGCAAAAACCCAAATTAACATCGGTAACTTTACTGCTTTACCGCGAGATGCAAACAGCTACAGGAGGCAAAGGGTCTGAAAGGGTCGTTGCACTGTTTATTTTGGTAAGGTAGGTACGCGATATGTTTGTATTGAGATGGATTCAGATATTCTACTTTGATGAAACGTTGTGTTGCTTATGAAATTTGTGTTCGTTTTCCGGATTAGCATAACGATATAGTTACTACGTCTACACAACCGAACGTGTGCTTAAACTAATTCTGATGTAAACCAGTTGTTTATGTTGGTTATTTTGGAAGTGTTATTCACTTTGTACTGCAAAGTTTTCTCACTGGTGAATGAGACATGAGACGTGACCGTCTGATCTGTGCGTGTTCATGTGTTTGGAAAGAGGCGTGACTTTGGATGGCGATTTGACTTGAGGGTGGGATCGGGATTTCATTGCTAGGCGGCTACCGTTAGCATTTTTCAAAATGTGTTACCCTACCTTTAATGTGTTTGGCAGATACATTTATCCAAAGCAACTCACGGTGCATTAAAGTGATAGATCACCCAAAAATGATAATTTTGTCACTTATTTACTCCCCTTCGTGTTGTTTGGACCTCCAATGTCTTTCTTTGTTCTTAAGAATCCATACATGCAAATTTTTCTAAAAGTGTCTCTTCCTCTCTCTCTTTCAGTAGTTGTGTTTCGATCCAAACGTGAAGCAAAACTTTTCAAAACTCAAAAATTGAAACAAACAAATGCGAATTAGGTGCGTTTCCATTAAACTGTTGGAGCGTATAACAGTGGTATTGGTAACCTAATAACCACCTTAGTTAACTTCAAATTTAATGACCTTGCAAAGACTTTCAAGGTCCAATTCCCTCAAATTGGGGGGGACACATTTTAAGTGAGAGCAAGGTTACATTGTGTTACCTTTTGAGATACATTGTTACCCCTTTCGAGGGAACTCGCGCTGCGTCACTGCGGTGACAGTTTGGGTACGCGTCCAGTGTTAAGTGCGTCTGAATGTGTATATCAAATTCAACCAATTTTTGCATAGTTGTGTTTGACACATGAAAACGTCTCAGGTTACACCTCATCGCCATAACGACAAAGACAGGGTGACGCGGGAAGTATGGCAAAGGAGACGCCGCGTCTCGTTCCCTTCTCAGGGAACAACAGCTACACACATAACCCGAGACATTTTCATGTGTCAAACATAACTATGCAAGAAAGCATCTTGGTATGAATCAACATTCACATACAGAAGATATAAGCATTTAAAGTGAACAGTTTAGCAAGTGTGCTTATAAAGTCTAGAATTTTTATGATAATATTCTACACTACACAGGGAATAATATGGATTTTTTTCCCAGAAAACTTCTTGCATAAAATAGATTCAAGCACTTTCAATGACCTGTATCTGTATTTTCAAAAACTTCCCAGGGCCTTGAATTTCCCCCCCAGATTCACAAACTTTCAAGGACCCGTGGGAACCCTGTTATAAATTTATTGCCAAACTGAATGCTGTGCACAGAAGAAGGAATGCAGCATTTTTGATGCAGGCACTAACAGCAAGGGCATTACAACAACATCGAGCCCCATATATAGTAAAGACAACGACAGCAGAAACAGCTAGACGGTCAGTCACGTGGGTTTAATGTTCGCTACGTCAAAATTAATTCAGTAAAGGCATTTCCAACTCTCATTATTCGCATTTACTCTTTTTTTGCATAAATCAAAAATCACCTCAAGCGTGCGTAAAAACCTTTTTGCGAATTAAAGGATTTTTAATTGAAATTTGGCGTTTCCATCACTCAATTTTTTATGCGATACTTCAAAATGCGCATAAAATCATGGTTAGTGTCTGAATTGTTGTTTAGGCAGTTTTAGGATTTTTACTTTTAAATAACGTGTAACAACTGAAACTGTTTGCGATATCAACAACAAGAACGTAGATTAATAAATGTTTTCAGGATCATGACACTTCAACTATATGATAAGTCGTGTGGAGTTATTTATTTAACACTTTTGGGTCATTTTGAAGCTTGAAGGGTTTTTTTCTACTTACTATGGGAGTGGATGGTGACCAAGCCCTTCACCATCCACTTCCATGATATTTGGATATGCATTTGGATTCTGAATAACAAGAAAAGACACTGAGGAGTCAAAGACATGAGGGTAAATAAATAATGATAAAGTTTTAATTTTTGGGGTGAACTATCCATGTAAAGGTATGCATTTTTAGCAGTACGTGTTTCTTGGGATTTGAACCCGTATCCTTTTGCGTTATTATCCGAATCTCATGTACCATTTGAGCTTTACAGGAACACATAAAGTAAGTAAAAGAGTTAATTTCATGGGGTAAATACATTTAAAATTGTGATTTTCCTTTTATAAAGATTTCTTGATCTTTCGACCTTTTAAAAAGCAAACCTCTTCATATGGGATTTCTTATTTACTTCAGGTTTCTCACACGTGTATCTCAGGCATGCAGGGAATAAAGATAGACGCTCTCCACAGCGCTAACTGTGTACAGAAGAGAAGACAGATTAAACACTGTACTCTGTGAACTTTATCTTGTAGGTCAATTTGTGCACAAAGCTTTATTTCCCTTTTCCTGACCCTTCCTCAAAGCCCATTTTGTTTTCTTCTCTCTGACACCGAGTAAACACACATACTTGTGTGCCTTTATTACCTAGCATTTACTGTAGATGATAAGGATATCATTAAACATCCGTTTTTAATTAAAAATAATTAGTGGGTACACATTTTTATACAATACTGTAAATAAACAACCCGAGGTCTGTTGTAAAATCTGTTCTCACATATATACACTGTACAGTACTGTGCATCCTTTATCCCCAAATGTTTTCTCTTATGCAATGTGCGTTTACATGCCGTACATCTTTTTAAAGTATAAGTACATCTTATATATAAACTGTATTAGACCTTTTTAATCCAAAGTGTGCATACTGACAATATGGACTGATTCGCACACTGTACATTTACTTCACGTTTAAAAAATATATATATATTAGATTCAATTTTGCAATTAATCTACCGATTTATTTTAATTGTTTTCCCAATGCCAGAAGATAAACAAAAGAAAAATTATGAAGAATAATGGCATTGCATTTCACTCAAGGCAGAAGTGACCGAGGTTTGCAGGCGGTACAAAGAAACATGAATAGGGCAGATGGTAAAATACCATAATATTGTGTGCTCAAAGTTTGTGGATTTAATTTGTGCTAATAATAATAATAATTGTATTAATAATAATAATAATAATAATGGTTTTCAAACATTTGATTTTTATGACTAAACTAAATCTGAAGCTTTCATTTTCTCTTGTTATACATGTTGGCAAAGTTAAAAGATCAAAAGGTGAGTACGATAATACTCTGCTTGATCCATAGACAGCTCTTTCTGAGAATGTTTGAGATGGAAAGTCACATTTTCTCAGGGGATCAAACAGCCTTTATACAGTACAGGAAGTCCCAGTGTAAGATAACTCCTGTAAGAGGAAATGATGTCACTGTTAACACTGACAACAGCTTCTGGCAAAGTAAGAAAGGTTTGATAATCTCCGGACCGAAATATTAGCCAGGCAACATTAAAGAACATTTGTCCTTTGTCAAAGTGAACCGGTGACAGCGGTGTGATCTAAAATACTCTAGATGTGCTTTACCTCAGTGGTCCTCTCAGTAAAAGGTCTAAAGACATTCGTGACCCTGTCTGTAAAATCCAAACATGACTTTGGCAGGGTTTTCACAGACTGGGTCACATTTATTTGTAATATGAGATGTCATGTTAAATATCTGTCTATGGTGTGTAGAGGTCCTGTGATATTAATTCACTTGCATGACTAGACAATCATGAAAACAAACATATAAACAGCTCTGTGCTGATGTGTCATGATTTTTTAGTAGACTTGAATTAGAAGCCACAAAACTCTCAATAATTATTATAGCGGCAATTCATAATCTTTTGGTTAAAGGCACACCATGTAACTTTTTGGCCACTAGGGACATGTATTTTTCACGTCTAGCACCCCTAGAGGCCACAAGCGCCGCAGCACTGTCGCAAAGAAAAAGAAGACAACTCTTTAGGTCACAAAGTGTGCCTTCCAGCATGTCATATGAAAAAAAATTCATGGGTTTTATTTTTTCAAATGCCAAAAGATCGCGTAGCACACGTTTAAAAGCCAGTTGTTGCTTGGTTAAAGTTTATAAAAAAAATATTGCCTTAAAGGGGAATCAAACCCGGATCACCCGTGTCATAGGTCCATGAGGTCACCACGGCACCACAATGTCACGTGATATAAGTCTCTCTTTACACTATCCAAGTAGCCTCAAGTAAAATTCACGTAAAAAAATAGTGTTCGTTCGCCAGACAGGACTTATATATGCAAGCAATATAACATTACTTACTAGTACAAAAAAGCATGAGGGCCAAGTCAGCATCGGTCAGAAACTCCTCCTTTAGTTCACGCCAGCAAGCGAACGCTGGCCCAATATTGATCCTCGAATTTGAGGAAGTGGAGGAAGTGACGTATGCAGTAAAGCAGATTGTTGTAGTTCTTTTTTTGTGCTCGGGTTACTACCCGAAACCTCAAGCTTAAAAGTAGGAGTAAAAGTGATACAGACCCCGTCAGGCTATGGTAGACATGTCATTTAACCTATTTTAAGTCGATGTACCATCACGATGGTGCTGAAAATATATTATGAAGGTTGAAAAACTTTAAAGTGTCAATTTGAAAATTAACAAAAAACTGTTATTGAGCAAGTATATAAACTATCAGTGATCATATCTGTCTCCTTACTTTACCAAGAACAATAATCTTATAATAATTATTTATAATTCCAGCTGTCGGTTGCGATTACACTGAAAAAGATGGCAGACGAAACGCCACTTTTTTTCATTGTAATGAAATGAACGTAAAATGTACGAGATGAGCGCTGACATGTTACGCAAAAACGTCAGTTTGAAGCCATGGCATTCACAGAAGGAATCGTCCGTGGACCCCGGAGGCGGAGCATTTAATGTTAACTGAAAAAACTCACGATTACTATGACAACAAGTGATTTGTCAGATCCTGTAGGTCAGTTAGTACAGTTTTATTGCTGAACAACTCATTTTGTCGGTGTGAAATAACACAGAAATCAAAAAATAATAGTTAGTTATATCTTAAATCTTCCATCAAAGCTCCGACAGTCCGAATGTATTCCTTTATTTTGACTCGAGTCCGTTCGTTTGCATGGACAGAGCGGTGTTTATGGCGTTTTCAATATACATCAACTTAAGTAGGTAAAGTAACCTGCAATTTTATCTATCAAACAGAGATGGCGATAGAGAGGCAAAAGTTACTGATTGCAGCTTTAATAGAAGGAACTGCAAATGAACTTAAAGACTTGGAAAAAACATTTCAAAAGTGTAGACAACAGTTCAGAACACACACTGTAATAGACTAACATGTACACCTGAATACACACACACACATTAAAAATAGCTACCGGTGTTCTCTCTTTGCGAGAGAAAATAATGTTATTTGATAAAAGAAGTCAACAGAATTAGTTTGCCGGTGATATTGGCGATGTTAACTGTAATTGCTGAGCTTACTCAAGTGGTTTACGGGCGATTACTGCCCTAAGTCATTTAACTTTCCTAATTTCATTTACTTCTGCATCTCCTGCTGTGCGTTCTGTTACAAGTAGAAGGCGCATGAGAAAATCACATCAACTGGAGTTTATCATTTCCCATAAATCAGCAGTGTAACATCAACCAGTCCGGTTTTATAGAGATGCTGAAAATGCCAAAGCACTAAGCCAGAAATATCACTGAACAATAAATGGAAACTGCTTCAGTTATGGACTGAAAAGGGGATTTACTGAAATCATTCATAGGGTAAAGGAATTTAAAAGTGATTTTAGATAGCGTTATTTATGTAAAGGGTCAATCATACTAGAGACGAGGCAAAGTTCTGAAATGAAAGGTGCTTTCACTTACCTTTAGGCATTTAGCAGACAATTTTATCCAAAGTGATTTACAAAAGTGTAGAAAACGGTAATGGTAAAGTAATTCATTTTAACATTATTCTTAATGTATATAAAAAGCATTCATCTCTTAAAATTCATTATATAGTCAGTTTTATGTTCCTATGAAGACTTTATAGTAGTTATTCATTGTTTTATCTTTAAAGACTACACTGTTAGATGTCGCTGTAGATTTAGCAGTACATTACTGTAAAAATCCACAGTACTATACTGTATGTATACATTACAGTACAGTACTGCAGTTCATAATGCATTCTGGGTAAATTTGTTTGAGCGGGAAAATTTTACAGTATATTTTGGTCTTGATGTAACCTTGCTGTAGCCATTGCTGTAATGTGCCAGGTGTACTTGCAATAATCAGAGAAAGTGCGCCAGAGTCAAATCACACAGAGGGAGAGAGAGCACAACTCCTGGCTGCAGCTGAAGGAGGATGATTGATTTCTGGCAGTTCGGTAAGTTTGAAATATTTCTGTTTCATGAAAACTTAATTTTTAGTTTAAGAATGTTGTCAATAGTTTGTCACAATATTGTTTTAAACGTGCAATGAGAGAAAAAAACGGTCGCCAACAAAGTTTCAATCTCCCTCAGAAAGTAAGCTAACGTTACACACAGATGTCTACCGCTGCTTTAACTCGCTTTACACCTTTTTTAATGAATATAGGGTTGTTTTAACTAAATTATGAGGGTTTTGGTGAGTTTATATTGTGATGAAAGTGTGGTGACAATGAAACTATTTTTAACGAAATGGACAAAGACAACCCGCCAGCGCGGTCTTGCGGTCCCAGCATAACGGTCGTTTATCTCGGCGTTTCATCCGTTCAGTTAGCGTCAGAGAAAAGTATTAAGTTCGACTGTTTGGTAAGGCTGTGGTTGTAAACAGACAGGACTTGACACGCCGTACACAGCATACCGAACTCCTCCACAGAAGTGAAAACAAGAAACCTCATATTTAACTGGATACATGCATCGAACTCATCGCAGCTTTAACTTCGACCAAATATCATTCAGACCTGGGCTCATCTTAATATCAGATGAACGAAAGGGATTGCCGCGCGTATTGTTGTTGTTATTATATTACGGTATATCCGCAAAAGCAGAGAATATCTTCTCTTAAGCGTTTTACACTCCCAGTAAGTTGTCCAATACATTTTTATGGCATATTGTTTCCACCACTTCAGATGCATTACATGCAGTATATATAAGTTTCCAAAACACATCAAATCAATGCACGAAAAGAGAATGGGCTCCGCATTTACGTACCTTTGTCTTCTCGTCTCTGTCATCTGATCCTTCATCTCTGGATGTAAAATAGTCCATTATAACATCGTGTAGGAAACTGGCATCACCAGGATTGCTCAGATTTAGGCGATCATGTTTATCTTTAAAGTGAGCAGCTAGCTACTAACTTGTTAAAAAACTTTGCGTGAAATAGCGTGTTACACCGCAGCCGGTCCGGGTAAAACATTAAAGGGACAGTCTTTTTACCTTGTCACTATAAATCGCTATTTTCTGCACTAAACGAGACATTTTCAGAGATTTTTTGTAGACAAGATGTTATAATTAAAAAAAGACTTATTTAGATATTTAGATATAATATATAATAACAACTAATATATATATATATATATATATATATATATATATATATATATATATATATATATATTTGTTTTACAACTGACTAAACACTTACAGTAATGTTTTATTTGTTAGCATAGCATGATATTAGATTTAAACACTTAATAAATTTTTAAATCAATCACTTTGTCTCTGCACAATGAACATTATCAAATATTATTAATGTTGTAAAATATATTGTTCATTGTTAGTTCATATTAGCTAAGGCATTACCAAATGTTAAGGAATAAACTCTTATAGTAAAGTGTTACTAAATTTTCTTTTACCATTTCCTTCACAATGTCTATTTATTTCTATGGCTAACAGATTTTGTAACATTTGTCTTTTTTACAGTCTTACCATTGCTTGTAAGCTGGATTGGGTAAGATGGATCATCTTTAAAGGCACCAGGCAAGTACATGATGTACAGTTACAAGTCATGTATTTTTTCGAATGCAATATTAAATGCTTTCACGTCACATGCAAAATTACACAGGAATGTGGCTGACTTTTTATTTGTAGTTTACATGAGTGTCATTGCACTTTTCAGGAGTTAAGGCAGATGTGGAGGCACAACGGGTGATACCAGACACACACCAAGCACATTATGTTCGGTAAGTTTGCACTTTACCACTACAGTTTCTTTAAATACCCATGTATACACTCATTCACTCATTCACACACAACACTGTAACACGACCATACACAACATGTACACAATTGTCTTAGTTTGCCATGTAGAAATATACAAACAGAAATATTCAGACTTTGGTTATAAGAAATTTAATTTAATAATTGTATTTATTTAGCAGAGGTGTCCCTGGACTTTATTGACAAAAGATTTTGTTTTCAGAATAAAAAGTTGTGTCAGTAACAATTGTACTTTCTGTTCAGGACATTCAATCATGACAGGATCCAGGTGGATGCTGTCCATTGATGAAAGAGTTTGTTCAGCGGTAAGTGAATCTTCTGTATTTTAGTGAAATTAGGTGTGGAACAGTAGAATAAGAGCAAAAGGTTTCAGAATAGGAGTAAATTCAAGGCTGAGTTTAATTTTTTAAGAATCTTTTTCTATCTTATATTTGTTGACTTAATGTTTATGATATTTCTAACAGGTTTCTGGATAGAATTAATTCCAAAGATGGGAAAAAGTGCACATCCAGACAAGGAGCAAGCAAAAAGACAAGGAACTTGGTGCAGAGAAAAGCTGTGGCCATTAACCCCCATGTGAACAGCTTCATGCAGTCCCTGATTGAGTTCGAATGGACGACTTCAAAGTAAAGGCCACTGTGGTCTGTCTGCCACAGTTTAATGCATTTATTTTTAGTGTTAAATGAAATTTAAGTAGAATATTTAAAACTATGGGCCAGTGTTCTTTTTACCACAGTGAAATGTTACCTTTTAGTCGATGATGGACTTTAAACTGAAAACTTCAAACTATGGAACAGTGTTCTATTTGCCAGAGTTAAATATGTTACAGCAGGGGTCTCCAAACTTGTTTATACTTGTTGATTTTATTTTATGTTACTTGATTATATGTTTATTATTGTTTAAAATCTTGTTTTAAATATGTTTGTTTCAATTAAATGTTTTTTTAAATAAAATTTTGATACATACATTGCTTGGATTGCCTTTTAATTCATTATGTTTTAATTTAGCATTTTTACCATATTAATAACTATAGATTTAAACCTAAATCTCTAGCTATTTTATATAATATTATTGTATTAACTGCAATAAGTAATAAATAGTATTTATGGGTCAATATAGACATTACAGTAAATTACTGTAAAAATAGACTACTGTAATAAAATATTGTAAAATTACAGTACAGTACTGCTTTGTAACTATACAGTACTAGTTTGTGTACTGTAAAATGGTATTACAGTACAGTACTGTAAAACCAAAATACAGTAACTTACTGGCAACCGTGCTGCCAGTACCGTACTGTAAAAATACAGGGAAATCGTTAACAGTGTACCGTATGTTTGCTTTAGGTGGCTTTCACACTAGCTGCATTTCTATTAACTCTTTCCAATAAGCGTTTATTTTTAAGTTGCATTTTGTATGATTCTCACCAAAGTTTAATGCCTTCCAGAAAATGTTCTTCTTCAAATATATAAATATACAATATAGCAAATGAAATAACAGACCCTCTGCTTAAAAAAACCCATATTTTTCAACTCTCAAATATGGGTAGGTTTCTTCAAAAATAAAAATAAATAAAGCTGAGATAGTTCCATTTTTGTAAAGACTTTTGATAGAGATCAGATTCACAGCGATGATCAAAACATACACAGAGTTTTAACTGTTTTTGGCCTTAGTGTATGCTTGCCTGTTTTATAAGTTGGATAATTGCACCACCTGGTGGATAATAGCGAAAATATGGATTGCCGTAAAAACTTGTCACTGGCAGGGAAATCTCTTAATTTACGAAATAACTTGTCAAGGGCGGAGGAAGAGTTAATGATTTGTGCAAAACTTTTGCATTATTTTCCACAAAAAACTATTGCAAAATGATGCCGTTTTTATTAACCGATGTTATGCGTCTAAAACAATTTTGTTGTCTCATGATAAGTCATTTTAAAAAGCATGCCGACGGGTGTGTTCGACCTTATATGGCGCGCAAACTTTTTGCATATGGGAGGTTATGTGAAATTGTAGTTTTCCATGTTTAGTTTAGTTCGCAGTTTAGTTCAAAACGGGGCACAGTTTGAAAATGCAGTGAACGCGCAATGCGAACCCGTGAGCTCAACGGGTTACCGAACCAGAGACTATCTGTTATAGGTAGTCTGATTTTGGTTACTCTGGGACTGTGACTCAATTTAAGTGATTGTAAGAAGCAGATAGCAATCAGGTGCATGCTCGTCCAGGAAATTAAGCAACCTGCATTTTAGCTGATGACGACATCACTAGTTTCCACAACCACGATTACTATGACAACTGATGAACACACATGCGCAGTTATTGCTCGCTCTACTTGGGCACAACAACACTAAAATTGTTGAGTTACACATCATTTTGTACAATGAACAAACATGCAACCTACTGTAAACACACACACACACACACACACACATGAAAATAATTTTTTCCCATATATTGAAAAACACACAACATTTTACAGTACGTGCAATTTACTGACAGACCATAAAAACTCATATGTGTATTTGTCAGCATTGCTGAAACATATTGGAAAAATCCACATGGAGATGCAGGCTTGCTGATATGATAGCAGAGTAATATATGACCCTTCCAGTCAAGCCTTAGGGACCGTCTGCCACAGCAAATTAAAATACAGGACCTGCTCTTGGCTTTCCGAATATCCCACAATGCCACTGGGCATTTCCCCCATTGCCCCTGAGGACTCAGGGAATTTCAGGCTTGCTATCATTCCCACATCATTTGGAGCGGTAACGCTCGAACAGGACCAGAAGTGTGTGAAGACCCCTTTATTACAAACGAGGAGAGTCCCTGCACCGGATTCATGATCTCTGATCCTCTCTTCACTTGAGTCCCTTAGCTCCAGTGATTTAAAACGTATACATGAATGCCCTCTAGCTCAAATAAGCGCAGCAGGTCATTCATTCAGGAGACCATAGAGGTCACCAAACCAGGCACAAATCCCAAATCCCCTGCTTGGCCCAGGTTGGAGCGTGCAGATATGAAAGGAGAGTACAGTAAAGTGCATGGGTGGGATTGTTTCTCATGTAATGCTGGAATTCCAAGGCTCAATAAAGAAGTATATCCTAACGCTTTCCAGATGTGAAAAAGCCGTTCCCAAGTCCGGATGCTCAGCGCTGTCCTTTATCCTAGTATAGCTCTCGCTGTCGGAATATCGCTTGGAATGGTTCTTGGCAGAGGGGGAGGTTACATTACCCCGCTGGCTTTATTCTTTCATTACTCAAGTCTTGTCATAACACATCCAATCAAATCAAATCTACTCAGATCAGACAGCATTATCTTTTTATGGGCATGTAATATGTTTTTTTGTTAATTCGCGTAACTGAATTTACCATCCAAAACGTTTTGTTGAATGTCTTGGAAGGGAACGGACAGGTCCTTGATTCTTTTCTTGCCGCAAGCTTCCAAAATAAATATATTGTTCATTGTGATTGATTGCGTATACTAAACTCCGATTCCTAATTCATTTACAGTCCACCCTGTCTTTAACAAAGCAGTGAAGCTATTATTTAGGCCCAGGGTGTTGACAAACAGATCAGGTTCAGGTTGTGGAAGTATTGGGGGGGCGGCTTTTACCTTTCAAATCAAAAGCCTCAATAGGAATACCAATTGAAGAGCTCAAATGCTAAATCCTCTAAGTGCGTTAGGGCAGTCACTTTTGAGAAAAATCAAATTCAAACGGATTTCGAATATAATGCAATGTATCCGAATATATTCGAATATCTAGCATGAAATTAAACTTATAGATGAGTTAAGCAGATCTCACTTGACTCTGTCGTCTATGTGACGCGCGACAGTCAACACATCATCATTTCAAATCCGTTTACAAGACGAATGCTGTTGTTGTTTAATATAAAGTTTACATTGCATTGTAAAAATGACGAAATTATCTTCATACATGCTAATTTCATAATGCGAACGTATTAACACGTATTTTTATTCTGCTATAATATTTAACACTATAAACAATATGTCATTTTATATACAAACTATAATTCTATCTTGACATGCACATGAGGTTCATTTTGGTCCCATTTGATTCCCTCTCGTGCGCACAGTTGCTGTCGTCGGTCTCACTCTCAGCCTCCTTCCTATTACGAGGTGTTACTGTAAAAAATGCGCCACACATGGCATTTTAAAAACCGGATGGTTTATTTATATTTATATAATACGGATATTTCACGTCATGTTCGAATGCATATTCGAATATCGAATAAAAAGTGACAGCCCTAAAGTGCGTCTGACAAGTCAAACAAGTATTTCTGAATGGCCCGAGAATGGGATTAAGTTGCTTTCAAGGCTACATGCCGAGAGCCTTGGGTTATATCATTATCTCACTTTTGACAGTGGTGGCATTTAGCGGCTTTTGCACCTGAGCTTTTAATTTGCAAAATATTGCATTATACTTTTTTGTTTCCCATTTGAATACAGGGTTTCCCACAGCACTTTGCAGTTCGGGCGGCCCGCCTTAACTAGGTCTTCAAAAAAAAAGAAATAAATTTGCTTCACAAAAGGCTGTCAAGTGCATCTCAGAGAATAGCGCGGACGTGCTTCACACTGTGAGCGGGCACACGTGCCACACGGGCAAATGAGAGGAAGATGTGGTCGGTCACTATCTGGAGGATAACTAGTAGCCAGTTGATAAAAATCTCAGAGAAAAATGCTGACGCGCTTCACACTGTAAGCAAGCACACACGTCACACGGCCAAATTGTCCGTCAACTGTCTGGGGGATAGCCGGTTGATAAAACACATGTCCCTGAGAACTGTATGTGGACTTATGTTTTGGGTTTATTTTAGCCTGTTATTGTATAAGTCTATAGTTCTTGCCAATTTAACGTAAGTTAGCTGGTGATTTTTGTTGATTGAGCAACCTGCTAGCTAGGTTGCACGTGCCTGCTGATTCAATATAATTGTTGAGCCCTTTTGCTCACATTATTTATGTACATTATTTACCTGCTACAGTAGTTACACTCCTTTAAGATAATGTAATTAATAGTGGAAAATAATCCGTTTTTACAATCTTCGCGCTATCTATTATTGTTCGCCCCGCCCCTTTGATTGCCACGCCACCCCGCCATATAAAACCCGCCCAACCCAACCACCTTAACTAACAAATTTCCTGCGGGAAACCCTGGAATGCTTGATATTGCTTAGAGACATGGCACAGTGGATAGTGCATGTAGGACACATGTTCGAATCTTGCCAGCACACCCAATGGGTTTCAGACTGTAACTACATGGATGTTTGGACTGGGTTACATTTACACTTTTGGCAACTTACAGTGCACCACAAGCTATTTTATCAGTAAGTGCATCCCCTGGGGTTCGACCCACGACCTTTTGCGCTGCTAATGCAATGCTCTCCAAGTTAAGTTACAGGAAACACTACTTCCAGCAAATCAAGTGAGCAAATCACTGAGTTGAAAAACAGAGCTGTTTTTCTAAGGTCGGTCAACGGCAACAGGGAGTTCTTTGTTGTCCATCAGTCATAAAGTTGACAACCTCCGCTCTAATCTGCAATGAAGGGCGTGAACACCGTTTCCTTCCTCATATACGGCAGGTATGGATTTCTCAATTAGCTACAACACACACACACCAACTGTTCTTAAAGCAGCCGATGACTTGCGTTGCCCTTGGTCAGTTACGGCTCCAATCCTTTCACCTCTCAACAAACCTGCTTAACAGCCTCATTTCAAATTGCAATCGCTGTGAAGTAAATGTAAAATTTAAACCGGCCAAATGGCAATCCCAGAACACCCCACTCCTTAAAAAATAAAAAAAGTCTCTGTTCTTGGAACTTATTGGATTTGGGTTTCGCTGGACGCCTCCACACCGAGGACCGTCCATGCCCCTACGGATTCGTTTGGAAGTCAAAGCTCATGGAAGAACAATAAGGAAAAGCCCAGGCATAGTCCATTAATTTCACTTTTTTTTCAATAAGTAAACTTTAAGTATTCGTGAAATGAGTACTAAAGCCTCTTTAATGGTGTTTTCACAGCTGGCTTGAGCTCTCCTCCTGCTCAGCAATAAAGGTTCCTTCCTGAATGAACATTAACATGGGAAGCCAGTAAGATCATACTTGGCTGGCAGCCTCTCCACTAAACACCTTGTGAACCCGCACTTATCCTGCACAGCCAGAGCCGAAATCTGCAAGCCATTCGTGATCCACACTGGTAGCCTCGAATGTAACTGGTGACATATGGACAGTTAATCATATACCTCTTTGCCTTTTTATGTTCTGCTTCTCCTCACGCTCTCCATTCCTTTACTTTTTTTAACGTCAGCCTCACTAACACATAATCTTTAAACTCCTTCAATCGCTCGCCCATATCTCTCGTCTGAAACGGTGAGATGTGCTACATGTACGGTTAGACGTGTTATCTGGCCTAGATTGATGGTTTGGACTGTTAACAGGCATGTTAAACACGACTGGGGCTCACGGCACCTCAGGCAGGCTCTCTGGCACACAATTCTCCGTGTAACCGCACCTCTCTCTTACACACACATAAAACCTTATTTTTTTAAAGAGACATGGTTATTGCGAACTGTCATATGGAAAAGTGCTGTGAAAGGATTCGTCTTTTGTGTTTGAAGGGAAAAATTACAACATACTAGTTTGGAGAGCGTCATTGGCTAAAGCGTTCCTTTAAAACTGACTGAATCTCTTTAGTGTAGATTAATGGTAAGAAATGGCTGACCGGCTGAAAACCCAAAACTACATTAAGAAAATGTTTTGTCTAAGTACATCGGCAAAGAAAGCAAAAAGCGACCTCATGCCTCCAAAACTGTCACTCACAGAATGACATCATAATAAACAAAATGACCAAACCCCTGGATAAACTTTATTTTAAGTTATCAGATCTGAGAAGAAGCACATGAGAAGATGTGTATTATGGGGAACATTCGATGTCCTGTTTCTCATTTCCTGATGTTTTGAACATTTTAGACCTTTTCAGATGAAGCAAGAAAGTCATGAGTTTGGAATGACGTGACAAGTAAGTGATGACAGAATTTTCGCTTACTTAGTGCTGGGTGAAGTAACCTTGTAACTGATAATAAGTTAAACACTAAAATGACACAAACTCGACCTTGCTTCACAGAATGAATACATTTAGTTTTTTTGCACAAACACTGCATATCTTCAAGCACATAGTTGTTTCCTGTATCAACACAAATACACGATGGAAATGACTCAAGACATGTAAAAAGTTTGTTGTTCACCACGCTGCCATTTGCCAATTAAAACAAAACATGAGCGCTTTGAATCAAAGCACAGTTCTGAGAGAAAGCTGGAACGCCATCACGGTTTAGTCTCGTTCAAAAAGAAGATAAAACGTAAGATTTACACTTCAGTGGAGCAAACGTCACTACATTTATGATGATGAAGTCTGACTTTATGTGAGAGGAGGGGAGAAATGCAAACTGACTCATCGTACATAACTGTTGGTGGTCATGCAAACTGTCATGAGACAATATAACACCCATGATGTCACAGCTTTTCTTACATCACTATGACATCACAGGCTGGGTGTCAAGGCTGGCTGAAATGTAGCTTGCTTGATGTGGTATTGCTGAGGTAAACTAAGCCGCTGGTGGAAACATTTGTGAACCCGGAGCTGAGAAACCCCACGGGTGCCCCTTAAAATCCCTGACACAGCCACACACATACAATTTCCTTCATATCTCGCTTAAATGAAATGTGTCACTCTGCACGTCTGGTACGTGTCATTTTAAACGTGTCTTATGATGCGGCCTTTTTATAAAACATTTTATTAAACCTGAAGTGAGTCATTTCCGTGCCCCTGGCGCTTTAAACGGGTTTTCCGAATATAAGCCTTCATCTGTTTTTGGTCAGAAAAAACGTATATATTTGAAAATACGTTTGGTGTTTTAATTTGGAACTATAAATTACCTGGATAAAGTAATATGGTTCAATAATTCGACCTTTACACCCATGATGCAACTCTTTCAAACTCTTACAGTAATGACATACTGAAGTCTTGCTTGAGTAAACTTTTAACTATGGCTACAGTAAAATAGGAAGCTTAAAAACACATCAACATGGGCTGTTTTTAAAAGAAAACATTTAATAAATATGCTGTCATGTTTTATATTTTTCTGTTTTAACAATATTTCATTGCATGCAATTAATTATACTGAAGTTCAGTTCTCATGCTGTATTGAGCAACCGTTACACATTAAAGTGCATTATCTTTAGCCACTGTACATAAAACCATTCTCTCACTAAGTAATAAAACTTCCACGCAATGCGGCTGTAAATTTTCTTTTTAATACATGTTGGACGTGTCTTCAGACTAAAAAGTCTTTCTGGACCTCTCAGTACAGAAACAGGCCAGAATCAAGGTGCAACCTGGTTCCTTAAACCAAATCTCTTTATCTGTTCCGGTACTCCAGATTCACATTCAGTTCTGTCCTTAAGCTTATTATCACATCTGTTACTATGGAAAAACATTATTCATATGACTTTTAGACATTTTCTAAGCCATCAGAGCAAAAAGTCATTTGCTCTGGTCAATGAGAAAATTGACTTCAAAATAAACAGAAAACGGCAGATGAGAACAGAAAGTCGTTGTTTTTAAAGATTTTTCAAATCCGTCAGATTGTCATCATCTGTTTTTTTTTTTTTTGTATTTTCTTAAAAGAATGTTAAACGGTTAAGGGGTGGTTTCCCAGACAGGGTTTATTCTAGTCCCAGAATAAAATGCATCTTTGAGCTGCCTTAATTCAAAAACACCTTCTACTGATAAATCTTAACAAGGCTAGTCCTAGATTAATTAAAACAAAAGTAGACAGATTAGCATAACAGTTTGCTCCAGCACAAACCAGAATTTTTAATAGTGACTGGCGGGATTTACTAAAGATGCACAGTGAAAAATTAGCGCTAAAAAGGTGTGGTCTTTGTGGTTATTTTTGCGCCTGATCTTATTGAATATGCATTTCTAGGAGTTTCCCTTTCAAACGCAACATTTATGGGAGGAGATTATTTAAATGAT